>NC_047037.1:62552308-62864552 GCF_011762595.2 Tursiops truncatus
TTAACTGATGGACATAATGGTCAATGGATCAGGATTACGTGCAGCTCTCTTAAGAATTGCACTAGTTTTTCTGTAGATCATCCACATCATCAAAGTTGGAGGCTTGGAGTGGGTGAGAGACCAACACAGGTTCCCTGGAGACATAGACAAAGGTTCCAGGTTGTTTTTGCTCTTCCTAACCATCAGCCTCCCTGATGTCAGGCCCAGCACCAGATGAAGGGGCAACTGACTTACACAGAGTGCTTAACCAGCCCTTCCAGTTATGTCAAGTCTAAGTCCTATAATAAATCCCTTATATCACACAAAGTCATTTTGATTTTCTAATTGAACCCTAACAGATATCCCTCCCCTGTTTCTTTTCTTTTTTTCCCTAGCAATTCAGTTATTCTGCAGAATTTTCCTCCGTCTGGATTTTGGATTTTGTTGATTGTGCCCTTGTAGTGTTGTTTACCCTTTCTCTGTCCCCTTTATTTCCCGTAAATTGGTAGTTCTGGAGGCTTGATCAGATTAAGGTTCAGTTTTTTTAAGGGGAGGATGTAAATAGCAGTTGTATATTTCTATCGGGAGGTATATAATAGCTGGTTTTCTTTCTTCCTGTGGTGTTAGCAGTCATTGGTGATCAATACCAAGATCCATTACATCGTTGTCTGCAAAATGGCAATATTATATCATTCTTCTTTATTTATTAGCTGGAGTTACATCTATAAAGAAACTTATCAGCTGTTTATTTACACTGAGGTACAATTTGTGTAGGAAAAGTAGGGATAAATGCTTTCTCTTTTTTCCCTTTTTAATTACGAGATTTAAAAATAATGAATTGGTTCCCTAGCATCTTCCAAAGGTGACCAATGAGTTTTGTTTTGTTTTTTTAAGGATTATTATGAACTCGTGAACATATTTGGGGTATTTCAAATAACTGCATTTACTATTCTCATGGACAATTTGGGCAATTGGGAAACTGTCCCATTTTGGGACAGTGGTGCCTTTGATGGCTTTCTGATTTCCTGACATGTTTCAGGCTCAATTCACATATTTCCTGCCCCAGATATGGAATCAATCATTTCTCCAAAGAGCTCTGGTTTCTTTAAGTGTGAAATGGATTTTGGATACCACAGTCTGGGTAGGGTGCTCACTAATGCTTGATTAGGCCTTTCCAATGGATATACCTAGGAGATACTTTTATTTTTTTTGGCCTTGCCGCGAGGCTTGCAGGATCTTAGTTCGCCATCCAGGGATTGAACCTGGGCCTCGGCAGTGAAAGCGTGGGGTCCTAACCACTGCCAGGGAATTCCCAAGAAGATACTTTTTTTTTTTTTGGCTGCGTGGGTCCTCGTTGCTGCTCGCAGGTTTTCTCTAGTTGCGGCAAGCAGGGGCTACTCTTGGTTGCGGTGTGCGGGCTTCTCATTGCGGTGGCTTCTCTTGTTGTGGAGCACGGGTTCTAGGCAGGCGGGCTTCAGTAGCTGTGGCACGTGGTCTCAGTAGTTGTGGCGCACGGGCTTAGTTGCTCCGTGGCATGTGGGATCTTCCTGGACCAGGGCTTGAACCTGTGTCCCCTGCATTGGCAGGCAGATTGTTAACCACTGCGCCACCAGGGAAGTCCCAGAGATACTTTTTTTAATGATAAAATACATCGTGAGTTTATAGTGATACTTCCAATTCAAATTCAGGACTACAGGATTTTTATATAACCTTGTCTACCTTAATCTATTTCTCCTTTTTCTCACACTGAAAAACCAACATAATCACTCTTTTGCTTTATCCCACAACACACATGCAACCGTCTTAGAATAACAGTACTGACACTAACACAAACATTATGATTAATGAAAACAGTTTAAGGTTTTTTTTTTTCTTTTTCTTTTTTGTCCTAAGGGTATATCCCATTAAGAATATACACTCAGATTACAACGTGTTAAACTCATTTGAAACAATTCATATCTGTGTGGTTGTACCACCAACTCAATATACAGTTAGGTTTATTTATTTCATTTTGCTTTTGTTTTTAGGATTTGCTTTTTTAAATTATATATTTTCTAATTATGTAAAATGTTTACATGATCTCATAGGCAAATTTATCAAACAAGATATAGTCAGAAAGGTTTAGCTTCTATCCCTGCTTCCTTTGTCCTTTTCGTCCCTCTAAAATACCATGCACACTTTTTTTGGTTGCTTTTTTGTTTATTAATATGTCCTGGGTGTTACTGCATAGCAATAGTAAATGTAGTCTTCATCTCTTTTTACATTTGCGTGGTGTTCCATTGTATGTATATACTCTAATTCCACCAGTTCCCTCTTAATGGATATCTGGGTTATTTCTAGTTTTTTGTTATTATAAATAATTAAATAATTGACCTTTAAAAGTATTTTGTTTAAATATTTGAACTACCCATACCCAGGTTTGTTGGTTGTCATCAGGGAAAGTACTAAGCATGTTATATGAACCTAGAAACAAGATTTACATTTTTCAAGTCCCAGTCTTTCCCAATTTTTGTTTTTATACTATTTATTTGTCACTTCTCCATATTATATTTAAATATTAATAATAATTAATATAAACTGTTATATTGATACTCTTTCTTTATTATTCATAGCAAGAATATATGCAATTTTTGTTTCTTATATACATTTGTATTAGATCACAGTGTAAAAATGTGTTTCTTACTGTGAATCACAGGCAAAAAAGGCATGTAATCAAAAGAGGATGGATTATACATTAGTATTGATAATTGAGGGTTTTTAAAAAATTCCTCAGCCCCAGCTTTTCTGAAGCTAGAGACACCAGCCTTCACACTGCAAGAGATCTTGTCCTCTGCTTTGGCTCCAGGCTGGGTGCGCTGATGTCAGCCCTCCCAGTCTCATGCACTTCTCCCTACCTTGGGCTCTGATAGCCTGGCTGTTGCAGCCTCTTGACATCACTACTCTTGCCATCCATTTCATCTAGTCATCTCTGTAGCTGATGAAGTAGAGGAAGGCCCTGTCCCACAAGGTTTAAAATCTTTTGAAGGGATGGTAAGACCCCACAGTCTCACCCCTTTGTTTCTGGTTACAACACTTCATTAAACCATTCACCTCGCCTACCCTTAAAAATGTTCTCTGTCAAAGACATTCTCCACTAGCTATCACCGAATCTTTTCCTTGCCCTTCATAGCCAAATGTTATTATCTCCACCTCCTCACATCCCATGCATTTGACAGCCCACTGCAGTTTCTTCTGCTTCTACCGTTCCACCTGAATGAACACTTGCCATGGTCACCAAAGACTTCATAGCTGGCAAACTCTACGGTGCTTTCCAGTTGTCATCCAACTTGAATGCTGTCTGCAACATATGGCATGGTTTATTTTTATTATTTTTTATTTTTTAATTTTTTAAAGAACGGGTTTGGGATTTTATTTATTTATTTATTTATTTTTGGCTGCGTTGTGTTTTGTTGCTAGTTGTGATGAGCAGGGGCTACTCTCTGTTGCAGTGCGCAGGCTTCTCATTGTGGTGGCTTCTCTTGTTGTGGAGCATGGGCTCTAGGCGTGCAGGCTTCAGTAGCTGTGGCACGTGGGCTCAGTAGTTGTGGCTCACAGGCTCTAGAGCACAGGCTCAGTAGTTGTGGCACATGGGCTTAGTTGCAACGTGGCATGTGGGATCTTCCTGGACCAGGGCTCGAACCCGTGTGCCCTGCATTGGCAGGCAGATTCTTAACCACTGTACCACCAGGGAAGTCCATGGCATTGTTTATTTTTAATTTTTCAATTTTTATTTATTTATTTTTACCTAAAATCTTTTTAAAAAATTTTTCTTCCAGTTTTATTGAGATATAATTGACATACAGCACTGTTTAAGGGATACAGCATAATGATTTGACTTACATACATCATGAAATGATTATCACAATAAGTTTACTGAACATCCATCATCTCATATAGAAACAAAAATTTAAAAATACACAGAGAGGTGTTACTCCAGTACTTTTTGCTTCAGACAACATGCTCCAGGTCCTACCTGCTGGTACAAGGAGGATGAGAGACATGTAGAGCAGACCTGGACTCAACCTGAAGTAGGAACCAAACCCAAGTGAGTCCAGACTAGATCAGCCAACTTCCAGCCAAACCACAGAAAAAAGAAAAGAAAATTTTTTTCCTTATGATGAGAACACTTAGGATTTACTCTGTTAACAGTTTTCATACATAACATACAGCAGTGTTAATTATATTTTTCATGCTGTATGTTACATCCCTAGTACTTATTTAACTTATAATTGGAAGTTTGTACCTTTTGACTGCCTTCATCCAATTCCCCCTCCCCTACTCACCACCTGTGGTAACCACAAATCTGGTCTCTTTTTCTGAGTTTGTTTTTGAAGTATAATGGACCTACACCACTATGTTAGTTCCTGTTACAGAACACAGTGATTTGGTATTTCTATACATTTCAAAATGATCACCTTGGTAAGTCTAGTTATGATACGTCACCATACAAAGATATTACATAGTTATTGATTATAGTCCCCATACTATATATAGCTATATATGTATGGATGATTATTTTAAGATGCTGATCTCTTAAGTTCAAACAAATTTTAACAATCCTGCATTATTACTCCCTGCTCACATTTACTGTTTTTGACATCATATTGTACATCTTTTTGTTTTGTGTATCCCTTAACTACTTATTGCAAATATAAATGATTGTACTACTTTTTTTTTAAGATACATGCTTTTATTCATACCATTCCTCCAATCTACTTGTTGGATTATTATTCACCTTTTTTTAAAAATTGAAGTATAGCTGATTTACAATGTTTTGTTAGTTTCAGGCATTCAGCAAAGTGATTCATATATATATATTTCAGATTCTTTTTCATACAGCTTATTACAAAATATTGAGTATAATTCCCTGTTCTGTACAGTAGGTCCTTGTTGTTATATCTATTTTATATAGAGTAGTGTGTATATATTACTCCCAAATTCCTAATTTATCCCTCCCCCCGATTTTACTACTTTTGTCTTTTAACCTTCCTACTAGCTTTATACCTAGCTCATTTACCTCCTTTACTGTATATTTGCCTTAACCAATGAGATTTTTCTTTTTGCAATTTTCATGTTTTCCTTTTGCTATTTTCCACCCCTCCTACCCGTCTCATTGTTGTTCCTTCTTTATATCTTTAGCTGTACATCTTTTCTGCTAGTCTTCTGGTTTTTCTCATCCATAGCTGCTCTGTAAATAGTTTTAATTTTGCTGTGCCCATGGGAGGAGGGTCTTCCCACGCCAGCATCTTGGCCACGTCCTGGCATTGTTAACCACCCCTCTTCTTTGAACCTCTCTCTTGGCTTCTGTAATAACATTCTCCTTTTCTCTGGCAATTCTTTCTCAGTCTTCTTTTCATGCCACTTAAATACAATGTGCCCCCCATTTAATATACCTTATTGGAACTTCCATTCAAATTACCATAAGAATATATGCTCACTGAAACAAGTCAATAAGCAGGGAAGTGTACAAAGAAAGAGCCAACTATATCCTTTTCTATATTTAGAGCTAATTTAGGATTCTAAAACTACTAAAATTTTTAATATTTTGAAATCTAAAGATTGATCTGGGTTGAAATAAGCCCAGATTCCATGACCCAAATGAAAGTATATCTGTATTGCAAAGAAGGCTGAAGGCAGTGAGACCAATTAGGAGGTTGTTACTTTGTATCCAAGTGAGAGGGGATGGCAGTTTGTACAGGGGATTGGCAGTGGAGATGGTAAAACAGACCCATTCGCTGGGTATTTAGAAGATGGAATCATAGAGCTAAATGACTGATAAGAAAAGGGAGGTGAGGGAGAGCAGGAATGAAGGATGCCCTCCAGGTTTCCAGGTAAAACATGTGGGAGGATGAGGGTGACACAAACTGAAATAGAATGTGGGAGGAGGAGCCAGTTTGGGGAAGAAACTGGTATTGGTATTTAGTTTTAAATGCCAGGGTGACATCCAGGAATATAAGTCCTGTGGCCACCTGGGTACATGGACCTGGAGTTAAGGATTCAGAGAAGGGAGTTATCTGCTTATTATGACAAAGGGAGCTATGGTCACACACAAGCTTGTGTCAGGAAAGAGTGTACAGTGAGAAGGGAAAAGTGGCCTGGGATAGAACCCCGAGGGGCCTCACATTTACAAGGGAGCAGAAGGAGAATCCTGATAGAGCATCCACCATTGCTCTCTCTTTTTACCATCTGTTAGTTTGCATCCCAACTATCTGGTTCTTGGCCTGTGGGGTGTATTGATCATGCCTTTTTTTTTTTTTTTTTTTTTTGGATCATGCCTTTTTATTTGCTGTATTTCTGGTGTTTTGACATCTAGGGCCTTGTTGACGCTGGAGAGACTGCTCCTTCCAGGGCTAGCCAGCTCTTAGAGATAACAAAGGGCTTGGGGCAGTAATCCAGTTCCCATGGCTGTCTGCCAGCCTGTGCCCCTCACAAGCAAACAGGTGCTGGAAATGGCATCACCAGGAATCTAGTGTCTAACTCACATAATACTTAGATCCATTGTTTAGGGTCAGTGGAGTTGGTTTCTGGGTATAGAGAGGAGGTGGTGTCTTCAAGGACCGGGTAGAGCAGGAACTGGAACAAGGTAGGAGAAGACATGCCTGGAGGAGTCAGTAGGAATATGAAAGTTGATGTGATTTTATATCATGGGGTGAAGGGCTAGAAACCAGGGTCATAACCCTGCAGGCAATCTAGAGTATCTGGTCTATTTATAGTGTAGTCCTTGAGGTCCTCCAAGAACTGAGACCACACAGTTAGGTTTCTTTCCATTCCAGCTCCCAGCAAGAAGCAAAAACACAGGGTGTAGCAGGCCATGGCCCACCCTCATACACATGGAGGCTGCAGGGGTCGCCCAAGACTGCCACTTGGCAGGTGGAACCATTAAACAGATAGGAGCCAAAGTAGTTCCTGGGCAGTAGTGGGTTGGGTTAGGGGAACACCCAGTGTCCCTTATCGCCCACCCGCCAAGAATCCAAAAACGTGATTTCTTGCATCTCTTCAGAAATCTGATCTTATGTTTCTACAAATAGGCAAATCTTCAGAGGAAAACAAAACAAAACACAAAACCCGTCTAGAGGAACCTCCGGTTAATTGTCTGGCAGGGGTAGATGGACCATTTGTAAGAGGAGTATCTCTAGCTACCTTTCCACTTCAGCCAGCCATACACAAGGTGCTGACAACTGACCCCAGACCCATCCTTTCTGGCAGGAGGTCCTGATTGGTCCCAAGAATTTCACCTGATTCTTCTCCCAGTTAGATCATCATTCTTTGCAAGGGGATCCAAGGTGGGTTGTGGGTGTGGTTTTCCTGAATACCAAAAAAATACTGAGAGAGAAATACGGGAGAGAGCAAATAAATGGATCTCAGAGTGAAAACTATTTATGTAAAAGAACTGCTTATATTTTTAAAATATGGAAGGGTAAGCCATAACATGTTTTGAAAGGTTATCTGTAGAAGGAGGGGGCAATAGAGTGGAGAGGAGAGGAGTGAAAGGTAATGTTTGTAGATTTGACTTAGCAACTATGTAAATATCTTACATAATTAGAAAACAACATTAAGATTTAAAAACAATCTCTTGGGCTTCCCTGGTGGCGCAGTGGTTGAGAGTCCGCCTGCCGATGTACGGGACACGGGTTCGTGCCCTGGTCCGGGAGGATCCCACATGCCGCGGAGCAGCTGGGCCCGTGAGCCATGGCCGCTGAGCCTGTGCATCCGGAGCCTGTGCTCCGCAACGGGAGAGGCCACAACAGTGAGAGGCCCGCATACTGCAAAAAAAAAAAAAAAAAATCTCTTAAAAATTGAAAGAAAAATAAAACAAATGAACTTAACTGTAAACCAAATAGTGGGGAAGTCACACAGAGGGGATCTATTTCAAGTGAGTTTAAAACATAGTTAATATGACTGCTTATCCCAGTGGGTTATACCCTTAGGACAAAAAGAACTGCTTCAAGAGTTTTAAACTGTTTATGGCGGTCATATTGTTGGTAGTAGTGTTGATGTTGTTATTCTGAGGCTGTTAGATGTGTATTATGGGGTGAAAAAAGCGAGTAATTATGTGATAGTCTAGCATCATTCCCAGTGTTACTGAGAACCAGGATTTTTAGCGTGGGAAAAAGAAAATACAGATTAAGATAGAAGTTAGATATAAACCCTGAATCTGAATTGGAAATATCATCATAAACTCACGATGAATTTATCTTAGAAAAAACTATTTTCTGGGGAATTCCCTAGTGGACCAGTGGTTAGGACTCCATGCTTTCACTGCTGAAGGTGCGGGTTTGATCCCTGTGGCAGAACTAGGATCCAGCAAGCCTCGGGGTGCCGCCGAAAAAAAAAAAGTATTTTCTAGTTCTTTCCATTTTAAAGGCCTAAAAACAATGACCAAGAAGTAAAAATGAGCACACTGATACCCAGATTGTGATCTTAAAATACTATTTCCAAGTAGAAAAAGAGTTAGCAAAGACTGCTAAGACCTACTGTACAGCACAGGGAACTCTACTCAATGTTCTGTGGTGACCTAAATGGGAAGGAAATCCAAAAAAGAGGGGATATATGTATACGTATAGCTGATTCACTTTGCTGTACAGTAGAAACTAACACAACATTGTAAAGCAACTATGCTCCAATAAAATTAAAAAATAAAAATAAAAAAGACAGCTAAGTTCTTGTCAGAAGGGCTTAGAAGTCAACTTAACAGGCCTCCCACTGGCCAAAGGTGGGGTAATTTGTGCATCACATCAATGTGTTTGTCAACCCCAGTTCATGATAATACTAAAAACTGATTGGTCACCACAGGAAGATTTAAGTGCACAATTTATTATTTTGAGAACTGCTAAATAAAGGGAAAGACATTATTTATTATTGTTTTTCCTTTATGAACTATACCATTGGGTAGCCAAATAATATAGTAGAGGGTTTCTTTATAAAAGTAGTCCAGCTAATGAATGAAAAAGGCATGATAGACTTTGAATGTCACCAATTGGAAATCCTAATGAATTAATGGATCTAGTTATTGATATTCAAAAGCTGCTAACATCACAAATGGAGACACCCAGACATCTTGTGCTTGTAATGGAAGATCACAATACCACCCATGAAGTTGTCTTGCCAAAAAAATTTAACTTGAACATGATCAGGCCTCTCTATCCAATTACTAATTTACAGGGGAAAATAAAAATCAGAGGATAGAGAAACATGTTAAATGGCACCATGGGAATATTGTCAGCAAAATACAGATTGTGGACAAATGAGCCCTTTTTTTTTTGGCCGCACCATGCAGCATGCAGGATCTTAGTTCCCCAACCAGAGATTGAACCTGTGCCTCTTTCAGTGGAAGCATGGAATCCTAACCACTGGCCTACCAAGGAATTCCGCAGCCATTTTCTTAAATAAATAAATTTCAAGGAGAAATGAGAGATAGAGGAAGAATAGAGTAAAAGAGAATTGAGTACATCAACAAATCACAAGGTAGAGGACTTTTTTGGATCATGATTCGAGCAAATTGTAAAGCATACACGTACACACAACATTTGAGATGATTGCAAACTGAACACTGATTGAATATTTGATAGAATTAAGGAATTATTGTTCATATTCCTAGCCATTTTGCTTTTTACTTGAAAAAACATAGCATTGTTTAAAATTTTTTTAAGTCCTCAAAATTTAGTAATGCATACTAAATAGTTATAAATAAAATATTTTGGATTTTCTTTAAAATAATATGGGAAAAGAGCAAGTAGCTGGAAGAACAGATGACATAAGCATGGCTATGAGTTAATTATTCTTAAAGACAATAATGAACTCTCGGGAGTTCATCATACTATTGTGTCTCCATTTATATAGTTTTAAAAATTTCCCATTAATAAAAAGCTAAAAGAAAAAAGAGGAATTGCAACATTCTAAAATTCCACAGAGAACTCAATATGTAAACTAAGAAGATTCCATTCATTGTGGTCATTGGTGTCATTGGTGGCTTTTTCAGAACAGTTTCAATGGAATAGTGAGGACAGAAGACAGTTTGCCGCAGGTTAAAAAGCGAATGATTTAGAATATGCCTTGGAATTAGCAGGGAATTTTTCACTCCCTCTCTCTTTCTACATTTACCATTATGGAAAATTACAAACCAAGAATAAAGTAAAGTGAGGGTAGAATAATGAACCTCCATGTACCTATTACAACTTAAATAATCGTCAACATTTTGCCAATGTTGTTTCATCTGCAATTCTTCACCATTTTTTGATGAACCAATTTAAAGGAAATTCTAGATATAATTTAATTTCACTTGTAAATAATCCAGTATTCATTTCTACTTGGTAAGGACCTTTTTCTAATTAACATAAAACCATTAGCACACCTAACAAAATTAAAAATAATTTAAGGAAGGATTTCTTAACAACATATAAAAAAGCACACAAATCACAAAGAGCAAGTTTTTATGTTTCTTAACATTTAAGATTTTAAAATTCTGCTTAACAAAGATCATCACAAGGAAGGGAAAAAATAGACTGAGAAAAGATAAACACATGTAATGGACAAAGATTAAAGAGCCACAACAAGGGAACTTCCCTGGTGGTCCAATGGTTAGACTCTGTGCTCCCAATGCAGGGGACACAGGTTTGATCCCTGGTTGGGGAACCAGGATCCTGCATGCTGCATGGCACGGCCAAAAAAACAAAAACAAAAACAAAACACACACACACCCCCCCCCACACACACACACCCCAAATCAATAAGAAAAAGGCAAACAATCCAATAGGAAAATGGTCAAAGAATAACAGATAACTTACAGAGGAGGAAATTTAAAGTACCATCAAACATATAAAAACATGTTCACCTCTCTGGTAATCAGAACAAGCAAATTAAGACCACAGTGAGATACCATTCTATATCTTTCATATAGACAAAATTGAATGTGATAAAACCGTATGTTGGCAAAGATGTAGACTAATGAGAATTCTTAGGTACCTCTAGTGAGAATGTAAATTGAACAGTTGTTGAAGAGAAATTTGGAAATGTCTACCAAAGCTGAAAATGAGTACATACCCCATGGTCTAACAATTCCCCTTCTAGGTGTACAGCCCATAAAACCTTGGATATTTGCATAAAGAAACATGTATAAGAGTGTTTTTGTAACACTGTTTGCAATGGAGAAAAAAAAAATGGGAACCTAAATGTCCAACAATAGGAGAATAGGAAAATAAATTGTGCTTTATTCATATAATGGAACACGAAATTGAAGTTAAAATATGAATCAACCTCAGAAAACATGTTGCATGAAGAACACAAATTGTAAGGAAAATATAAAGTATCACATCATTTATTTGAAGTTTATAAATTGCATTGTTTATGAATACATATACACATCAAATAATAGTATATAGATATGTGTGGAAATGATGGATACCAATTTCAGGATACCAGTTACCTCTGTGAAAAAAGAAATGAACACAAGGGGCTTCAAATGCATCTGTAATATTTTATTTTGTTTAAAGACCTAAGATTAAAACCTAAAAATCTGAAAGATTAAGAGTTAACCAGGCACACGAATATTTATTATATTTTTCTCTATACTCTTCTCTATGCTTGAAATTTTGCTGAAAAGAAAAAATAATGAATTAGGGAGTTGAGAAAGTGGAAACAGTAAGGATCTTGGCTCTGAAGTCAAAGAGAGAGGATAGTAGCTAGAAAAGGAAGAAGGGCCAAACTCCTAACGGAGCCGCAAGTTTTGAAATGCTGGCAGGTTAAAGGCCAAGCCATGCCTTTTCATTTTTTATTATCCCCCTCCAGCTTGACAAATAATACTTGGCAAATAAGTAAGCATTCTATGACTTTTGCTGAATGGATAAATGGAGTTAACAGCCAGAATTGCTTCCAAAGACACAGTTGGCATCAATAAGATATATAATCGAACATTCCTTTTTAACAAGGTGGCTCAGAATTTCCTGAATAGATTACTCTGGGGACAATTGCTTCTCTCTCTAAAAAGCCATATCCTCTGACTAAATGGGGATTTCTGCCATGCTAGCTAGCACTGATTACAATTTAGCGTCCTTTCTTGATTAAAACCCTAACATAATTAGGTATCTGTGTTTTGTTGTTTTTGTTTTTAATAAATTTATAGAGTTGTACAACTATCACCACACTCCAGTTTTAGAATATTTTCATTACACCAAAAAATAACCTCATGCCCATTTGCAGTTAATCTCTCCTCCCACCCCTAGCCTCAGGCTACCACTGGTTTTCCATCTGTTTCTATAAATGTGTGTTTTCTGGACATTTCATTTAAATGGGGTTATATTATATATAGTGTTTGTATCCGGCTTAGCATAATGTTTTTGAGGTTTGTCATGTTGAAGCATGTATTAGAATTACATTCCTTTTTTACCAAATAGTATTTGATTGTATGGATATATATTATTTTGCTTATTCAGTCATCACGTGATGAACATTTAGGTGGTTTCCAGCTTTTGGCTAGTATGAAGAATGCTGCTATGATCATTTGCGTACATGTTTTTTTGTGTGTGGACGTGTGTTTTCATTTCTCTTTCTCTCTTTTTTTAAAACACTGTCTCTGTTTAATTTATTTTTTCCTTTTTTTTTTTTTTTTTTTTTGGCTATGCTGCACAGCTTGCGCGATCTTAGTTCCCTGACCAGGGATTGAACCCAGGGCCACGGCAGTGAAAGCGCCAAGTCCTAACCACTGGACCGCCAGGGAAATCCCTGTTTTCATTTCTTTTGGGTAGATTCATAGGAGTGGAGTGGCTGAGTTGTATAGCAAATTCATGTTTTTAAGAAACTGTTCAACTGTTTTCCAAAGTGACTGTAACCATTTTACATACCTGACAGCAATGTATGAGGGTTCTAGTTTTTCCACTTCCTCACTAACACTTGTTACTGTCTGTCTTCATAATTATAGCCATTCTAGTGGGTGTGAAGTGGTGTCTCATTGTGGTTTTAATTTGCATTTCCCTAATAACTAATTGTGTTGAACATATTTTCATTTGCCTATTAGGAATTTAGTTGCCTTTTTTGAAATATTTATTCAAGTTTTCTGCCCATTTTGCAAATTGAGTGTCTTTTTATACTGAAATGTAAGAGCTCTTTATATATTCTGGATACAAGTCATTTATCAGGTAAATGTAAATATTTTCTCCCATTCCATAGCTTGTTTTTTTTTTAATTTTCTTAATGATACCTTTTAATACTATTGGAAGTCAACCTAAATTACTAGAGGTATTTAAATTTTAAATGGAAGGAGAATTTTACAGTATTAGATAAAAATTCATTATATTTCTCTGGTCTGTTTTCATATAGTAGAAATACAGTATAAATATCTTCTTTTTACATTAGTAATACAATTTTTATTGACTTGACTTGGAATCAAAGAGATTTATTCAAATAAAACAACAAAACTCTAATGGGATAAATGAAGGTAGGCATGAATATAGAAAGAGATAAATCTTGCTTGAGAAGGGTCAGTATAGTGAAGGTGACACATTTTCAAAGTAAATATATAGATTCAATTCAACAAGCATTTTTAATACCTCTTATATATTAATCATTATATTTGATGCTGAAACAAAATATAAATGAGACAACATCATCTGTCTTAAGAAATTTACAAGGATTGAGACATTGGAGTCACTGTGGGAAAGAAGTAGCTTGGATTTCTACCTCATGTCATGTGCTGTAATAAGCCCTGGGGTGAATCTTCAATTTATTCACTCTGTTTTGGTTATATATTATTATATAACAAATCACCCAAAACTTATTCGTGTAAAACAACAACCATAATTTTGTTTTCAGCTTTTCACCATTGAGTATGACATCTGCTTTGTATTTTTCATATATGGCTTTTATTATGTTGAGGTAATTTCCTTCTAGTCATAGCTCATTGAGTGTTTTTATCATTGAGTATTCATTGTGTTGAATTTTCTCAAATGCTTTTTCTGCATCAATTAAGATGATCATATGGGTTTTTCCCTTCACTCTATTAATGTGGTATATTACATTGGTCCATTTCACATGTTGAACCATCCTTGTATTCCAAGAATAAATACCACTTGGTTGTGAAGTATAATCCTTTTAATATGCTGCTGGATTCAGTTTGGTAGTACTTTGTTGAGGATTAATGCTTGTAAGGTCTGTAGTTCTTTTCTCGTAGGGTCTTTGGTCTGTATTTTTTTTCTTGCAGGGTCTTTCTCTGACTTTGGTGTCAGGATAATTCTGGCCTGATAAGTTTGGAAGTGTTCCCCCCAGTTCAATTTTTTTGGAAAAGTGTGCGAAGGATTGGTGTTACAAGATGATCCATTTTGTCTTTTAAAGAAGTAGAGACAATCATGTTATATTGCTTTGAATGTATATAACTGAAAGAAAGAAAAAAAAAAGAAATCCTTTAGGCAATCAAGTGTGCCCTGTCTTTTGTAGCCTTTCCTGTTCCACTGTAAATGGGCCAGACCCAAGTTAGGACAACACCTTCACTCCCAGGACATCATGGCTGAGAGGATTCTCTTCTTCATGCCTCTCCAGAAATCAGCTCCAGTGTCATTCCTTTATCTTGTTTTAAACAGGAGGTTAACTCCTACACCATTCATTCACCTTGGCTCAGACTGGACTCTGAGAAATTTTGGTCATTTCCAAAGTTCAAATCTAACTCAAAAGATGAAAAATAACACCTGAAACTAACACAACATTGTAAATCAGCTATACTCCAATAAAAATTCTTTAAAAAGGTAAAAAATAACCTCTTTGAGAATAATTTAAGAGAAAATTCAGAATAAGACTTCCATAAATGATCAAAACTGTGGCTTATTTCTAAATGTCTCTGGGTTATGTGAGATGTCCCTATAGAGTTATAATAAACTCCCATACACTTGGTTAAGCTAACTGGAGTTGGGTTTTGGTTAGTTGCAACTAGAGTCTTAACCAAACACAGTCAATTTGAGAATATTTCCATCATCCCAGAAAGAAATCGCACACCTTTTTTTTTTTTAATATGGTGGATTTTTTTGTTTTAATTAATTAATTAATCTTTGGCTGCACTGGGGCCTCGTTGCTGCGCACGTTGCGCGGACTTCTCATTGCAGGGGCTTCTCTTGTTGCGGAGTACGGGCTCTAGGTGTGTGGGCTTCAGTAATTGTGGCACATGGGCTCAGTAGTTGTGGCTCACAAGCTTTAGAGCACAGGCTCAGTAGTTGTGGTGCACAGGCTTAGTTGCTCCGCGGCATGTGGGATCTCCCTGGACCAGGGCTCGAACCCGTGTCCCCTGCATTGGCAGGCGGGTTCTTAACCACTGTGCCACCAGGGAAGTCCCAATCCCACATCTTTTATCCATAACTCCTAATTCTTCCATTCTCCTCCATCCCTAAGCAACTGCAAATCTACTTTCTGTCTTTACAGATTTGGCTATTTTGTAAATTTGGAACCATATAATGTATGGTGTTTTTTGTCCAACTTCTTTCACCTAGAATAATGTTTTCAAGGCTCATCCATGTATTATAACGTGTCAGTACTTCATTCCTTTTTATTGATGAACAATATTCCATCATATGGATATATCACATTTTATTTATCCATTCCTCAGTTGACGGACAGGATTGTTTCGATTTTGGGAGCTATGAAGAATAATGCTGTTATGAACTTTCGTGTATAAGATTTTATGATGATGCATATTTTTAATTCTTTTTGATATATACCTAAGAATAGAATTGCTGAGTGTTAAATTGTTCTTGCCAGTCCTGCCTGCCTGTGTTACTCCATAATCCTGGCTTTGGTAACAGATCTTTTCCTGCCCAACTTCTGACCTTGGCCCATAGCCTGTGGCCTCTTTTAGAGTTTCCTTTCTCTTATAAAGGACACAGTTACTCTAGTTCCCCATCTCCATCTTACCTACCTCACAGCTTTCAACAACTCAGCCCCTACTTGCATGCTCAGCCCCGCCCCACTTCCCATACGCCATACTTTGAAGTAGGACAGTCCTCAGTTTGAATCCTGACCCAACCACTATATAACTGTGAGGTAATCCTCCCACTTCTTGGTGGCTTACCATCTGCTGGGCATGAGGCAATGTTCTTTACATATATGGTCTCATTTAAACCCAACACTTAGGTGTTTTAACAGACTGAGAGGGTTTAAATGACATGCCCAAGGTCAAGTAGCCATGGCCTCCATTCAAACCTGTCCTCCTTTTTAGAGCTGGGATATTGTCTTGTACTCTTCCTATCAAAACTTGCTGGTCCTATGGCTAACAAGTATAGATGAAAAATGTTTAACAGCACTAGTAATAAAAAATGCAATTTAAAATACAAAAGAGCTATCATTTGTCCCCTAACCAATTAGCAAAGATTTTAAAAGTCTTTGGTGAGGATTAAGGAAAGCAGACACTGGTGGACATGTATATTGATATAGTCTTCTTTGGAGGTCAGTATTAAAAGCCTTAACAATGTACTTATCTTTTAGTTCTGGAATTCCAAGTCAAAAAACTTAGTTCTAAGGAAATATATGTGCACAAAGAATTAGCAATATCAATACTCAATGTATCTTTGAGTTTACAAAATATGTAGATCCCATGTTTTATTTTTTAAAGGGAAAGAATATGCACAGTATACGTAAATGTATGCAAAATACACAGTAAAGCGACTAGGAGAAAATATACCAAAATATTGACTATGGGTGACTCTGAGTGGTGGGATTAAGAATGATTCTTTATTTTCTCCCTTTGCTTCTCTAAATTTAAATTTTTTTCTTTAACAGATATATGCAGTTTGGGGAAAAAAATATAATGCTGTGGAGATAAACTTATCTTCTTTGTAGCTGAAACAAGAATTCCTTTGTAGGAAGAGGTCTAACTGTTGGAAAATCAGAGAAATAGTCACTGATTGATCTTCCTGAAACACTTGCTTAAGTGGACATGTTGGAGCTTGTCAAGAAATCTAAGAAGCCAAGCATGTCCAGCCATTGAAATGGGACCGTGGAGGGGAGAGTTCTGTGTATAGCTATTGTTGCTACTACATCTGTGGGTCTGCAGCTAAGTATCCCGTGATAGGTCTGGGGCCATTGTTGGTCAGCAGGGCAGCATTTGGGAAGATGAGTTGTTCATGGAACAAAGAAGAGTGAGGACAAACAGGCACCTTGAAGGACCCCTGCATATGTCCTTCACTGTCCCTAATCCCTGTGTCTTATCACTGATAAGTGGCTGCTGATTCATCTCCATCTTCCAAATATTGTGGAGTTTCTTCTTTGGGACAGTTCTAACTTGGAACCATACAAGGAAGAGGATTCTAAGAATCACAGTTCCTAGTTTAACCAACTTGACAATAGCACAGTCTAACATAGGTTCATAGTCTGAATATATAAAGGACTCCAAAAAAATCAATAAGAAAACTGCAATACAACACAGTTTAAAAATGAATGAAACACTGAAATAGGCACTCTCATAAGATATCCAAATGGCCAATCAGCATTAGGGGAAATACGAACTAAAACCACAATGGTGTACCACCATACACCCATCATAATACCAAATATTGGTGAAAATATGGAGCAACTGGAACTCTTATGTATTGCTAGTAAGAGTTTACATTGATTCAACTACTTTGGAAAACTGTTTTGCAAGATCTACTAAAGCTAAATACATGTATATCTTATAACCCAGTAATTTTGCTCCAAGTGAAATAAGCACAAATGTTCACCAAGCAGTATATTCGTATTCAAGAGTCTTCATAGGATTCTCATTCATAGTAGCTTCAAACTGGTAACAGCCCACATATTCATCAAAAGATGAATGGGCAAATAAATTGTAGTATATACACAAAATGGAATACTACACAGTAACAAAAAAGAATGAACTACTGTACATGCAACAACATAGCTGCATCTCACCAATAGATTGAGCAGAAGAAGCCAGATCTGGCGTACAAAACAGGAAGACTATAGTGATGAGAGTCAGAGGAGTGGCAACATCTGTGTTGACTAGAAAGTATAGAAGAGTCTTCTGGAGTGCTATAAATGTTCTACATTGATCTGGGTGGGAGTCACATGAGTGTATAGATAGGCACAAATTCACTGAAGTGTACACACTGAGGATAAGTGTACTTGTACACTATTGTAGGTAGTATTTTATACCCCAATTTTTAAAAATTTAAAGAAATCTATATCGGTAAAACATTCTAGGCAGCAAATACTATTAGAACTGCCATTCTAGACTAAGTTGAGCTGTGGCAATGGGAAGAAGACAGAACTGATGGAGTCTATCATGATTTTGTATTAGGAAGGTGTGTGGGGTTGGAGCAGGTAGAGTGAGTGAACTTTCAGGTGCTGGCGAGTGCTGCGATTCTTGTTTTTTTAGAAAGTGTTGTGTTAAATGTGTGTCCAACGTATGTCACCATGTCCACAGTTAGGGTTTGGATGGTCTGAAGTGTCTACTTGAGTAATGCCATTGCAGAACCCAGCATAAGGGTGAGCTTACCTGAGAAGACCGCAGCCAACTGTTCCACTGGAACAGGCTACCTGCTTTTGGCACCTTAGGAGCAGGCACCAGGCAGCTCTGGACTTTAGCAGATGCACCTCCATCTACATGTCTGCTGGTTGCAATTTCTTGGTTGTCCTGAAGGCCACAGCTGAAGAAGGATGGCTATAAAATTCCTGAGCAGGATTTGCTGCCCAGCACCCTAACATACATAGATCTCTGAGGATGGCAGCACTAACGATATTTGCTGACTGATGTGTGGAGGGTGTGGAAGCAAACGTCTTAAAAAAGAGGTCCCACTTAGGCTGTCAAACTGAAACCTCCAAGTTTATCCCTTCTGCTCTGAGCAACAATATCCACTCTCCAGGCCAGACAGTACGGGGCTCCCTAATGTTGTCTTTCCACATCTGTGAGGCTGCCTTGATAGTATGTCCTCTTGGGGCAAGTTGACTTCAGCTAAACCTGAGAAGAAACACGAGTGAGGTGCCCAGGCTGGGATCCTTTTATTCAGGATAAACGTCAGTGTTGAAAGTATCAATTTCTCTTAAGGAAGCTTGTTTGGGCTTTCGTGGGCAAAGATCCAGGTGGAAGTGAATTGATTTTGTTTGTTTGTTTTAGTTCCTAAAACACTGTAATGAATCTTAGATATCTTTCCTCTTGTTTATTTTTTTATTTTTTATTTTTATTTTTTGCCTGCACCACACGGCATGGGAGATTTTAGTTCCCAGACCAGGGATTGAACCCTTGCCCCTGCAGTGGGAGCACAGAGTCCTAAACATTGGACTGCCAGAGAAGTCCCGATATCTCTCCTCTTGGAAGTTGGTTCTAGGTGGTCAGGACTGTAAAATTTTGGCAAAACCACAATCAGTTGCAGAAACCTCGGGCATATTCTATTTATGACTTGATATCCTGAATTTTTCACTTAACATTATATTATAAACATTTCCAACATTCTTCAAAAAATTCCTTTTGAATGGCTGCATAATCATCCATCATGAATGTCCTAGAATTTGTTTAACTCATTCCTCTGTTATTGGATATTTCCATTGTTTCCAACTTTTTGCTATTGTTTTTTTAAATTTATTTTTTATTGAAGTATAGTTGAATTACAATGTTGTGTTAATTACTGCTGTTACAGCAAAGTGACTCAGTTATACATATATATACACTTTTTTCGTATTCTTTTCCATTATGGTTTATCACAGGATATTGAATATAGTTCCCTGTGCTATACAGTAGGACCTTGTTTTTACTTTTTGCTATTATAAATTTGTAATAAAAACCTGTTTTGGTAAAGGCAGATCAGTTTGTTTTGGTAAAGGCAGATCAGTTTGTTTTGGAGATTGATTCCCAAGACGGAAATGATCACATAAAGGGTGTGAGCATTTTAAATGTCTTAATATTGATTGCTTATCAAAATATGAAGTGCAATTTACCCTCTGGGATAGATCTTAAATTGTATCCTGGGCATTGGTGTCCTTATTTGTGCTCCTATTGGGGTAGAAGCCTTGGGCTGGCATGGCTGGGCCACTGACCTCTTCATTGTTCTTACTAGCTCCTGCCCACAGGTCTGACTCTGTTCTGCACACCTCTAACTACTGTCTTGAGTTTGGTTCCAACTCAGTGAACCTCCCATAACCATGGTGCTGCTAGCCCCTACTCTGAGCATCAGTCCCATTGCCAAGACTCCTGCAACTACACCCCAACACAACATAAGACCCTTGTGTCTGATGGACCTACAGTTCCAGTTAGCTCACCCTCCTGGATATAGTGGTTTGTACAGATGACTAGTCATGCACAAGCCAGGTTCTCCCTCAGGTAAGCCCCTCCCTGCTAAGCCCTGCTTATTTCCAGCTGATTTTTAAGAGCAAAGATTATGGTATCAGATAGAGCTCAGTTCAAATATCTACTTTTATGAGTTTTACATATGTGTCCTTGAATCTCAGTTTCCTCACTGTAAACAGGGGTAATAATATGTAGTGATCTTTATTAGTTTGTATTTTTTTGCTTAATATGTACATATGTACCCATACAACAGTATTATAATTTTTTCTTCCAACTATCATACATACTTTAACAAAGTTAAGGGGAGAAAATAGTCTACCATATTTATCCAGACTTACATTTCTATCATTCTTTCTCCATTCCTGAAATTTCAAATTTCCATCTAGTATTATCTTCCTTACACCTGAAGAACTTCCTCTAGCATTTCTTTTAGAGAAAATCTGATGGCAACAGATTTTATTTTTCTTTCACCAATGAATTTCACTTTTATTCCTGAAGGGTATTTCCACTGGATATAGAAATTTAGGTTGATAGTTCTTTTCTTTCAGCACAGTAAAGTCTTTGTTTCAGTGACTTCTGACCTCCATGGTTTCTTTTTTTTTTTTAATTTATTTTATTTATTTATTTTTGGCTGCGTTGGGTCTTCATTGATGCACGCAGGCTTTCTCTAGTTGCAGCCAGTGGGGGCTACTCTTTGTTGCAGTGTGCAGGCTTCTCATTGCGGTGGCTTCTCTTGTTGTGGAGCACAGGCTCTGGGCGCGCGGGCTTCAGTAGTTGTGGCACGTGGGCTCAGTAGTTGTGGCTTGCGGGCTCTAGAGCACAGGCTTAGTAGTTGTGGCGCACGGGCTTAGTTGCTCCGCGGCATGTGGGATCTTCCCGGACCAGGGATTGAACCCATGTCCCCTGCATTGGTAGGCACTGCGCCACCAGGGAAGTCCCCCTCCATGGTTTCTGATAAGAAATCTGAAGTTATTCCAATCATTATTCTCCTGTATGTAATGCATTGTTTTTCTCTATAGCTTTTAAGATTTTTAATTTGTGTTTCGTTTTCAGTAGTTTGATTATAATGTGTCTGGGCATGGGTTTGTTTGAGTTTACCCTTTGAGGTTGATAGAGTTTCTTGATCTGTACATTTATGCTTTTCACCAAGTTTGGGAAATTTTCAGCCATTTTTTCCTCAAATTTACTTTGCGACACAAATATCCCTCTGAGATTCCATTGAGGCAAATGTTAGATGTTTTTGTATTTTCCCATAGGTTCCCTGTGGCTCTATTTCTTTCCATACACTCCCCCCCCCCCGCAATGTTTTGTTTCTCTGTGGTTCAGATTGCACAGCTACTATTGATCAGTTTTCAAGTTCATTGACTCTTTCCTCTGTCATCTCCATTTTGTGACTGAATCCATCTAATGAATTTTTAAAATTTTGGTTATTGTATTTTTCAGTTCTAAAATTTCCATTGGGTTCATTTTTATTCTATTTCTCTACTGAGACTTCCCTTTTTTTTTTTTCCAATGATGTTCATCCTACTTCTTGGAGTATGGTTAAAATAGTTGCTTAAAACCATTTGTCTGATACCTATAACATCTGTGTCCTGTCAGAGTTGGCTTCCATTGGTTGTCTTTACCCAGATGAAATGTTGAGATTTTTCTGATTTTTCTATGTTGAATAATCTTGGATTGTATCCTAGACATTTTCTATATTATGAGACTCTGTGACTTATTTAAAACCTATGGAGAATTTTATTTTATTTTTATTTTTTTGGCTGCGCCACATGGCATGTGGATCTTAGTTCCCTGACCAGGGATGGAACGGGCAAATCCCTGCAGTGGAAGCACGGAGTCTTAACCACTGGACTGCCAGGGAAGTCCCTGGAGAATTTTATTTTTTATTTATATTTTTATTATTTTATTATTATTTATTTTAGCAGACAATCAACCTGGTTATTTCAGCCTACAAGTTTGAACCTACCTTCTGTGGTGCAACGTACGTTTATATTTCAGAGTTTTTGCAGTACTGTTTGGAACAATCCCTCAAATGCACCACCCAGGGACCACTTTTATTCCTAAGCAGTGGTCTGCCTCGTGGTTCACTTCTGAAAGCATTGCTATTCTATTTTTTTTTAATTGAAGTATAGTTGATTTACAATGTTGTGTTAGTTTATGGTGTACAGCAAAGTGATTCCGTTATTCTTTTTTATTATGGTTTATTACATGATACTGAATATAGTTCCCTGTGCTATGCAGTAGGACTTTGTTGTTTATGTATTTTATACATAGTAGTTTGTATCTGCTAATCCCAGACTCTTAATTTATCCCTCCCCTACCATGTTTCCCCTATGGTAAACATAAGTTTACCATAAGTGTGGGATCTTTAGTTGCAGCATGCGAACTCTTAGTGCGGCATGTGGGATCTAGTTTCCTGACCAGGGATTGAACCCAGGCCCCCTGCATTGGGAGCACATAGGCTTAGGCACTGGACCACCAGGGAAGCCCCCTTAAGTTATTGATTTTAAATCTTCTTTTTTAGTAAAAATCATTTAATTTTTAAATTTCCTCCTAATCACTGCTTTAGTTGAATCCCACAAATTTTGATATAATGTATCATCATTAAGTTTGAGATTTTCTAAGTTTTCCTTGTAATTTTTTCTTTGATCCATGGTTAATTAAGCATGTTGTTTAATTTCCAAATACTTGGAGATCTTCTTTTTGTTTAATTCTATTTTATTTAAATTGTAGTCAGAGAACATAGTCTATATCATTTCTACTTTTTGAATTTATTGTGCCTTATTCTATGGCTTATTCATGATGAATGTTCCACGTGCACATGGAAAGAATATATTCTGCAGTTCAATGCGGTGTTCTATAAATGTCAAAAGATTGAGTTGGTTGATACTATTGTTCAAATCTTTTTACTCTTACTGATTTTCTATGTATTTGTTCTGTTTTTGAGACAGGAGTGTTGAAATCTCCAAATATAATTATTATTATTATTTTTTTCTTTTGGTTCTTTTTTTTTTTTTATTTTGGTTCTTTTGGTTTTATTTTTCTTTTGGTTCTTTTGGTTTTATTTTTCTTTTGGTTTTTTTGTGTGTATTTGTTGAAGCTGTTATTAATTACACACACATTATGATTATATGTCTTCTTGACGAAGTGATCCTTTTATCATTAGAAAATTTACCTTTTTATCTCTGGTAAGCTCCCTGTCCTGAAATCTGTTGTTTGATATTAACATAGCCATCCCAGCTTTCATAAGAATATGTGTTAGCATAAGACTATTAGTATTTGCATAAATTTTAATAAGATTAGGCTTTGCATGGTGTATATTTTTCTATCCTTTCTATCTATACTTTTAATCTCTCTGGGTCATTTATTTAATGTGAATCTCTTAGCATATATTTGGTTCTTGCTTTTTAAAAAAATCTAGTTTGACAACCTCTATCATTTAATTAGATTATTTAATCAATTTACATTTAATGTAAGTTTAGGTATGGCTAGTTCTAAGTCCACCATCTGGCTAATTTTTTTCTGTTTCTTTTTTATGTTCTTTGTTTTTCTCCTCCTTCTTCCCTGCCTTCTTTTGGATTATTTGAGTGTTTTCCAGTATTCAACTTTATTATTTGCTTATTAGCTATATACATATTCTTTGTCTTATATTGTTAATGGTTCCTCTAGGATTTACAGTGTTAATCTTTGACTCATCATAATCTACTTTCAAATAATACAAATTCACATATAATTTAAGAAAATTATAATAGTATATTTCCATTCCCCTCTATCCTTTCTGCTGTTGTTTACATACATTTAACTTCTACATGCATCATAAACCCTGCAATACATTGTTATTTTGTTTCTTCAAACTATCTTTTAAAGAAATTAAGAAATGAAGGAAACAGTCTTTTAATTTTACTTCCGTATTTACCATTTCTAGTACTTTTCAGTTTTTATTCCTTCATTTACTCATTTATGCTTCCACTTGGCAACATTTTCTTTCAGCCTGGACTCTAAAATTTCTTAAAGAGCATGTCTCCTGGCAATGAATTTTCTGAGCTTTGTTTGCCTTTATTTCACCTTCATTTTTAAACAGTATTTTTGCTTAATGTAGATTCTGGTTTGACAGAGTGTATTTTCCTTACAATACTTTAAATGATTTTTCTGCCTTACCTTATTTCTGATGAAAAGCCAGAAGTTATACTTATCATTATTCCCCTATGTAATACATATATTTTCCCTCAGGCTACTTTTAAGACTTTTTTCATTGGTTTTCAGAAATTTGATTATGATGTTCTTCAGTGTGTTTTCCTTTTTTATACTCCTTGGAGTTCTTTGAGATTCTTGGGTCTGTGAGTTTATATTTTGGAAAATTTGAAAAAATTTTGATCATTATTCAAGTGTCATATTGCAACCATTATTCAAATATTTTTGCCTCAATTTCTTACCTCTCCTTCTAGTGCTTGAATCTCACATGTAATAGATGGCCTGATATTTTCCAATAGATCAGTGAGAATTCGTTAACAATTTTCTAGGCTTTTTCCCTCTGTATGCTTCAGTTTATATACTTTCTATTACCATCTCTTCAAGTTCATTGCTCCTTCTTCTCTGTGTCACTGCTGTTAAACCTATCCAATGAAATTTTCAATTCATATATTTTATTTTTGGATTCCAGGATTTGTATTTGATTCTTTCTTGCACTTTGGAGATTTCCTAATCGTTCCTTTGTTGTGTTAATCTGTTTCTTAAAATAGTTGACATGTTATAATAGTTTAATAAATATAATACAACAGTTTATAATACTGTTTTAAGTCTTTGTTGATAATAACATAATTTCCATCATTTGGGGGTGCATTTCTATTGACTAATTTTTCTTCGGGTTACAGATCATACTTTCCTGCTCCTTCACATATCTAGTAACCTTTTATTATATGCTGGACATTATGAATGCATTGTTGAGTGCCTAGGGTTTTTTTTAAACTTCCGTAATAGAGTTTGGGATTTTCTTTGGTCATGGAGCTAATTTGCTTGGGAATTAGCTTAACCCTTTTGAGACTTGTTTTTAAGCTTTGTTAGGTAGCGTGGGTCTAGAGAAACCTTTACTCGAGGGCTAGATTAGTCCTTTTCCTAAGATGGGATCTTTCTGAAGCCTCTATTGAAGCATCATTTTTTGTAAAGTGTTTTAACTCTGGCTGGTTTAAATTTGAATATATCCTAGCCTTGTATCAGTTCAGTAATTATTTAGCTTACAGGTATCTGAAAGCTGTTCTTTCCCTGATAATTGTTCTTTGACTGTCCTCTTGGAGTCTTGTCCTGTGCATGTACAGTTTGGTATTTGGCCAAAGACTCAAGAGGGTCCTATGTGGATTTCTGGAGCAGCTTTTGGCATCACTCCTTTACCTTTGGTACTTTTCCCCACACATTCCAGATAACTAAGTGTTCCTGAACTCTGATTTCTGTCTTGTTAAGTCAGGGAGACTTTTGTGCTCTGTTTAGACTACTCTTCCTTACACCACAGTCCAGAATTTAATGACAGATAAAAAGGGAGGCCATATGGGGCTCACCTTATTTTTTTTCCCTTCTCTCAAGGAATATCACAGTCCTGTATTGCCTGTTATGCAATATCTGAAAACAGTTATGTCATGTGTTTTGTTCAGTTTTTTAGTTGTTTAGAGTGGGGGGACTGGTTGAATATCAGTTTCTGTCATAAATCCTTGAAATATAATATAAATATAATAAATAAAAACATTAATCTTTGCCTCTCAGCTGATTTTATATTTTAATTTTGAGGGATAATGGAAATGTTTTGTCATGATTTGTGTACCGAAAATTGGTAAATTTTATTGTATGTAAATTATACCTCAATAAAACTCATAAAAAGACAAAATAGGGCTTCCCTCGTGGCACAGTGGTTGAGAGTCCGCCTGCCGATGCGGAGGACACGGGCACGTGCCCCAGTCTGGGAAGATCCCACATGCCTTGGAGCGGCTGGGCCTGTGAGCCATGGCCGCTGAGCCTGAGCATCCGGAGCCTGTGCTCCGCAACAGGAGAGACCACAACAGTGAGAGGCCCGCGTACAGCAAAAAAAAAAAAAAAAGACAAAATAGAGACTTTTGAGCCAAAGTTATATTATTAAATATTTCAGGCACGCAAAGATAAGTATAGAGAATAATATACGGAATGCCCTTATGGTTATCATTCAGATTACAAAATAAGACAATACAAATATAACCAGAAGCTCCCTGTGTATCCTTTTCTCCCCTGCAGAGTTAACCACTATCTTGAACATTGTGTTTATTATCCTAATGCTTGATTTTATCATTTTGCTTCATATACATATATGTATATATATAAACACACAAAGATACAAAGGTAAATATATATTTAACTTTGTATCTTAGCAAATATGTTGTTTTCACTGCTTTTCAACTTGACTAAATTTCATCCATGTAGCTGTTTTTAAATGATGTGATAATAAATAGGCAAACCCACAAACATAATTATATTTATATAACATGTAGTCTTGGGCCTGTACAGAAATGCACAAAGTTTAGCAGACTCTGCATTTCGAACTAACCTTCCCTCAGGAGAGAAAGTCAAGAAAATCACTGTCATTTATTCCTCTGCCCAGGGGAAAAAAAATTAGTGAACACTCACTCTTGGCAAGTGGCATGAAAGGCAATTTGTAAGGCTGGCCTTGTTCCAACAGCTGTAGTAAAGACTCATATGTCGAGGGGTGATGAGGGTTTGGCTGTTCCCATTGCCCTGAGTCAGCAGGCCTACTGGTGCCTGGTGTTAGCAGTTTCCAGTTAGAGAGTGGCTGCTGGATACCCTCCTGCTTTCTCCTGGATGGAAATGAGTGTCTCAAGAAAATTGATTCTAGTGCTCAGATTCAGGCTGGACCATTAACTCTGTGAATATTATTAATTCCTTAATAAGGGTCAGAAATATCTGTAATTCCTTCCCTATGCGACTCCTTTTTATGAGGTTCAGCCCACATGCTGTAACCATCCTCCAAGGCACAGGCTCAAGTGGCATCTCTTTCCTCATACCAGGCCTGATTCCCCCAATTCAAAATGATGGCTGCTTCTTTCAGCATTTATCCGTGCCTCTTTTATTGTTTTCTACATGTGCTATGTTTATTTCAGTACCTGTCTTGTTTCCTCTATGGAAGTCAGAGACATGCATATGCCAATTTCTCTTTATATCCATCCATTTGCCTCTCCTCTTACTCTCACTCTCAGTGCCTAGTGAAATATTTAACACAACTTGTTTATTGAATAAATGACTGTAAGAGAAATTAATTTTTTGTTTCATTTTATCACACTATTAAAACAACAGAAATACACTGCTCGTGGAACGACTCTGTATACAACATAACATTTGTATTCTCTAGTTTAATCTGTAATTCCACACTTTTGGTTCATGTAAGTTCCCAAGAACAAGCCAATCCCTGTAATCACTAGCAAGACCACAGCTCATAAACATAGCTGGAGTCTCCAGAATGAGTTTTATTTTCTCATAACCTTTGCTTATTAAGTAGAGTTTCATTTTCTTTTTCATTGTTCTTTTGAGCTATAACAAGCCCCTCCTCTGTCCATTTCTTGATTTCCCAACAGGTCAGTTTTGATCACTAGCAGAGTGATTAAATTTCCTGAAATGCCACACAGCTGAGCCAGAAGTTCTAAACAGAAACAAAAGGGGCATCAAACAGAAGAGCCTGCTTTCAAAGTTCCCAGATGACATGAAATTCAGAAGCATTAACTAACTTATTTAAAGGTGAAGGAAAAATTTAATCAGAAAAAGTAATGAAAAGCATGTCTACATTAGCACACAACCACACACACACACAGTTTTTGTTTTTTTTTTTTTTTAGCGGTACGCAGCCTCTCACTGTTGTGGCCTCTCCCATTGTGGAGCACAGGCTCCGGACGCGCAGGCTCAGCGGCCATGGCTTACAGGCCCAGCCGCTCCGCGACATATGGGATCTTCCCGGACCGGGGCACGAACCCGTGTCCCCTGCATCGGCAGGCGGACTCCCAACCACTGTGCCACCAGGGAAGCCCACACACACACTTTTTTGCACATTTATTTTTCTTTTTACTTCAAGCTGGGCATAATAAATTTCTGTATCATTCAGTGAAATCAGTTCCTTCAGTTGGAATATATGGAATTCCCGTTAATAAGTAAATAAGGGGAGAACAGAATTAATTTGTTTATAATTTATTTTATAAAAGATATTTTTGTCAAAATCATTTAAAAACCACATGAAACTAAAAAACTTATAACTAAAAACACAGGAGTCTCTCCCTTTCTTCCTCTCTCAGTTCTTTTCCCCAGCGACAACTACCAACACCCCTTCTGCCTTTTATTCAAGTATTCCTTCTAGTATCTACCTCTATTCTAAATATTATGCTTATATTTTTATTTCTTACTTTCTCAGTTTTAGACATTATCCATTTCTTGGTATGGAAGTTGAGATCTTAGCACCCTTTTCTTATACACACACCCTTTTCCTCCTCCCCATCCTCTCAGTATAGGTATATCACAATTTTCAGTGTATTAATATGCAGTGTTTTTCTTATTTTGACTGTGTCAGTATTGTTCACTTCTGAGCCAAGTGCTACAATATATTATGAACGAGTTTATTCATTGTCCTGATTGTTTCCAGTCTATCTGAGGTACAATTGACAAATAAATATTGTATATATTTAAGGTGTACAACATGATGATTCAATATACGTAGTCATTTTGAAATGATTACCACAATCAAGCTAGTTAACATATGCATCATCTCATACAGTTACCTTTATTTATTTATTTATTTATTTAATTTGGGTGAGAGCACTTGAGATCTACTCTCTTAGCAAATTTCAAGTATATAGTACTTTTTTCTTTTTTTTTTTTTTTGTGGCACGTGGACCTCTCACTGCTGTGGCCCCTCCCGCCGCGGAGCACAGGCTCCGGACACACAGGCCCCGCGGCCATGGCCCACAGGCCCAGCCGCTCCGCGGCATGTGGGATCCTCCTGGACCGGGGCACGAGCCCGTGTCCCCTGCATCGGCAGGCGGACTCTCAACCACTGCGCCACCAGGGAAGCCCCTATAGTACATTTTTAACTATAGTTACCATGCTGTTCATTAGGTCTTCAGAACTTATTCATCTTGTGTTTGAAAGTTTGTACCCTTTGACCAACATCCCCCCTTTCTCCCCATCGCCCACCCACGGATAATCACAATTTTATTCTCTATTACTGTTACTCTAAGTTGAACACTTGAAGATTTCATGTGTAAGTGATGCCATGCAGTATTTGTCTATGTCTAGTTTATTTCTCTTAGCATAGTGTCCTCTGGGCTTATCAATGTTGTCACAAATGGCAGGATTTCCTTCTTTTTTATGGCTGGATAATATTCCATTACATATGCCACATTTTCTTTACCCATTCATCTGTTGATGGACACTTAGATTGTTTCCATATCTTGGCTGCTATGAATAATGCTGCAGTTAACATGGGTTTGAAGGTATCTCTTTGAAGTGCTGATTTTATGTCCTTTGGATAAATACCCGGGAGTAGGATTGCTGGATCATATGGGCAGTTCTATTTTTAATTTTTTAAAATAAATTTATTTATTTATTTATTTTTGGCTGCATTGGGTCTTCATTGCTGCACATGGGCTTTCTCTAGCTGTGGCGAGTGGGGGCTACTCTTCGTTGCGGTACACGGGCTTCTCATTGCGGTGGCTTCTCTTTGTTGCAGAGCATGGGCTCTAGGCGTGCAGGCTTCAGTAGTTGTGGCTCATGGGCTGTAGAGCATAGACTCAGGAGTTGTGGCGCACAGGCTTAGTTGCTCCATGGCATGTGGGATCTTCCCGGACCAGGGCTCGAACCCATGTCCCGTGCATTGGCAGCCGGATTCTTACCCACTGTGCCACTAGGGAAGTCCTATTTTTAATTATTTTGAGGAACCTCTACACTGTTTTCCATAGTGGCTGCACCAATTTACATTACTACCAACGGTGCATAAGGGTTCCCTGTTCTCCACATCCTCACCAACACTTTGTTATTTCTTGATTTTTTGATAACAGCCATCCTAACAGATGTGATATGATATCTTATTGTGGTTTTGATATGCATTTTCCGGATGTCTAGAGATGTTGAGCACCCTTTCATGTACCCATTTGCCATTTGTGGTCTTCTTTGAAGAAATGTCTGTTCAAGTCCTTTGCCCATTTTAAAATCAGGTTATTTGTTTTTCTGCTATTAATTTGTATGAGTTCCTTATATATTTTGGATATTAACCCCTATGGAATATACGGCTTGCAAATACTTTCTCCCATTCTGTGGGTTGCTTTTTCACTTTTTTATTGTTTCTTTTGCTGTGCAGAAGCTTTTTGCTTGGATGTAGTCCTACTTGTTGACTTTTGCTTTTGTTACCTATGCTTTTGTTGTCAAATCCAAAAAGATCACTGCCAAGACCAATATCAAGGAGCTTCTTCCCTATGTTTTCTTCTAGGAGTTTTAGGGTATCAGGTCTTATGTTTAAGTCTTTATTTCATTTTGAGTTAATTTTTGTGAGTGTTGTAAGATAGGGGTCCAATTTTTCTGCATACGGTAATCCAGCTTACTCAGCACCATTTGTTGAAGAGGCTATTCTTTCCCCATCGAGTATTCTTGGCTCCTTTGTCAAATATTAATTGTTCATGTATGCAGGGGTTTACTAGTCTATTCTGTCATTGGTCTATGTTTCTATTTTTATGCCAGTATCATACTGTTTTAATTACTATAACTTTGGGCTATACAGACGGTCTCTGACTTACAATTTTTCGACTTTATGATAGTGCAAAATCGATACTTTCCCAGTACAAACTGTACTTCACATTTTGAATTTTTATCTTTTCCGGGGCTAGCAATATGCAGTTCAGTACTTTCTCATGGTGCTGGGCGTCAGCAGCAAGCCACAGCTCCCAGTTAGCCATGCAATCATGAGGGTAAACAAATGATACACTTACAACCATTCTGTACCCATACAACCATTTTCTTTTTCACTTTCAGTATAGTATTCAATAAATTACATGAGATATTTAACACTTTATTACAAAATAAACTTTGTGTTTGATGATTTTTAAAATATATTTATCTATCTATTTATGTCTGCATTGGGTCTTCATTGCTGCGCATGGGCTTTCTCTAGTTGCAGCAGGCAGGGGCTATTCTTCGTTATGATGAGCAGGCTTCTCATTTCCGGTGGCTTCTCGTTGCAGAGCATGGGCTCTAGGCGTGCGGACTTCAGTAGTTGCAGCACATGGGCTCAGTAGTTGTGGCTCGCGGGCTCTGGAGCTCAGGCTCAGTAGTTGTGGTGCACGGGCTTAGTTGTTCCGCAGCATGTGGGATCTTCCCAGACCAGGGCTCAAACCCATGTCCCCTGCATTGGCAGGCAGATTCTTAACCACTGCACCACAAGGGAAGCCCGTGTTTGATGATTTTGCCAAACTGTAGGCTAGTGTAAGTGTCTTGAGCATGTTTAAAGTAGGCTAGGCTAAACTGTGATGTTCAGTAAGTTAGATGTATTAAATGCTTTTTAACTTCTGATATTTTCAACTTACAGTGGGTTTATTAGGATGTAACCCCATCATAAGTTGAGGAAGATCTGTAGTTTAAAATCAAGAACTGTGATGCCTCTGGCTTTGTTGTTCTTTTTCATGATTGCTTTAACTATATTCAGGGTCTTTCACGATTCCATAAAAATCTTAGGATCATTTTCTTCTATTTCTGTTCAAAATACCTTTGGAATTTTGATAGAGATTGTGTTGAATATATAATTGGCTTTGGGTAGTATGGACATTTTAACAATATTAATTCTTCTAATCCATGAACACAAATATCTTTCCATTTGTTTGTGTTTTCTTCAATTTCTTTTATCAAGGTCTTGTAGTTTTCATTGTACAGATCTTTCACTTCCTTAAAGTTTTTCCTATGTATATCATTATTGTTTTTGATGCTATTGTGAATGGAATTGTTTCCTTTATTTTTCAGATAGTTTGTTTTTAGTGTATAGAAGTACAACAGATTTTTGTATGTTTATTTTACATCCTGCCAATTTACTGCATTTGTTGATTAGTTCCAATATTTTTTTGGTTGAGTCTTTAGGATTTTTTTAATATAAAATTATGTCATCTGCAAATAATAACAATTTTACTTTTTTGTTTCCAATTTGTATGCCATTTATTTCTCTTTCTTGCCTAATTGCTTTGGCTACAGCTTTCAGTATGATGTTGAGTAAGAGTGGTGAGATTGGGGGATCTTAGAGGGAAAGCTTTCAGTTTTTCACTGTTGAGTGTAAGTTAGCTGTGGATTTCTCAAATATGGCCTTTATTGTGTTGAGGTATATTCCTTTTATACCCAATTTGTTGAGAGTTTTTACCATGAAGGGCTTTTTCGGCATCTATTGAGATGATAATATGATTTTTATCGTAATAAGATGATAACTTTCATTCTATTAATATGGTGAATCACATGTATTGACTTGCATATGTTGAAACATTCTTGCATCAAGATAAATCCTAGTTGGTCATGGTGTATAATCCTTTACATGTGTTATTGAATTTGATTTGCTAATATTTTGTTGAGAATTTTTGAATCTATAATCATCAGGGATAGTGGCCTATAGTTTTCTTTTTGTCTAATGTCCTTATCTGGCTTTGGTGTCAGGATGATACTTATCTCATAAAATGAGATTGGGAATGTTCCCTCCTCTTCAATTTTTTGGAAGCGTTTGAGAAGTATTGGCATTAATTCCTCTTTAAATATTTGGTAGAATTCAACCATCTGGCCCTGGGCTTTTCTTTGATTACTGAATCAGTCTCCTCTTTGTTGGTTTGGTCAGGTTTTCTATTTCTTCATGATTCAGTCTTGGTAGGTTGTATGTTTCTAGAAATTTATCCATTTCTTCTAGGTTATCCAGGTTGTTGGTATATAATGCTCATAATATTCTCTTATGAGTCTTTGTATCTCCATGGGTATGAGTTATTAATATCTCCTCTTTCATTTCTGATTTTATTTGGGTCTCTTTTCTTTTTTTCTTAGGTAGTCTAGCTAAAGTCTTGTCAATTTTGTTTATCTTTTCAAAAAGCCTTTCTCTCTTAGCTTTGTTGATCTTTTCTGTTGTCTTTGTAGTCCATATTTCATTTATTTCTGCACTGATCTTTATTGCTTTTTTTCTGCTCACTTTGAGCTTTGTTCTTCCTTTTCTAGTTCCATGAGATGTAAAATGGCTTTTTTAATTCGAGATTTTTCTCCTTTTTAATGTAGACATTAATTGCTATAAAGTTTCCTTTTAGAACTGCTTATGCTGCATTCCATAAGTTTTGGTATATTGTGTTTCCACTTTCATTTGTTTCAAGATTTTTTTTTTTTTTTTTTTTTTTTTGCGGTACGCGGGCCTCTCACTGTTGTGGCCTCTCCCATTCCGGAGTACAGGCTCCAGACGCACAGGCTCAGTGGCCATGGCTCACAGGCCCAGCCGCTCCGCGGCATGTGTGATCTTCCCGGACCAGGGCACAAACCCGTGTACCCTGCGTCAGCAGGCGGACTCTCAACCACTGCGCCACCACGGAAGCCCTGTTTCAAGATTTTTTAAAATTCCCTTTTTATTTCTTATTTGATCCATTGGTTGTTTAGGAGTGTATTAATTTCTACATATTTTGAGAACTTTTATTCCTGTTACTGATTTTTAGTTTCACCTATTGTAGTTGGAAAAGATAATTTGTTCAGATTTGTTTTGTGTTCTTAACATATGACTTATGTACTGGAGGACGTTCTGTGTGTGATTTAGCATATGTATTCTGGTGCTGTTGCATGGATGTCTATTATGTTCATTTGGTCTAAAGAGTGGTTCAAGTCCAACTTTTCCTTATTGATTTTCTATCTGGATAATCTATCCATTGTTGAAAGTGGGTTATTGACCTCCCCTGCTATTATTGTATTGCTGTCTATTTCTCCCTTCAGATCTGTTAATATTTGCTTTGTATATTTAGGTGCTTTGATGTTGGGTGCACATTTATACATTGTTATAGCCGCTTGATGAATTGAATGAATGGCTTTATCTACCACAAATTTTGTTTTTATCCTGGAGTTGAAAATTATCTTTTCATTTTTTAAGTTTTTCATATGCATATACCTAATTTCCCCCAATTACTTGGAAAAATAACAAATCATCTCTCAATGATTTTTCCGAATGCAAAAACTACAGTTCCATTTTCTTTGTGGAGACTTCCCTCCAAAGTGGACATGGGTATCTCTAGACTGGAGACACAGCTGTCATCCTGGGCTTCCCTTTGCCATTCTTCTGGCTGGAATCCTCAATCTCTTAGATTCCATTTCTTTCTTTTTCTTGGGTTATGCCCTAATTTTGCCAAAGCCTATCTCCTAGGGGACTCCTTAAAAGTCATGTAGGGAAATTTTTCTTTAAAGAGAGTCTTTGTATGTCTGAAAACACCTTTATTCAATCCTCATAGTTAATTAAGTTTGAATGAGTGTAGGATTCTATGTTGAAAATAATTTTCCTCAGAATTTAAAGGCATTTACCCACTATTTTCTGGCATTCAGCATTGTTTTTGAAAAGTTCCATGTCGTTCTGACTCAGTTATATGTATCTTTGAATGGTACACCTATTCTCTCTCATGTCCTCCTTTGTTTCTCTCCTTCCCTCTCCTTCTGCCCCACTCCACCCTTTTAGGATTTTTTTTTCTTTTTAGTATTTTTAAGCTTCTACGTGGATTTCTGTGCTTCGGTACTGAGTGGGCTTTTTCAATATGAAGACCTCCTTTAGCTCTGGGAAATTTCTTTATACTATATCTTAGATAATTTTCTTCCCTCCATATTCTCTGGTCTCTCCTTCTGCAACTTCTGTGATTCCCAATCTTCTGGAATACTGTTCAATTTTTTTCTTATCATCAATAATTTCCACCTCTTTGGTTTTTGTATTCTGTTATACTGTTCAGAGGTCTTCCTCAACATTACCCTTCAACCTTTTATTAACTTCTATTCCACTCATCATGTTTTTAATTTTGAAGAGCTCTATCTTGTTGTCTGATTGTTCCTGGTTTTAGATGTAATATTCTTACTTCATAGATGCAGTAATTATCTTATTACTCTGATGCTATTAGTAATAATTTTAAAATATTTTTCTTCTGTTCCCTGTATAGTTCGTCTTTTATATAGATCCCCCCCACTTTAGCTTTTCTTCCCCAGACATTCCTAATGGCAGGTCAAAACAAGGTGATTTTTTTTTATCACAGCTGTGTCTTAATTAAAGACAAATCATTATTTAACAATTTATAATCATAGAATGGAAACTTTCAGGAACACATTTTGACATGACAGAAGAACCTTTGCTTTACCAAGGATCCACCAAGGGTCCCTCAAACAGGCTGTCCCATTTCCCATACTCCCCATCATGATTTTAAACCTTTATTAAATTTTAAACACTTTTACACGAATTTTAAGGGTTACGTTCCATTTATAGTTATTACAAGATATTGGCTATATTCCCTGTGCCATACAGTACATCCTTGAGCCTATCTCACACCCAGTAGATTGTACCTCCCACTTTCCTACCCCTTCATTGCCCCCCACTCCAGTTTAGCTTTTTAATTGAGGTATAACTCACTTACTGAAATCTATAGAGAATTCAGTTATACAGCTTGACAAATTTTACATATCATTACATTCATATAACTGCACCCAGATCAAGATACAGAACATTCCAGTAATACAAAAGGCTCCCTCATTTACCTTCCCAGGGAATACAACCCCCTAAGAAATAATCACTTTCTTTTTTTATTAATATATTATGTATTTGGCTGTGTTGGGTCTTCATTGCTGTGTGCGGGCTTTACTCTAGTTGCTGCGAGTGGGAGCTATTCTTCGTTGTGATGCGTGGGCCTCATTGCGGCGGCCTCTCTTGTTACAGAGCACAGGCTCTAGGTGTGCGGGCTTCAGTAGTTGCAGCACGCGGGCTCTGGAGCTCAGGCTTAGTAGTTGTGGTGCACGGGCTTAGTTGTTCCGTGGCATGTGGGATCTTCCCAGACCAGGGCTCAAACCCGTGTCCCCTGCATTGGCAGGCAGATTCTTAACCATTGTGCCACCAGGGAAGTCCCCCCTTTTCACTCTCTTAATACTGCCTTTTGATTATTAGAAGTTCTTAACAGCTATGTTAAAATTAATCCACCTAAATTGTACCTAAAAGTACAATTCAATACTTTTAGTACATTCAGAAAGTTATACAATCATCACCACAGTCAGTGCTAGAATATTTTCATCATCCTTAAAGGAAATCCCACACCTATCACTAGTCACTCCCCATTCCTTCTGCAAACTCCCAGCCCTAGGAAGCCACTGATCTACTTTCTCTGGATATAAAATTGCCTGTTCTACACATTTCATATGAATTAAATCCTATAATAAGTTCTTTCTTGACTCACCTATTTAGAAAAATGTATTGAAGAATTATCAATGTTATAGCATGTGCTGGTATTCCATTCCTTTTAATTGATTATAAAGATTTATTTATTCATTTACCAGATGGAGGGCCATTTGGGTTGTTTCTACTTTTTGGACATTATAAATAATGCTACTATGAATATTCATATATTATATTTTGTATGAACATATGTTTTCAGTTATCTTGGATAAATACCTAAGAGTGGAATTGCCGGGCTGTATAACTCTGTTTAACTTAAAAAAAAAAAAAAAAAAAGACTTCATCCTTTCAGAACAGTTTTACATTCACAGCAAAATTGACAGGAATGTACAGAGATTTCTCATATACCTCCTGCCCCCACATGCGCATAGCCTCCCCCATTATCAACATCCTCCAACAGAGTGATGCATTTGTTACAATTAATGAACCTACATTGCCAAATCATAATCACCCAAGGTCCACAATTTACATTAGTTTACTCTTGGTGGTGTACATTCTATGGGTTTAAAAAAATGTATAATGACGTGTATTTACCCTCATAGTGTCATACAGAGTACTTTCATTGCCCTAAAACTCCTCTGTGCTTAAGCCTAGTCATCCCTCTCCTTTGCCCCCAACCCCTGGCAACTACTATATTTTTACTGTCTTCATAGTTTTGTCTTTTCCAGAATGTCATATTAGTAGTAGGAATCATACAGCATATAGACTTTTCACATTGGCTTCTTTCATTTAGCAATATGTATGTTTCCTCCATGTCTTTTCACGGCTTGATAACTCATTAGTGATAAATAATATTAAATAAAATTACATTGTCTGGACGTACCAGTTTATCCATTCACCCACTGAAGGATACCTCTGTTGCTTCCCACTGTGGAGAATTATGAACAAAACTGCCAGAAACAGGGGTTTGAGTGGACCTAAATTTTCAACTTCTTTAGGTAAATACCAAGGAGTGTGATTGCTGGATTATACAATCCAAGATTATGTTCAGTTTTGTAAGACGCTGGCTACCAAACTGTCTTCCAAAATGTCTACCATTTTGCATTCCTACCAGCAGTAAGACTTCCTGTTGTATTACATCCTCACCAGCATCTGATGCTGTTGGTGTTCTGGATTTTTTGGGTCATTCTAATAGATGCGTAGTGGTATCTTGTTTTAATTTGCATTCCCTGGTGACACACGATGTGAGCATCTTTTCATGTTTATTCACCTTGTGTATATTTTCCCTTTGGTAAAGCTCTCTTTGGCCCGTTTGTTAATCGGTTGTTCATTTTTTTATTGCTGAGTTTTAAGAGTTCTTTGTATATTTTAGATAATACTCCTTTATCAGATGTGCCTTTTGCAAATATTTTCTCCCAGGGTGTGGCTTGCCTCCTCATTCTCTTGACATTATCTTTCACAAAGTAGAAGTTTTAAATTTTAAATGAGTCCAGGTTATTCTTTCTTTCATGGATTATTCCTTTACTGTTTTCTCAAGAGTCATTACCATATCCAAGGTCATATAAATTTTCTCCTATGCTACCTTCTAGAAGTTTTCTATTTTACATTTAGGTCTGTGATGCATTTTGAATTAATTTTTGTAAAGGTTTAAGGTCTGTGTCTACATGTTTTTTGGGTTTTTTTGCATGAGAATATCCAGTTGTTTCAGCACTATTTGTTGAAAAGACTATCTTTTCCATTGCATTACCTTTGCTCCTTTGCTAAAGATCAGTTGACTTTATTTATATGGGTCTATTTCTGCGTTCTCTATTGTTTTATTGATCTATTCTTTCTCTAATACCACATTATATTTATTACTGTTAGGTCTTGAAGCCACGTGGTATCAGTCCTTCAGTTTTCTTCTTTTCCTTCAATATTGTGTTGATCATTCTGGGTCTTTTGCCTCTCCAAATAAACTTTAGAATCATTTTGTCAATATCAATGAAATAGCTTACTGGAATTTTTATTGGGATTGCATTGCATCTATAGATCAATTTGGAAAGAACTGACATCTTGACAATATTGTCTTCCTCTCCATGAACATGGAACACCTATTTATTCTTGGATTTTGTTCATCAGAGTTTCATAGTTTTCCTCATATAGTTCTTACATGTATTTTGTTAGATTTATACCTAATTATTTCAATTTTGGGGTGGTACTGTAAATGGTACTGTAGTTTTAATTTCAAATTCCACTTGTTAATTGCTCGTATATAGGAGTGTTGGCCTTTGTATTATTAACCTTGTATCGTGCAACCTTGCTATAATTGCTTATTAGTTTCAGGAGGGTTTTGGGGGTCAATTCTTTAAGATTTTCTACACAATCATGCCATCTGTGAACAAAACCAGTTTTGTTTCTTCCTTCTCAATCTGTATATTTTTATTTCCTTTTTTTGTGTTATTGCCTTAGCCAGGACTTTGAGGATGATGGTGAAAAGGAATGGTGAGACATCCTTTTCTTGTTCTTGATCTTAGTGGGAAAGCTCCGTTTATCTAGTACAATGTTAGCTCTAAGGGTCTTTGTAGTTTTTTTCTTAATCAAGCTGAGGAAGTTCCCCTCTATTCTTAGCTTATTGAGAGTTTTTATCATGGATATGTGTTAGATTTTATCAAATGCGTTTTCTGCATATGATCATGTGATTTTTCTCAATTACCCTGTCAATGTAATGGATTACATTAATTGATTTTTGAATTCTGAACCAGTCTTTCATAATTGGGATAAATCCCACTTGGTCATGGTGTATAATTCTTTTATACATTGTTGGATTTGATTTGCTAATATTCTGTTGAAGATTTTTGCATGTGTGTTCATGAGAGATCTGTAATTTTCTTGTATTTGGTTTTGGTATTAGGGTAATGCTATCCTCATAGGATAGGGAGGATAGTTAGAAAGTACTTCCTTTGAAGAGAATTGGTACAATTTCTTCCTTAAATGTTTGGTACAATTCATCAGTGAATCCACCTGGATACTGTTTCGGAAGGTTATTCGTTAGTGATTCAATTTCTTTGATATAGGCCTATGCCAATTATTTTTTACTGTATAAACTATTAAGACAATGCCCACAAATTTCTTCTTGGACACACCCATGGTGTGGCCATGGTGACCTGTGGTCTTGGTGTGCTGGCTTCAGACACAGAGTCCCCAGAAGTAGACCAGCCATCTGTGGGCCCAAATCTTCTATTTTTCTCTTAAGAAATTGCTCCATTTCATCTAGGTTATCAAATGTGTGGGCATAAAGTCGTTCATACTATTCTTTGATTATCCTTGTTAATGCCCATGGGTCTGAGATTTGTTCCTTTTTCTATTTATAATATTAGTAATTTGTGTCCCATCTCTTTTTTAAGTTAGCCTTGCTAGCAGCTCATCAATTTTATTGAACTTTTCAAAGAGCCAGCTTTTCTTTTGCTGTTCTCTATTGATTTCCTGTTTTCAATTTCATTGGTTTCTGCTCTAATTTTTATTATTTCCTTTTCTCTTACTTTGGATATAACTTGCTCTCCTTTTCCTAATTTTCTAAGGTGGAAGCTTAGGAAATTGATTTTAGACCTTTCTTCTTTTCTAATATTCACATTCAATGCTATAAATTTCCCTCTAAGCACTGTTTCCATTGCATCTCACAATTTTCGTTTCAAAATATTTTAAAATTTCTCTTGAGATTTTCACAATGACCTGTTATTTAGAAGTGTGTTGTTTAATCTCCAATCACTTGGGGATTTTTCCAGTTGTTACTGATTTCTACTTTAATTCCATTGTGGTAATGAGAGCAGGCATTGTATTGTTGTTTAAATTTGTTTAGTTTAGTTTTACGGCCCAGAATGTTATCTAGGTGAACCTGAGAAAAATGTGTATTCTGCTGTTGGTGGTGAAGCAATGGTGAAGCAATCTATAGCTGTCCATTACATCCAGTTGATTGTTGGTGGTGCTGAGTTCAGCTATGTCCTTACTGATCTTCTGCCTGTTGGATCTGTTCACTTCTGAGAGGGGAGTTGAAGTTTCTATCCAAGCTAGTGGATTTATCTATTTCTTCTTGCAGTTCTATCAGTTTTTGCTACACATATTTTGACGCTCTGTTGTTAGGTGCATAAGGATTCCTATATCTTCTTGAAGATCCCTTTATCATTATGCCTCTTTTTATTAACCCTGGTAATTTTCCTTGCTCTGAAGTCTACTCTGAAATTAATAAGAGTACAGTGTCCTCTACATACAAACAAGTTCTGTTCCGAGAGCACATCTGTAAGTCGTTTTTCACAAGTCCAACAAAGTTAACCTGGGTACCCAACTAACACAATAGGCTGCAGTGTACCAGCTGTATCACTGCTGCTTTTACGCTTGCTTCCAGACACCATGGGCTTGATATAAAGATACTGTGCTCTATACAGTAAAGTATACAGAAGCACAACCACTTGTAGAGGATGCACACACATGACGATGTACACTAGACACATGAACTAACGTGACTGGACATGCGAATGCACATTTGCCTCTGCATCAAGTTCATAACTTGAAAGTTCGTATGTAGGGGACTTACTGTACTCCTGCTTTCTTTTCATTAGTATTATTAGCATGGTATATCTTTCTTCATCCATTTACTTTTAGTCTGTATGTCTCTTGTCTACAATAAACCCACTTTATTTTTTTGATTCACTTTGATAATCTCCTTTATTTATACCATTGACATTCAAAGTGATTATTGATATAGTTAGATTAATATCTACCATGTTTGTTCTATTTTTGTTCTACTTGTTTTGTTCCTTATTTTTGTTCTTTCTCCTTTTTGTGGTTTTGAGCATATTTCCATTTTCTTAGCATATCAGTTATACTTTTTTACTTTCTTTAAGTGGTTATCCTAGAGTTTGCAATATACAGCTAATCCAAATCCACTTTAAAATGCTACTACACTGCTTCACCAGTAGTGTCCTTTTTAATAATAGTTCCTCCCTAGCATCCCTTGTATCATTGTTATCATTCATTTACATATAAGAATATACAAATATACACATATATGACATACGTAAGCATACGTAATCAAACACACTGTTAACATTTTGTTCAAAATAATTGTTAGGTCAATTAAGAATAAAAAATTTTACCTTCACTAATCTTTCTTTGATGCTCTTCCTTTATGTAGATATCTTTATAATCTGTATTATTTTCCTTTTCTCTCAAGAGCTTATCTTGCAGGACAGGTGTACTAGCAACGAATTCCTTCAATTCTGATTCTGAGTCTTCACTGTTTTTTTTTGTTTTGTTTTGTTTTTTTTGCTGTACCCGGGCCTCTCACTGTTGTGGCCTCTCCCATTGCAGAGCACAGGCTCCAGACGCACAGCCTCAGCGGCCATGGCTCACGGGCCTAGCTGCTTTGCGGCCTGTGGGATCTTCCCGGACCGGGGCACAAACCCGCTTCCCCTGCATCAGCAGGCAGACTCTCAACCACTGCGCCACCAAGGAAGTCCCACTGTTCACTTTTGAAGGATAATTTCGCAAGGCACAGAAATTCTAAGTTGGTGGGTTTTTTTCTCTCAACATTGTTCACACACCACTCTTCCTTCATGGTTTCTGAGAAGTCAAATATAATTCTTATCTTTGCTCCTCTATAGGTAAAATGCGTTTTTCCTCTGGCTTCTTCCAGCATTTTTAATCTTCAATTACTTGTAGTTTGAAAATGACATGCCTTGTTGTGGTTTTGGGGCATTTACCCTGTTTAGTGTTCTGAGTTTTTTGTTTTTTGGATCTGTGCTTTGGCATCCAGTCTGTTCAGGCTGCTCTAACATAGTATCATAAACTGGATTGGCTTATAAACAGAAATTTCTTATAGTTCTGGAGGCTGGAAAATCCAAGATCAAGACACTGGCAGATTCAGCATCTGGTGAAGATCCACCTCCTGATTCACTGTTGTGCTTGCATGGTGGAAGGAGCAAGGGAGCTCTCTGGTGTCTAATCCCATTTATGAGGGCCCCATCATCATGATCTAATTACCTCCCAAAGGCCAAAGCTCCAAATAACATGACTAATATTAGAGATGAAGTTTCAACATATTATTCTGAGGGCAACAGTCTGCAATAGACATTAACTTGGGTAAATTCTCAATCATTATTGTTTAAAATATTTCTTCTGTTCGTCGTCTTTTAGTATTACCATTATATATGAGCTATACCTTTTGCAGTTGTCTTAGTTCTTGGGTTTTTGGTGTTTTTCTTTCAGTTTTGGCAGTTTCTATTGAGAATTCCTTAAGCTCAGCAATTCCTTTCTTAGCTATGTCCTGTTTTATTATCTGGTAAAGGCATTTTATTTCTGCGGTGTTTTTGATGTCTAGCATTTCTTTTTGATTTCTTCTTAGTTTGCATCTCTTTGCTTGCACTGCCCATCTGTTCCTGCATGCTATTTTATCCATTACAGCCCTTTGCATATTAAACAGTGGTTTTAATTAAGTTCCCAGTCTGTTAATTCCAACATCCCTGCCATATCTAAGTCTGGTTCTAATGCCTACTGTCTCTTCGAACTGTGGCTTTTGCCTTTTAATACGCCTTGTATTTTTTTCCCCCCGTTAGCTGGACATAATGTACTGGCTATAAGGAATTGCCGTAAGCCTTTAGAAATGTGGTGGTAAGGTATGGGTAGAGGGGAAACCATCTATACTCCTGTGATTAGTGTCAGTCTTCTAGTGTGTCTGTGCCTCTGCCCTGTAAACTTCACAAGTGCTTCTGAGCCCCCTGCCCCGACACACCACCACCATTCCTGGCCTCTTATGTGGGACAAGATAGCTAGAGCAAGCTGGAGTTGGGTATTTCCCTTTTCCACGTCAGCTAGGCTCTGATAAAATCCCAGCATGTTGGGCTCTGGTTAAATAGTTTCTCCTGGGGCCAGATCTTTAAGAGGTACAGAATGCTCTGGTGAATGGTTTTTGCAGAGATTTCTGCTTGTGGGTTTCAACTCCACTAAGCTGAGATTCCAATGTATTTGCCCATCTCTTCAATTTGGGGGGCAGCAGTTTGCCCTATGACCTTACCTCTCTTACAGATGGAAAAAGAGCTGTTGACTTTTTGTTGTTGTTCAGCTTTTACTTGTTAGGATGGAGTGGTGACTTCCAGTTTCCTTACATGCAGAACTAGAAATCAGAAGTAATTTGACAACCTTTAAATTCAAATAGCACCTTTAGACTGGAGAGAATTATCATGATATACAATTATCAGATAATTTGCTTTATATTGCCTAATGGGACAATCTTTTTGCCTGGGGAAAGAAGAGAGATACAGTATGTGTCTTATCAATCAGATAATTTTTAGCTTTAAATAAACTATATAGCCATTACACTGAAAAAATAATATCAACTTAACCTTAAGGAGACTCAGCTTTTAATAGCTTCAGGAAATTCATTTAAAAATATTTTAAAGGTCAAAAAATTTTAAGCTGCTTACATTTTAAACTATGTTTTGAAAAAACTGTAATTATAAAGGTCAAGCAGGCAATAAGCAAGAATCAGCATTAGGGAATTGGTCCCAAGCCTAAAAAGTACCATAATAGATACTCAGTTCCAAGTCTTGTCTCCATCTTGCCTCCTCCTTGCTCCTCTCCTCTTCACAAGTGGCTTATTGTTGGAATTTCTACTCGTTTACTAAAGCTGAGGAAGCTCCTGCTTCTAGTATCCAAAAGGAAAGTTGCAAGATGAGGTTGGAGAGACCTGGTGGGTTGAGGGGTTAGTGAAGGTCCTTGCAGGTCACTAAAAAAGAAAATTTGGATTTATATCTAAATGCAAGAGGAAACCACTGAAGGATTTTAAAACAAAGGGATGATGTGATCTGATATACCTCTTAAGACATTGACCGCTTAATGAAGAATGGATTAGAGGGAATACAAATTGAGACTAGAGATGGCTACCAATTAAGCATCACAAAATGACAAGGAGTTACTTATCAGTCAAGATTCTTGATTATAAATAAAAAATGCCAGCTGACTTAAGCAGATACAGGAAGTTTTTGGTGTCTTTTTAAGTTTGCAGACTGCAAGAGGAAAGGAGAGTCAGGCTTGGAAGGAAGTTTTAGCCACACCATGAAGTCAGTCCAGTGAGGTCATCGCCACTGCCAAACTGTGGACACCAGCCTGTCCCACTGCTGCCACTGACACCAGATAAGGAATCTGCTGGCTAGAGATATAACCACCTCCCTATCCCCTAGTTCCACTCCCTCTCACATATTGCTGACATCTTTAAGGCACTTACTATCCACTCTACTCACTTGAATAATTTTCTACTATCCCTACTTCTTGGGTTTAAGGTTTAAAGTTTGCATACACCTGACTGACCATGCCTAGTTCACAGGCATATGCTGTAGATGCAAAGAATGGGTAAACAAGCATCTGGGATTTGGGGCATCTATGGTGTTAGGTGGGCTCTGCCTCTCAGCAGGACTCAGCTTGGGGAATATCCCAATGGCAGGTCTGCATGCTGGGAAGCTGAGAAAATGACACCTATCTAATACCAGCTTGGAAAACTTGCTTTTGCCTATGAGAAAAGATGTAATGTTATTACAAGCAGAGGCTTAAAAATGTACTTGGATGATTGAACGTCATGATCTTGTGTTTCCACATCACAGTGAGAAATGTGCTGGTTTGCTCACTCTTCCAAGGAGGCTAAGCCATGTGGAACAAATGCACACACCTGCAGTCTATCAGTCAACCCCAGCTGTCCTACAGATGAGAGCCTGGATGAGATCAGCAGTGGAAGTGCCTGTTGTGTGCCTGAGTTTTAATGACTGATTATGCAGCAACAGTTGATCAGATACACTCGGAAAGTATTCTGAGATCCCCCCAAAAGTGACAAAAGGTTGGCAATTAAATGTAAGAAAGCTTTAATTATGGGAACAAAATGTTCCATAGTGTGAACAGTAAGTCTTAAAGGGACCTGTTTGTACCAAATTCTACTGTGAGGAAGTGACCATTTACACCTTCCATACGCATGGTCTTCAATTCTTATGCTTATACACTGTTTTATGGCTTACAAAAACCCTTTTTGTAAACCAGGTAACTACCATCATAGCACACTAACAGATTACTACTTGCTTTCTTATCTCGGAAGAGGAAAGGAGTCTCACCACTCTTCAGCCTATCTCTACCTGTCCAGTAAGTTTGGCAAATTTAGGCCTACAAATAATGTCTACACTCCATTACCAGTATTTTTAATCATCTGGTTACCCAGGTTAGAGGCAGAATGACATCATGATTAAGAGTACAGAGTATGGATTGAGACTGGTCAAGTTCAGATCCCAGCATTGCTGTTTTAACAGCTGTTTGACCTAAGGTAAATTACTACACCATTTTGATTGATGCAGACTGAACATATTAATATATGGGAAGTGCTTTACAAAGTACCTGGGACACAGTATACTGTATTTAAGTAATAATACAAAGGTCAGCAGGCTAACGAAGTTTAATTACCTGCCTATAGCAATTTCGCTAGAAATGACCATGAAAATAAACTAAGAAGAATGTGCATTTCAGGTAACTTCAGGGCAAGTGTGGAGACTAGAGTTATTTTAATATAACACCATCTGCAAGTGGAGATGATCACTCCAATACCTCGTTACTCACTTCGATTTATCTGCCAGGAATACACAATTTATCTATTTAGAACACCAATAACAACAAAAAAGAATACAACTGAGTCCAAAAGAACTCTTAATTATATATGTAGCAAGGTTAAAACAAAATCTTTATAAACTGAGTTGTACCAGCCTTTTACTCTTTTCATTTGCGTTTATTTAAACACAGTTCTCAAAACATTTGAGTGAAATTGGGCCTCCTTTGGTAAGCAAAGGACCTGAAAATAATATTTAAAAAATGAACAGGCAAAGTCTTCAGTTCATCCACAACAGGTGTAGTGTTCCCTTCTCTCTTTCTCAAACCCTAAAGCACCCAGTTTTTCCATATAATCTAAAAGCTAGAAGAACAAGAGTACATTTGTGGTGGAATGTATTGTCACTTGCTGATAACTAGTTGAAATACCATTATCCCCTTGTAACAGCTTTAAGAAATAGCCTTTTAAAGGCATTCATTGTGTAACTCTTATCTTATTCCCTGCTATATATATAACACAGATTATATAAACGCCGACAAATTCACATTTATATTAAGCATTAGCTGTATTGAAAGATCTTTAGGCCTAATACTAGCAGTATAGAGTTACAGAGCATAATTTTTATCACTTAATTGCAGGTATATTAAGTATGGTTATGTTTTATGGACTGGAGGAAAACGGGCATTTTTGTCTTGAATTTACTACTGACAGTCTATTCTGAACAGTTCTGCTAACCATTGATATGTTAGAAAGAAAAGTAAAAACCAAACTTTATTGTTGCTTTTTGCCATTTGGTAGCTCATTTTACACACAGGCTTCGATCTTCAGAATACCCTGGATTCAGTAGAAAAACCATTTAAATGAAGTTTTGTACAATAGAAACTTCTCAGCAGTCAAAATTTAGACTGTAAAAAAATACATGCAAAACATACTTTTCTGAAAACACTTAACTTTGAACAAAGCACCGAACTACACAAATGCAGAATGAAAACAGCATTTCAACTCCACCAAAAGTAGTCATCATAAAAGGTGTAAAAGTCACCTAACTTCACTAGGCACTGTTCACTTTTTAAACAGGAGACAATAAAAAATATTGTCCACAAACAATATCCCAACTCTAGGGTAGGTTTCAGAAAGTCTTCAACTTCATGCTTTAATAGCGACCTAGGAAGAAAAGAAATAAATATTCTTCAATACTCAAGTGTGTACTTTTAATGTTGAGCATTTTAAACTACTCTGCCATCAGGAAATTCCTATGTACCAGATTCTCTCCTGTGAAAATAGAGGAAAACCTTCACATAAAGATTTCACTAAGACGACCAATGTTAAACAGAAATAGCTGGGAGTATATAGCTGAAAGCTAAGGTTTTAAGTCACTCAAATGTTTCCAAGCTGTACAAACATTAACAAGGACTCCTAAAAAGAAAAGCTACAAATGATGACAGAACATAAGCAACAACAGTAAGATCCAAGGGTTGTTTTCCTATACTTCCTTAAACCAAAAGTTGGAGAGAAATACAGATAAAACTAATTGAATTAACCCATTATCTGCTGTTTGGTAAGTCACAGCAAGCCATGCTATTACAACGTATAAACAATCATGTAAGTCAATAAAAACTTACGAGGTGAGTATGATCGAGATCTGGAACGTGATCTGTATCCTCCACGACTATAGTAGGGAGAAGGTGACCGTCTTCTGTAAACAAATGTCAACACCATCTAAGACTACCGAGATTATATATGATCCCTTTGTCACTTTCCAAAACTAAAAGACCCTCACTGACCTTGAAAAATATTGCATTAGTCACAGGATTTCAAGGTCTGTTTTAGTCCTGAGAATGAAGCACACTATCAGGCCCAGTACCAAATAACCCCTCAAACTATCAGAGGTTGAATACTCCTTGCTATATTTGATCCACTGATCATCTGCTAATTAACATTATACTTAACAGAATTTAAAATGGCTTAGAGAAGGAGAAAAAAAACTTTACCACTAATTATACCCTATGAGCACCCAAAACAAAATTTCATTCATAGTGCTTCAAAGTGATTTAGTTCTGTGTAAGAAAGATCAACTTGAATACTCACTTACTATTCTGAAATACTTATAAAAAGCTAATAAAACTATCAGGAATAATACTTAGTTTTGCCATATCTCATGTTAAGGTACAAAATGGTACCACTGAGTAAATGACCTAGTGTAAGCGCAATTAATTTCTATGAACACACAAATTAAGCCATGTACACATTGTCATTTGGCTTCAATTACAGTATATTCATAAACTTCATGCAATCCAATTCTGTGTAATGCCAACTATAATTTACCAAAATACTAATAACGAAGATGTCTTTATGTGAGCCATTCTACTATTGTACAGATTTTAAATCTTCTCCTGGCATACCTGTATATCTGATCCCTGTCTTGAGCAGCTCTCCATCCTCCTCCTCCTCCTCCTCCTCCTCTGTGAAGGCAGAAAAGCAACATATATTCATTTAAAAATTTTTTGAAAGTACACACAATTCATGCAATAAAATTAAAACTCGCAGAAGTGAAAGCTAGCTGCTTTTGCCACCTCTTTACAAATTGGCATAGAGCTCTCCCTGGTGGTTAAAATGAATATCATTAAAAGTAAATGCTCATGAATTAAAATATTAAGACCCTAATCTTTGCAGCTTCCAAAAATCAATCCCTTAAGTGTCAGTACAGAAATGCCAGTTTTAAGAAAGTTTCTTTTTGTCAGTATTAAATGTCAGACTGTCAACTTCTTAAAACATTACTGAATAGTGTGCAAAAGACGACATCCACACCTAAACACCACACTTAAAATAAGGTGTCAAGGATTAACTGTTGTGGTCAATACTTTACACAATTTACATTTTGACAAGCAAGGAAGGGTCTGAATTACCTGCTGTTGCTAATAAAATAGAGAACTTTACTTCATTTTTGCCTTTCAAAGTATTCCCAGTGTCATGAACATTTCCCTGCCAAACCCCAAAATATATATCAATATTTTTGGTAATAAACTTCTTACCATTGTTTCACTAATTATTGTCCTTAAATAATTACTTCTTTGATTCTTCCAAGAATCAATTTCCCCTGCCCTTCAGTGCACGATTCCTTAGATACGAAAAATTGCTTTATAAAGCAATGACATTCAAAACACAGCTTATGAAACTCACTTTAAAAACAAAAAAGGGGGAAAAAACTGAAGTATGGTCTATAATTGTTTTCACTGTCATGTTCTGAAACCAAGGATTTCAGTTGGTTTACAACTTGGTGAAAAAGACACATAATCATAAAATCTAGTTTAGGGGCTTCCCTGGCAGTCGGTGGTTAAGACTCCGTGCTGCCAATGCAAGGGACTCGGGTTCGATCCCTGGTGAGGGAACTAAGATGCCGCATGGTGTGGCCAAAACAAACTAGTGTAAACTCTGGGCCTGGATCTTAATATTAAAGGTAATGACTTGTATCAAAGACTAAAACTCAGGTATGTATAGTGCTGCCTTAAATTATGTTGCAACTGATTCAGGAGAAGACCTGGCGTGACCTTCAACTTTTTGGCAACTTAAACTTAGTATTATGCTTAACTTACCTGTATGACCTGCTGTAATAGTCCCGATCATCATAGCCTCGATCATAACCCCTGTCGTAGTAATCTCGACGGCGTGAGCTGCCACTATGAACAACAGTAAGATTTGTACGAACTTAAAAAATCTTACCTATAATAACGGTTAAGTTTCCAGCATGGGAAAAATGGTCTGGTGAAAATCAATTACCCAGCAAAGCCAAATCTATGGCATTTATTTATGATAAAAATGGGATGTGATCTATTAAATGATACCAATCAAAATGTGTGGTACCGACAGAATGTTTCCACTGAATATACTGTATTGACTTTGAGTTTTAGCCAGTTTGAAATGCCAGATCCCCCCCACCCCTAACTACGTATAGTTCTTGGAGGAACTGAACAAACTGAACTGTCAAGTATTTTTAACAACCTTGAAAATAAACTTACTAGGTAGGTCTCCCCATGTAAATTCCTGGTGTTGGGGTATGTGGTCTCTTTGTTATAGAGAAATCAACTCTGATCCTACGTCCATCAAGCTCCATTCCATTGGCACGCTCTTTCGCCTTCAAAAGATATGTAAGTTGTTATATACACCCTGGACAAAGCCCCAAATTATCCAACAGCTATAAACAGGGTCCAACTGGATGTTTCAGCTAGGCCAGAACATTATGCCTGACAGCTTATTAATAGGCTTTTCCGCCTATTAAATCTTTATTTATAAAAGCTAGCCCAGAAAAGCTTACCCAAAAAACCCACAAAAGCCAATTTAACCCATGAAATATTTTATCTAACACAGTGCTTGTAGCTCTAAAGCAGTACATAGCTGTCAACCTATGACCCATGAGCTAAGAATTTAAATGGGTGAGGGGAAAGAAAATCAATAGTATTTCATCATAAATGGAATTCAAAATCAGTGACCATAAATGTTTTACCGAAAGATAGCTCCACTCATTAATTTGCATATTATATGGCTACTTTTACATTACTTTGACAGGGTTGAAAAGGTGTCATTAAGATCTTATGGTGGGCTTCCCTGGTGGCGCAGTGGTTGAGAATCTGCCTGCCGATGCAGGGCACACGGGTTCGTGCCCCGGTCTGGGAAGATCCCACATGCCGCAGAGCGGCTGGACCCGTGAGCCACGGCCGCTGAGCCTGCGTGTCCGGAGCCTGTGCTCCGCAATGGGAGAGGCCACGACAGTGAGAGGCCCGCGTACCATCTTATGGTGCACAAAGCCCAAAATATTTACTGTCTAATCCTTTACAGAAGTTTATGGCTCCCTGCTATGGAAGCAAAAGGTTGGGATGAAGAAAGCTTGAATTACATATAGTTCTTTTATCTAGAACACAGACTAAATAAAACAGTATGTACTTAAGGAAAAAATATCCCAAAGACATAGCAGTTTGTTCACAATTTAAAGAAACACCCCTCCACCTAAATAGAATTTAAACGTCTAATTCCAAGTATGCTATTTTCTAGTTTGATCGTTTCTGCCTCAAGACAGTTTCTGGCGCTACTGATTCAGATACAAAATATGCTATCTTTCAGAAAGTGAACTCTGGTCCTGTAGCAAAAAAAGAAAGAAAAAAAAATTTAGGGAAACCAGGAAGCCTATACGGTTCAATTATTACCAAAATGAAGTGAATGAGATCTTAAAGAATCTATTAAATCTCTTAAATTATAATTACTTGCATTCAGCTTTCAATTCTTCCTTTAGTAGATCAGCTTTTTATTTTAAAATCTATGGTTTTTAAAAATTAGTATAATCTTGACAAAGTTATATATACATATAAAAGAAAATGTATAACCATATAATCTCATTTAGAACTCAGTTACTCATCTCAACATTGACCTCAGATGGCTTGTCATTTAAGTTTCTCAACTTTTCCTTATACTGTATGTACCTAAAGTCCAGATTTCTTAAATGTGGCCTAGATTCTCACACTGAATTTTTACTTTAGTCTACATAATAAAAAAAATTTAATTTGGCAGTCCAGTGGTTAGGACTCAGTGCTTTCACTGCCATGGCCTGGGTTCAATCCCTGGTCGGGGAACTAAGATCCCGTAAGCCATGCAGCACAGCCCCCCAAAAAATTACTTCCTATGTTTTGCCTCAAGTCAACTTAACTCTAAATATAAAATCACTTGCTAGTATACATTCAAAACCAGTTCCTTTCTCCTGAGTCAGAGTCATAGCTTTATCACTTTTTAATGTTCTTCTCCATTTTAGAAAGTAATTTGGGGGGGACTTTGCTGGTGGCGCAGTGGTTTAGAATCCCCCTGCCAATGCAGGGGACACGGGTTTGATCCCTGGTCCAGGAAGATCTCACATGCCACGGAGCAACTAGCCCATGCGCCACAACTACTGAAGCCCGCGCACCTAGAGCCCGTGCTCTGCCAACAAGAGAAGCCACTGGGATGAGAAGCCTGCACACCACAACGAAGAGTAGCCCCCGCATGCCACAACTAGAGAAAGCCCGCACACAGCAACGAAGACCCAACGCAGCCAAAAATAAATAAAATTTAAAAAGTAATTTGATATAAACAGTGATTAAATATTCCAAATGAGTATTAATATTCTTATACTTTAGAAATATCTGTATCTAGACACATACCACACCTGGAAACAGTTGACTATGTTGGGATTTACTTCAAATGTGGTGGAGAGGACTGAGTTGGAATATAGAACCAAACTGTCATACTTTTCTGTTACTGTACAAATATTTGAAAATGTCCACATTAGGTTTTTTAAAAAATTCAATATTGATCAGTGTATGTTCCCAGATGAATGCATTTCCTTTAGCTCAAGCTATATATAGTTACTAAAGCAAAAACTGTCCTTATCCCAGTAAAAATAGTTAAAAATAGGACTGGTACTTTTACAAACATACAAGACTTTTACTTACTTCCTTGGCATCATCTACATTTTCAAAATATACAAAGGCAAATCCTCTTGAACGTCTAGACTGCTGGTCATATACAATAGACACATCAGCAATTGGGCCATATTTAGAGAACACTTCTCTTAGATCTCTTTCTGTAGTGTATAAGCTCAATCCAAATACTCCAAGACAACAGTTGGGATCAGGATTTGCCTAGAAATAGAAAAATGGATTTTCAACTTTAAAACGTGTCATAAATCAAAGTTAAAAAAAAAAAGAAACTATGCATAAATTAGCCAAAAATGTCACACTAACCCTAAAAGATAATAAACAACGAAATAAAATGCTATTCTAAAATTAATATTACAGCAACACCATAAGCATGTTTAAGAACATGTAAAAAAGACCGCAAAAGGGGTAAGTTCAACTTAGTAAGTGGACGGGAAACAGCAGCTCATACTAGTGAAAAGCACATGACATTTTTTTGGGGGGGGGAGATTGGAGGGCAATTTGCCCAAAGGATTCACCTTCTAGGGCTTTATTCTAAGAAATGGCCACATACTCAACAATATGCACACATATTGATAATCAGAATAGCACTGTCTCTATAAGCCAGAGGGGGGGAAACAGCATACTGTTAAAATGTTATGATATACCACTCACGCAATAGGAGGCTCTAAATTGCCAAAAAGATACAGAAGAGCATGTTCAGCCCGATTTTATTTCTATAGAAACACTGTATACATTAAGTTTATATATATATACACACACACACATAAATGTAACCAAAGATGAGTACCAAACTGTATTTAACAGGTATTAATAAGTAGCTTGCAAGGGAGACGCAAGAGGGAAGAGATATGGGAACATATGTATATGTATAACTGATTCACTTTGTTATAAAGCAGAAACTAACACACCATTGTAAAGTAATTATACCCCAATAAAGATGTTAAAAAAAAAAAAAAAAAAAGTAGCTTGCAATTATTACCGTAAGGAAAATAATGAACCAAATGTCGCTGACACTCCAGTAGCCGTAATGAATTTGCCTAAAAGGTTTCATTTACGTCATACATACATTTACTGCAGTCAAATTCCATCGCACTTTCAAAAACAAACACTCCCTTTACATCTACTTGCATTACATTATACAATGAAACCACAATATGAACACACTAAATGCCATCTCATTTGGAACTTCTTGTGGAAGATAAAAAAGCCTTAATACCTGAAAGAAACTTGCTTAAAAGTAAATGGGAGGGCTTCCCTGGTGGCGCAGTAGTTAAGAAGCCACCTGCCAATGCAGGGGACACGGGTTCGAGCCCTGGTCTGGGAAGATCCCACATGCCGCGGAGCAACTAGGCCCCTGAGCCACAACTACTGAGCCTGCGCGTCTGGAGCCTGTGCCCCGTAACGAGAGGCTGCAACAGTGAAAGGCCCGCGCACCGCCATGAAGAGTGGCCCCCACTTACCGCAACTAGAGAAAGCCCTCGCACAGAAACAAAGACCCAACACAGCCAAGAATTAAAAAAAAAAAAAAAAGTAAATGAGAAAATCAGGACAGCATTCTGTAAAGTGTATTAAAACAAACCCAGAAAACGTAAATTAACATTAGTATGAAACATACAGACCTATGATCTAGTGTACTAATAGTAATAATAGTAATGTATAATGGAGATTTTTTTAATCTGATGTGCTGTTAATATGACAATACCTTGTTAATGTGACAATATCTTAAATGTGATCAATAGCACAAATATAGACAATTACATGGGTGGTATCTTTTAAAAAGAGACAATCTCGAAACACTAAAAAGGCACTACAGGTAACTCATGCTAAAGCTCCACTGTCAAATAGTATCAGTTCTAACATCAAACAAAAGAAAAAAAGGGAACATATTATGTATTATTATAAAGTGGCTTTAAACAGTCCACTGCTTTAAAAACATTTTTTTCATCTTACCCGATTCCCAACATGACGCCTGCGAGTAGACATGGGAGAATGACTGTGGCTATGCCGTCTTCGATAATCTCTACTGTAAGATCTGCTACGGGATCTTCTATGGGAGCGGGACCGAGATCGTGACCTTGTATAATGCCTTCGAGAACTTCTTCTGGATCTAGACCTGAAAGACAAAGGCTTCAAGGTTATGACTAAATAACTAACAGTAAGATATGGCTTTCAATACTCTATTCTAGAGTTATACTACAAAAGTTGGAACACACAATTCAGGCATATAGCAGGATCGATACTCTTCTTCTGTATATAGTCACTTCTACTCTGCTAGGAAGAGTTCCAAAAAACCACTACCAGCTAAAGTTCCCTTCCATCATATCTTAAAATAATTTAGAGATTAAACTTAACACAATTATCTTTCGAAAACCATAAAACATGCATTTCATACTAGCTTGATTTGCACCCACCTTTACCCCTCAGAATACCACCCTCTATTTTTCTGCTTCTTGCATTATGCCCACTATTCACTTAAGATAAAATCACCATCACAGTTTTCTCCAGCAGTATTTTAAAACCAGTTGCTCTTAACTACAGTGATTATATGAACTGTCATTTAAACCAAGGAGGATATACATTGTAAGAGAGAAAGGGGGCGCTGTTAATTATGCCTGACAATCGGCATAAACTGGGGCTGACCTGGGCAAACCAAGATGTATAGCTTACTCTTGACGAACATTTAAAAAAAAAAAAAATAGCGCTGCATTAAGGTGTTTTTGTTTTATACATACATTTGTCATACTAGACTATACCTATTTATCAAGAATTGCAGTTACTGAAAGCCAATATTCTGCAGTCTATTTGCCATACTAATAAGCAGTTCACTTAAAACTCATAGTGAATCCTCACAATTCTGAAGAACTGGTACTATTACTAATTCGCCTTTTATAGATAAGGAAGCTAAGACTGAAAAAGGTTAAGTAATCTGCCCAAGCCAGAAAAAAATAGAGGTAAGATTTGAACCCTAACTCCAAAAACCCAGGCTCTTAACCACTTAGTCTTCTATCTCCCAGATCTTAACGACTAAGTTCATTTCTAGTACCAATATTAAATAAGCCAACAAATGAACTGACCCTCTCTATCTTCCTAGTTTACAAAAGCACACACCAATTTGAAAGCTAAGAGTAACAAGAAAATCCCAAGACAGTCTTTCTTACCTAGATTCAGATCTGGACCTGGACTTTGATCTGGAACGCCTGGAATCTTCCTTGGAGCGAGACCTTGCAGGGGTATGCCTTGCAGATTTCCCAGATCCATGAGCACTTCCACTTCTGGAAGCAGAACGGGATTCCTACACGTAGATGTCAAAAGTTTAATTTGTATACTTTCTGGGCAACTTTAAAAACAAATAAGCTGTGGTGAGATAAATGGTGAGGGAAAGCAATCCCCTTCCAAGATAAGAAAACATAGGTAAGGGCAGGAACTGAATATACCTGGTATAATAGTTACGTTGCTCCAATTGACATAAGCCAATTAACTTGAACTTCCACCTTTTTTTAGGGAGCAGGGGTAAGAGTTAACTGACCCCACTCTTCAGAAATGGGTGCCAAAGCCAAGCAGTTAAGGGAACTGCCCAAGGATTGTTTTGGGAATGTTACTCCATAAAGACTAGGGTGAGAAAGAACCTTATTAACTATGACACCTATACCTCACACCTATTTCAACCAAGTTGCCATCAACCAAAAAAACCCTATGAAATTAATTAAAACTTACTGTATATTCAAGTTTTATTTACTGCTGAATGGGAAAAAAGACAAGGACGGTAACTGTTTCAAGTCCCAGAGAAAGGTAGAAACCTAGTGGAAAGCAAGGACCAGCTTGAAGGACACTAGATCTGTAGAGCCTGTCCACCTAACCATGGTAGGAAGCCCTTAAAAAGCTCAAAGCAACCAGATGGAGCTATAGCAGAGAGGCAGTGAATTAACTGCAGAGGTAAGAATTAAGAGGGTACCAGAGATCTTACTCAGCTAAGTGTAGATGAGCCAGTGCCAACTGATGGGGAACTGAGAATAAGCAGTTAGAAAAGTTACATAAAGGACATATTAAAACCAAAACAGTTTAGATCATGGGTTCCTTATCTAGGTTTAGGAAGGGAAGTTCAGGAAATCTAGGTATATACTGTATACCCAAGCTTTCCCCTATCATAACTGGAACTAGCTGGTAGGTAGGTAATACAAAAAAGATTTCTAAAAGAAACTAGCAAAGAAATGGGTAAACAGGATAACTAGTTCATCAGTGAACCAAAGGCATATAATTAGTGGAAAAAGCAAACATGTATAGAAAGAACTGGACCTAGGGAAAGGTTCTGCCAAGACACCAAAACAAAAATAGTGGAATGGACAAGAGAATCCACTCAGTCTGATAGCTAACCAAGGTATCATCAAACCAAGACAACCTTTATTCCAGGTTATCCATCTTCAGCAAATTAAAAGACATTAGTCTAATGAACTTCCTGCCCAACACAGGATAAACAGCCAGACTCAAAAGGAATCAACATTACAGGTAAGTCACTGTAGGGGTAAGAATCAATGTTGAAGCTGCATAGAAGTTATCACAAGAGACCTCCCTGTGTGGTAGACCCTCAGAATAAAAACACTGGCCATTCTTCAAAGGACAGAAGATACGAAATTCTTTTAAATCACAGCCCAAAACATTTTAGAATGTTCTGTGACTTAAGAACATAATGGAGAAAATTTGGAAGATCCTTCCTATGATGCAACACAGAAGAGACAAATTAAAGCTTAAAGTTTAGAACAGGGAACATAAGAGTTAACTCAGTGGGCAAAAGGAGTTCTGGTCTCTACACCCAAAACAACTCTAGAAACTTTACAGTAAGATTTCAGTCATTATGAAACATGGTATAAAGTGACATGAAACATGACAGCCCCCCCTCTCCTTCCTGCCACAAGTTAGTAAAGAGATTCAAAGATGGTCCCTAATTATTAGTGAAAACAGCTGCTTTTACCATCAAGGAGTGGTTAGAAGTGGTTTGGGGACCCCAACCAACAATCCCTTGGCTTTCTCTGGCAAATATTCTGAAGAGACATTTTAAAGCACAATCCACCTCCTCCTCCTCGAACAAAGAAGTTCTCAAATTGGGGATGCACTTTCTGCCATCATTTCAACAGGCAAAAGCTAATCTAGAAGAGAAGGAAGAAACAGGGACCTAAAAGCTATTTACTAAATACCTTTGTTTACTCCAATGCTAGAAAGATTACTTCATGGAATGATTATGACTTTTAATGAAAACCAACGAAAACAATTTGCTCTGGCAGGAAGAGAATATGGGTGCCTCACAATAAGAGTTAAAAGATTACCAATAAAGTAACTGTAGTTAACAGAAATCAGTTTACGGATCTGAAAAAGGAAGGAAGAGTAGAAAAAGTCAAGATCCTCTTTTAAGCCTCTCGCTTCAGTAAACAGAAAAGCCTTATTCCAAGCTGAGATGCTTTACCAGTCTGTCCACCAAGAGGGAAAAGAAAGTACTTCTAGCCTCAGAATAAACCTTAATGAGGTTTTCCCATGAAATTCTAGCAGATCAAGGGTCAAAGATACAGTATTTGTGAAATTATCATAAGACTTTTCACTCAACCTCTACAACTAATTGGCTACATGCAGATGCATTTTGTGAGTAATCACTTCTCAGACCAGGAATAGGAGAAACCACCAGAATGCTAAAATTTTTTCCATTCTGTACTGACACTTGTTAGGCTAACATAGAAAACAATGCCTCTAACCTCCTACCTTTCTTGTCAGGGGTAGTCTTAAAGTTAAACCTTTTTGCAGTTACATTGGCCATTAGCTGGTTTGTAACTATGTGCAAGGATATTTAGCCTGTCTAGAAGAAATGACACCTAAATTAGCCAAATCTAAAAGCATAAAGTTAGCTTTAAACCTTGGTCCATGGTCAAATCTGTAAAACCAGCTGGAAAAGCCCCTACACGCAAGGAAAATTCTAAGTCCACTTTCAGGGCTGTCAGAACAATAAATGTCAACACATTAAAATCCTACCAAAAGAAGCACTACTCTGAATATCAGTATCTCAAGGAAAAGGGTCATATACTTAAAGTTAGCATGAATAACAAAGCCAAAATTCCCTGAAAACTGCTCAGGGAATCAAGTTCTTATAGACTGGGTCTTAATCATATACTAATATACAATCTATACGGAACACATCAGAGAAAAACAAACTCAGCCTTCCAACAAAATACCAACCAGTGTCTACCTATTCTGAGAATGGCAATATCTTAGAAAAACTTTCTGAAAGAAATGAAAGAAGTGGGAAAAACCATCCAATCACTAGGTTTCTCATACATTTTAAAAACTAGATGCACTAAATTACATTTTGAACAGTGGCTCTTAGAGGTATGCAGTAAACGTACCTAGCACTTAAAAACACATCCCTAACTAGCGCTTATTTTAGTAGGTCTGGAGTTGGGCGTCTGTATTTCTTAAAAACACCATAGGTGTTTATGATGCTTAGTTAAGTCTCACTAATTTAATCAATTTCAAGCTTTATACTTCTTACCTATCTGATTTTTTTCCCCCAACAAAGTCATTTTCCTGAAACCTTGTTTTTTTGTCACCTTCTCTGCCCCCACCTGCCCCCTGGCATTAATCAGCCCTCCTGAGGACATGTACCTTACACCTACACCTGCCCCAGGATAAGAGGCCTGTCTCCCCTATAGTCTCCAGACAAGGGGTAGAGGGATGCACTCATACTCAAAGATGCTTTGGCCAGGGCAGGAGAGGAACCTGAATGGATGAGATGCTCCATTAGCATCAATGTTTATTTCTGCTTTACATCTTTCCAGCTTGTGCCATATAATCGAATTCCAAACTGCTTCTTCCCCTTAGATGACTAACAGGTCTTTTCTCTTTTGGACCCCAAGGACCTTTCAGATCTCCTGATAGAAGAATCCATGAGCTTAAATAGAAAAACATCCATTCACATCACTTGCCTCAGCTCTCTGCCTAAACTGTAATTCAGAATGCAAAATCAACATTACCAATTTAATGTTATTAGTTTACATGTGCCAAGTTTTACAAAGCAATAATCGGGACAAATACTGGAAACTATTGCCTATAAATGGAAGTTAAGTTTCTTCTGCTTGCAAGATACAGAAATATTACAAAAACCACAAATCTGACACCAACAGGCCCTAAAATCTCAGAAAATGGATTCCTCTAGAATGTCATTTAGACCACTTTTTCCAAAAGCTGTAAAGTCTGACAACTCTCAAAGTTTTTTAGGCTATCTTCATTTCGGGGACAAGTGATAGCCTTGGCTTTCCCAATAGGGTAGAAGCCATCTGTTGGTTGGCTACTACTGGGCATTATTTTGACACATGCATTTGTCCCATCCAACTGAAAGTAACAAGACTGCACCATTTTTTTCTATTCAGCTAAAACACAACACACAGAAGGGAAAATGACAGAACTTTGGCGTCTATTTTCCCAGTAAGTGGAGGGAGTAGGGAACCAGAATAAAGCTACTTTATGATCTATATCTCTCACATTTTAACGGTTAAGTGTTAATAACAGAAAATGAGAAAAGGGAAAAAAGCACCTCCTACTATTTTTGCCACTTTTCAGTTAGATATGCTGTTCACTTATGTGACCCACCTCATTCTAAGGGAAGCCCCCTATAACTTTTTAGCAGTAACCCTAGCAGTAACCCCAGTCATTGAGCTGGAATAAGAATTAAACAGAAAGAATTAAGAATCATCTTGTGAATTTAGCACACATGCATCTTAAAGTTAGGCCCTAAATGGTCATAGCTTTCCACTACTGCCATCTAGAAAGAAATTAATGTTTTCATAAACGCCAAAAGGAATTATCCTGTCCAATTCTTTGCTTGGATTTTCGGGGTTTGGTTCTATAACCAATCTGGTGACATTCTTTAGGAGAACTCTGACAGACTTAAGAAAACATTCTACTATATATTGCTCTGTACTGAATAGGGGTCTGTGCATTAAGAGTCCAGGGGGGTGGCAAAGACAGACCACCAACTCCAACTCTGGAGGTACTCACTCATGCCCCAGGACCGGCAAAGTTAGAGATGAAAAATCCAGGAGACAACATGAAGCTGGCTGTTACCCAAACTGAAGAGCTCATTCCTGCCTCCTATTTGACTACAAAGGGTTATTATTATTTTTTAAAGTTGCATTTCAATCATTTGACTAAGAAGTTAAAATTAGAATTACCTAATTTAAACGTTTCCCCTGGAAGGCACTTCTTTTCCCTGTATATATTTCTTCTATTAAACAAATAATGCATGCATGTTTAGCAAAATATACAGGGACACATAAACAGACTAGTAATTACTTAGCGTAGTGCTTTCTGATTCCAGATTACTTCTTATCTTAACTTCATTTTTATTTCTTTTCTTCATTCTTCCGTTTCAAATTCTGACTTCTTTCATCTTCCCCACTTCACACAAATTGCTCAATATTCTACAAGTGGGACTTCTGGTCTGATAATTAGCATGCATTCTTTCTTTTATTTTTTCAAATTTCAGCTTCACTTATTCCTGAGCTTCAAATACTCATTTATAAAACTTGTCAAATGACGACTTCCGCATTTTCCTTCTTCAACATTAACCTTAATAGAAAAAGAACAGGATGAAGAATATTTTAAAACTCCAGGATAAAATCCAGTGCCAAAACTGAAACTAGAAAAAAAAAAAATCCCTCTTGTTGTTTTGGATTTTTAGAAAAGCTAGAATACGCAGCTCAAAAAACTGAAACTAGTTTCCTGCTGGCTCTAAAATATATAATCAATCTCTTTTGTCTACTCAAAGTAGATTTATCATGCTTAAGCTGAATGTGAAGTGCACGACTGAACATTTACTGTTCAACTGACATTTTAAGAACTGTAATTACATTTCACACTTCTTATCGTATTCATCAATAGAAAGTATGTTCAGTGTCAAAAGCACATCTCTAGTCAAAAAGTGACACGTAAATACAAAGTGCAAGAAAGGAAAGCACGGACAATTCATTTGCACAATGATGACAAGGCTGAGGGTTGAAGAGGTTTACAAATTGTGACTAAGGGCAAGATATGTATTTAACGTCACACATTTTTTTAACTGCAAAAGTAGCTCTGTAAAAAAACAATTAGGGAATTTGAAAATTTGGACTATAGTGTTCAACCCACCGCTAGAAAGCTGCTCTAGTGAGATTTTATAATATGAATGGCCCAACTTACTAAATTTAGAACTAAAATCATTAAAAAGATCAAGTCAACCAACTACTACATGCGAGTAGCTATGAAGAAAGCAGAACAAACTTGAATCCAACAGTGGTGTTTTCAAAGAATTTTTGGTGAAATCCCCCCCCTCAATGAACAAAGTATTAAAATCTTCTGCAGTCCAAAGGAGCAATTCTACTTTGAAAGGTGGCAATATTGGGAGAAAATTACAGCTCACCTCCTGAAATTATTAAAAAGACTCGATATCACCTAACAGATCAATAAAGTATAATAGTGTCTACTGAACACCTTAATCAAAATAACTGCCCTCATAAAACATCCTAGTTTCCCTGAACTTCACCTTATGATCTTTCACTGTTAACAATTTCCTCTCCTAGTTTTTCTGAAAATAAAACTTTCTGGGGGGGGGGGGGGAACCAGAGAGAGAGTGAGAGATGAGTCTTTATACCTATCTGATCAAAAAGACAACCATAACCTTCAGTCTAGTTTTTCAATGTTAATTATTGCTTATTTAATCCAGGAAAAAATTTAAATAACTTTTTATTTAAGGGAGTCACAGTAATTCGTTTTAATATCCATCACTAAAATGTAATGGGAAATGTTTACTGCCAGCACAAATGTAATCGTGGAATCAGAATGCCCAAGCAGGTTTCCTCTTAAGGCCTCCTAAAGTTTAAATACAGGGCTTAGGTGCAGAAGATGCTGGAAGAGGCCAAAGCTCTAGATACCACAAGTTTTCAATATGGACGCCTTCCTGCTATTTCATTACTCCTTCCCAACATTCTCCCTTCTTCCATATTTGAAGAACAAAGCACACTGCTAGATAATATAAATACTAGGTTCATTCAAACCTCAGCTAAGTTCAAGTGGCCACTTCATAAAACCAGAAGAACTACTGGGCTAATGTTATATACATATGGTTAAGAGATCCTACTTACAAATAAGCAGAAATTTGTCCCATAACCAACACAATTTTTGTTAAAATAATTCTAGGGACTACAGCTGGAATTTATGTAACATTAAAAACGTGCAAACTCATTAGGTTGATCGACAAGGTAGTATTTTAAAAACTAGGAGGAGATAAAGAAAAACTCATTGAATCTGCTATAAAGATCAATGCTCATATCAACGTACGGACTATACTATTTCTTTCTGCAGCTAAACTCTACCGGAAGGTTGGTTGGATAGAAAAATCCTCAAAGACTGAAAATTTCTGAAAAAACTGTCATCTGACATGCCTAAATGAGCTCTAAGCCCAAGCTTTTAAAAGGATCTCTTGCAAATACATACAGACTCTGAATTTACATTCATAAAACATTCAAGCGCAAGTATGTTTTACTGTTTCAGAAGACTACTTTTTAATCTAATATCTAAGCAAAAAAAACAAACAAAAAACAACCCCAAAAGGGTCCTCATCCATGCTGTCATATTCAGCAATCTTGTTGATAAAAATCAGAATGTAACCTCCAAAACCCAATTCAAAGCAAAGATTTTGGGGGAATTTGAAGACTAATTTGCTATAATGAAGAACTCCCCAACCCCAGCTTAAAAACAAGCCTGACCCCCTCCCCCCAAAAAACTAAATTGGGTGAACACTTAAAATTCCCAATCACATCACTGTAGGTCATAGGAAAATAATACAATTATGAGTAAAACACTGATCAACATAACACGCAATGCTAAGGCTCAAAAGATATACACACTGTAGCATTGTCCTCTTGGGCAAAATGTCAACAACTATGCAAGTATTAATATTTACCAGGCTTTGGATTTTACTGGAGATAAGGAATGGGAAAAAGCTGTACAAGGCAAATTCCATTTAACACACCTCTCATCTTCTGAATTCCTGTTCAATCTTTTCACAAAACCAGTAGTACTTACCTTATAAACACTTGTAATTTCAGTATGAACATGCCACCTTCTAGTTCCAGGCCATATCCGTAACATTAAATCATTCTTAGTTAAGACCAAGAAAAATATTCTTCAACCTGGTTTCAAGAGACTTGTGCCTAACCAGACTCACACTGAAACAAAACTATTTCCTCCCACCAACATTAATTTAATCCTCTAGGAAGAAAGAGATTGATATTTTAGTTTTGAAAATTTGGATTTAGAGTTAGAAGCTAAAAACAATTCAAAAAGACAACCCAAGATTAAGCAGAAGAGGAAATAAACTGCAGAATCTGAAAGGCAGTTTGATGGGATAGTATCCAGATGCTATTCATCTCTACAAAGAATAAGACTAAAGATAATATACCTATATTGTATACACATTACTTCTACAAAAATAGGCAACACTATCAAGAGTAGTTATTGCAATCTTGATAGCAGACAAATTAAAATGATTTGGTCCATACAAATAGCGTTTCCTTAGTTTCTGGTTTCTCTAGTTAAAGACCCATTTATACAAGCTAAAGAAATTAGTTAGGAGGGTTGAACATTAAACCAGTGCCAAGAACAAACAAACGTCACCACACCCTAAAGAGTGTGACCATAATTGGGCCTTACAAGATTTATTTACCACCCCCCTCTCACCATTACCATGCACCTCTAAACCTGGCTACATGACTCTATCATGTTCTTATTCTCCCAAATTGTGACATGACATATCTGCTAAAAGCACCTCTCTTTTTTCCAAAGGTGCTTTGCAAAAAACGTGACCAATTTTGGGAAATGACTGGAAAAAACTAGAACTTTGAAATGAATATCTTACTTTAATATGGATTTGGCCAGATCAGGGAAGTCAGCTCTAATTCGAAACAGGTTTTAATTTAAATCTATCAACTCTGACATGAAAAATCCCAGATACAGGTAAAAGGTAGATTCTGCCATAACTGAAAGTGTGAAACGAACCACAAAAATTCAGGAACGCACCCTAGCTGCACATTTAAAACAAGACAAAGGAACATAAGGAACCACGACTCTGTCAATATTCACGCAATAAAGTAAACACACTATCAACAAGCAAGTCGAGGATAATTTATTGCTCGCACCCCACCCCAGTCTGTATAGGAATCGAACTTATAATAGTCTAGAGCGGCGGGGCTGGTGGCTATGGTGGGGCAGGAGGTGGTTCCAGCTGATAAGATTTTAGTGATTACATTAACATTAGCTGATTAGACTAGTATTAGTGATTTACATCAACAATTTGTAATGTCTGAAAACTCAGAGTGGAATGAAAGTTAATTTTTCAGGCTCCAGATAAGCTATTCATAGCAGGCCATGTCCAAGATGGAATGCAACGGTTTTCCCACTGTTTTCAGGCACTTCCAAAAGGAAGTTTCTAGCCAATCAGACCTGAGTGCTCTACCTAGTGTTTTTAATGGCATTATATTTAAATCATCCCACTGAGCTTTATGGTTTTGCCACGCATTCTTTGGGAGTCCCAAACGTATTTGTTTTAGGTATAGGCTAACCACCTCAGGTTCCAATAAACCGACTGGAAAGCAATCTACATACAAAACAAACGCCAAAGAAAAGAATGTGGAAGTACTCCACAACGTCAGAGTTCAGAAAAACTCTTCCAAGAAGTCAAGACTCTATGTAAGACAAAATATCAATTTTTAACATGTACCTTTAAATTTTTTTATTACTTTGTCTCCTTCCATAAGAATTTATTGAATCACCATTCTATGTAACGGGATTGTGATATAACTAGGATGTATATTCTACTAACAGAAAGTACCAATTCAAAAACTTGATTAATGGGATGACAATGTCTCCTGAGATGTCTCAAACCAGGACCTAATTCTTGAAATTGTTCCCTCCCTTACTTAAAAAAATACCCTAACTTTCCTTTGGGGAATTTTTCATCTTCTCAAGCACACCATCACAAGTAACTTACTCAGGTTTATTCAACTGACAGCTCTAGTCAGAGACCAGTCATTTTGTAGTCTCAAAACAATGCAAACGTATTCTATAATTGTTTTAATAGCTGAAGACTAAAATTATCATTTGCTTTCCAGTCCGAACACTGACGCCTAGTTTCGACAGTATATTCAACCGGCAGAAACCATAACCCACAGCTTTAACAACTTGTGAACTTGATCCAAGCTTTCTCACCCTAAGAGCGAGCTTAAAAAATAATCACACACACACTGGTGACAGTGGCAATCAATCGTCTTACGGAAAAACATATAAAGCCAATACTCATCTGCACAGGTAAAGGCGGGGCCTGATTAGTTCAAGGCAAATTAATCAGTCTTGGCTCCAAAGTTACACAGTAAATTCACTAAGACTCCAAGAGCTAAGGAGTTTCTCTATAAAAACGCCCTTCTAATGAACCAACTAAAATTTGTTTCATGAGTTTGAGAAGATATTTAAGTAGATTTACCTGACAGTTACAGATAAACTGTAAAAACACCCAACTTAATCCCATCAAGTAAAAAAAAAAAAGTCAAGTTCCATGGTGCTTTTTATTACCCTTCTAACAAACCTCCAAATATGCAAGATTCTGGCAAGACTGACATTTCTGCATCTTAGTACTCACGAACCCGCAACCAAGCTTTACATCATGCTTTCTTAGCCCGGGAACTTTCTTATTTCTGCAGTTTATCCAACCCTCACCAAACTCCACATTTTGGAGTGGAAACTTTAAAAAGTGCACCACACAACTTGTGCTTCACAGAGTAGGAATGCCTCAAAACAAAGAAAACAACGGCGCCGTAAATTGCTGCCCGCCAATTTCTCCTCCACCATCTCGCAGAAAAAAATCTACTCCCTCAAACAAGAAAATCTCAGCGAACCCGTGGTCTACTCTGGATACCGAAAACGATTTTGGGTTTGAAAGCCCTTTCGGTATCAAAGAAAAGCACTCCATTTAGGCCGAACACAAAGCTGGCGCGCAACCCCCTCAAACTAACGGGTCCAGAACTTAGTCTACCTAGTTTCCCCATTTTAAAAGAGGCCCCAAGAACACCGTAGATTCCCATTCTTTCGGGGCCCAGAATACGATCCTGTCTTAACCTAAATTCTGAGGAAAAAAATCCCAAAGAACGCTGCCTTTCTGCCGGCCCCGTCCCCCGCGGCCTGGAGGTTGTCGCGCGGCTCCTCCGCCATTTTGTGCCTCTGGCAGCGCGCCCAGTCCGCCAGCCCAAGATGGCTGCGGCGAGGCTTCACAGGAGAGCAACGGCGAAACGAGATACCGCTCCCCTCCCCCACCACGGAGGGGACGCAGCGGCCATTTTTAATTCCCCCCCACCCCCATAACGGAAAAAACCGCCGTTTCGAGTAAAGGGCCACCTAAACCCGCCGGCGGCCTCCTTGACGGATAAAGACACTATCCACTAGGGCTTTTAAACCTCTGACTCCCATCCCTCCCGGTCTCAGACTTCGGAGTCGAAATCGCCCCAGTCTCCCGGTCCGAGGCCGACGGGCCTGGAAAGAGATGCAAGAAGCTGGGACCACACAGCCGCCCCCTGCACCACCGCTACGTACCCGCTCGCCGTAGTTCTGCTCGCCGCTGTCGCTCATGACTTCTAGCTGCTCTCGCCGCCCGACGTGCTTCAATCGAAGCTGCCAACCTCTTGCGCCTTCTACCTAGAGGCTCAGCCGCAGCTCCGCAGCACGCACTGGTTCCCGAGCCGCTGAGACGAGAAACGCTCCGCACCGCCTCCGCTCGGGCTCTAAGTCTCCCGGATGTGACGCGGCGCTCTTTAACCAGGCCCCACCCCCTCCCAGAAGGCGCGCTTTCTTGGCTCCGCCCCTCCGCGCTCGGCTTTCCCTTTACAGCAGTGGCGCGTCCCGAGCTGTACGTGACGTAAACCCCGCCCCTCGCGCCGCGCTAACCCCGTCTCCGGGTCTTTTTGAGGCGGGAAAGAAAGCGCGCCAGTGGCTTCAGTGGTGGTCGCCACGGGGCGTCGTGATGTCACCGGCCACGCCTGACTCTCTTCTGGAACTTTCTGGGAAGCTGTCGTGGAGCGTGGGGAAGGGAGGGAGGAGAGGCCCGCCGTTTCTCCCATCCTTCTCTCCGTTCTTCCGCTTTATTCGTTTCTCTTTTTTTGTGTCTTGATTTGGTTGGAGAGGGAGGAGGTCCGTATATTGGGTTCCGTGCTTTCCTTTGGTTTTCTGTAGTTTCAGTTGTGGATCTTTCCTACCTGAAAACCCTTCATTTGAGCATCTGTTAAATACCAAAGCACTTTACCAGATCTTGATGTACTGAAATCAGCCACAATCTCTCATCTGAAGTTAGTGGTCTAATAAGGGAGAACTGTTAAACATACACTTGAAAACTAAGATTTTGAGTTAGAGAGATGTACAGCTATAGCCGTGTCACAAGGAGTGAAGATTAATTATGCCATCACTCAACAACATGACATAGTGGAAAGAGTCCAAACTTGGAAGTTCAGACATCCCTCTGGGCCTGTTGTTTCCCTTTGGAGAAAACAAAGTATGGTACCCAGCTGATGAGGTACTTTGATACCTGTAAAGGGCCATTTGATTTTTTAAAACAGCTTTCTTGAGATATAATTCACATACCACGCAATACTCCTGTTTATGGTGTACAATTCAAGTGGTTTTTGTATTTACGGAGTTGTGCAACCATCACAATTTCAGAACAGTTTCATCACCCCCAAAAAGAAACCTGTCATTAATAGTCCTGGTACATCTTCCCCCTCACATTCCCCCCCCACACACACACATACACACACACAACCCTCCCAGCTCTAAGGACTCTAAAATCTGCTTTGTCTATAGTTTTGCCTATTCTGGACATTTCCTATAAGAATGGAATCGTATATGTAATATGAAATCCTTTGTGACTGGCTTCTTTAACAGTATAAAGTTTTCAATGTTCATCTGTGCTGTAGCATGTATTACTATTTCAGTCCTTTTTATTGCTGAATAATATTTCATTGTATAAGTGTATCACATTTTATTTATCCACTCATCAGTTTGGTAGACTTTTGGGTGGTTTCCACTTTTTAGCTATTATGAATGATGCTGCTGTGAACATTCATGTACAAGTTTTTGGATGAACATATATTTTCAGTTCTTTGGGGAATATACCTAGTAATGGAACTGCTAGGTTGTATGGTAACTCTATGTTTAACTTTTAGAGGAACTGCCATTTAATTATAGGTGTGAAGTGGTATGCCATTGCGATTTAGATTTGCCTATCCCTAATAATGATGTTGAGCATATTTCATGTGTTTATTGCCCATTTGTAGATCTTGTTTAGGGAAATGTGTATTCAGATACCTTGCCCATTATTACTTTTATTATTGGGTTGTAAAAAGTGGCAGTTTGATTCTTCCTTGTTTAAAATAGTCATCTGGGGACTTCTTGGTGGTGCAGTGGTTAAGAATCTGCCTGCCAGTGCAGGGGATACTGGTTCGAGCCCTGTTCTGGGAAGATTCCACATCACGTGGAGCAACTAAGACCATGTGCCACAACTACTGAGCCTGTGCTCTAGACCCTGCGAGCCACAACTACTGAGCCCGTGTGCCACAACTACTGAAACCTGCACGCCTAGAGCCTGTGCTCTGCAACAAGAGAAGCCACCACAATGAGAAGCTCACCCACTGCAACAGAGTGGCCCCTGTGTGCTACAACTAGAGAAAAGCCCATGCACAGCAATGAAGACCCAATGCAGCCAAAAATAAATAAATAAATAAATAGTCATCTGGAACAGTATCAAGTTTTTAAGGTACCTGAGACCCAGAGATTTCGTGATGACTCAAGGTGACAATTGTCCTCTCTTTTTGCATACTCTCCAAAGCCAACCTCATCTGCTTTCATGGTTTCAATCAGGGACCTATATGATTATGGTTTCCAAGTCTGTATTTTTAGACTTGAACATCCCCCACCCCTCCAGTTCCATGTTTAAATTCTAGTTGCTTATTGTAATATTTACCCAGATATTTCAGAGGCTTAGAAAAATTAGCATATCCAAAATTAAGCGTTTTAATAGTCTATTCCTCCTTTGCCCTTGAAACATCTCTGCTAAAACTTTCTTCTCTCTCTCCCTAATTTAATTAGTTAACACTTCTCATCAATTCCACTTCCCATACATTTTTAAAATTTATCTTTTTTTTCTCTATTCCTCTTGTCACCATTTGTCAGAGCTTCATCAACTCACTTATCTGAAGTGCAAATTATCTTAGAAACTAAAGTGTTTGTGGAGTTTTTACCTCTTTAAACACTGTATTTCAAGTTCTAATAAGAGAAAATCAGGTTATAAAAAAATAAAAATATAACCTGGGACCTGGAATCGTAGTCCACAAAGATGAAATGATAAAGGGTGTATCTGAAAACAACTCTAGTACACTTTTCCCCAATAACTGTGTTTGGAATTTTGCAATGATCCCTTGTGCTTTTGTGCATTTAATAATTTCTAATCATTTTATCAGCTAGGCTGTACCATTTCTAAACATTTTTGTATCCTCCCTGGGATGAAGAGATTAAATTTATTTCCTCCTTTTTAACACCTACATACTTGTCAGTGTGATGTAATTTAAAAATTAAGTCAGGAGCAAAATGTTAATTGTAAAATCTATGTGAGTCAGCAATATGGGTGTTCATTGTACAATTCTCTTCACTGTTTGAACATTTTCATAATAAAATGTTGAGAGAAAAAAATGTAAGTCAGGTCATGGTATAACATGCTTTGAAACCATCAATGGCTTCTCATAACTTTTAGGAAGGACAAAGTCCAAAAAGCTTAATACAATCTGCAATTCACTGCATGATTCATTCCTTATCTGCCACTCTCTCCCTTGTTTGCTATGCTGTAGGCATACAGTTTCTCATGCCCCATGTATGCTCAAAGCTGGACCTCTGAATGAGCTGTTCCCTCTTCCTGGGACACTTAACAACTACCTTCCACCCAACACACACCTAAACCTGCGCTCCTACTCAGATCTCAGGCCTTGTCTTGCTTCCTGGTTTAGAATAGATCAGATCTCTCGTTTATATACTCTTATAGGCACCCCTCATATTGTTCATAATAATTTTAATTAATAGTAATTATATAATTATTTTTGTGATTTTGGCTTTTACGTCTGTCTTCCCCACTAGACTAAATTCCTTGAGGACAGCGCCCATGCCTCGTTTGTCCACCTTTATACCTAGTACCAGTACCTGGCACGTAGTAACCCTTCAGTAACACTTGAGTGAATGAAAGAAAGCAAAGTATGAATTTAAAATTTACTGGGTAGGCAACAGCATGCCTTTATACGTCCTTGAGGAGGGGACTGAGTTGCTGAGAGGAGGGAAGATTGTCCTGGCAAAGATATGGTCGTCAGGCTGGAGGGTTTATGTGACAATTCATGTCTATATCTTCAGCACCTTGCACAGGGCCAGGCTGTTGAATGAGTGACCTTGTGGAACATGGTTCCTGTACGGTAACTATGAGGTGAGGAGGACTGGACTCCCATGGCAGCAAGAATGGAGATTAAGCAGTGGGTGGGGAGACTCAGAAAGGGTGGGCTTGACTGGTCTTGATGATGGGAATACGAGGAGAAAAGGAAAAGAGATAGTAAAAAAAATGACTACAAAATGTTTATGTCTTGGTTGGGGAGATATATACAGGAGTAAATAATGTGCCCACTTGGGAGTACTCTCTGAGGCTTACTCCTACAACTTAGGGGAAAGCCAGAGGCTGGCGCCAAATTTAATTATCCTGTCCCTTTATAGAATCTAGGCCCTCTCCCCCAATGTCCCTTTATATTAAACTTTCTCTATTCATATTACTATGTGGCTTATCTCTCCTGATTGGACCCTGACTGATTCAGAATTGCTCCCAGGAGGGGTCCCCCAAGATACTACTGGGATGTGGAAGTGAAGGAGAGAGAAAATCTAGACCAAATTCTGGGTTCTGGCTTGGGTGACCAGGTAGAAGGACAATGGTACCATTAACTAAGGGAAAATAAGGGAAGGTGGGGCAGAATGAGGAGTTCAATTTGAGACATCCAAATGAAGATATCTAGTGAGTACTGGTTATAACAGTCTGGGGCTCAGGGTAGATTTGGGTGGAATATACAACCAGAACTAGAATTACCAATATAGAGATGGTCAAGAAAACCTTACACTGAATAAGCAAGATCCTCAAAGGAGACATGTGAGGGTGTCCTCATGTAACAGAGAAGAACAAACCTGACTCCATATTGGATCTATTCTTTTAGCTCTAACCTTTGTGCTCTGGTGCCTGTGCTTAGTCATGCTGGCTCTGTACCTGCGTTTAAAAGAATGTTGCCTATAGCCTGAAATATACATAATAGCCCTGTCTCAAGGCTCTGTCTCCCAGGCTTGACCTTTAAAGCCATAACACTTTTCATTCATATAAAGAGTTGTAGATCGTTCATATAGAGAAAAAGTTGTAGAACAGAAAATAACATTTGTCTTATTGGAGGTTTTCAGGAACATAGTGACTGGAGCTACATGGACAGCTACAAGATCAAGATCAAAGGATTATCACATCCCCTCTGGGGTCTGGCTGGCACCAAGAAGTCTGCAACAACCAGTCACACCCCCTTCCCTTTTAGCATAAAGAAGCCTGAATTCTAACTTGGGTAACATGATTCTTTGGAACACTAGTCTGCCATCTTCTTGGTCTGCTGAATTTCTGAATAAAGTTGCTATTCCTTACCCCAACGCTTCATCTCTCTATTTATTGACCTATCATGCAGCTAGCAGTATGAGCTTGGATTCGGTAACAGAGAACTAATAGCAGAGAAAGTGACTGAACGCTCATTCATTGCTTGGAAACATGAATATGGAAATCACAAGTTGGAGACTTAGTTAAGGCTGGTTTTCATGAACCAGCTTATTATTTATTTATTTATTTGTATTTATTTATTTTTTTGGCTGCTTTGGGTTTTCGTTGCCGCACGCAGGCTTTCTTTAGTTGTGGCGAGGGCTACTCTTCGTTGTGGTGAGTGGGCTTCTCATTGTGGTGGCTTCTCTTGTTGTGAAGCACATGGGCTCTAGGCGTGCAGGCTTCAGTAGTTGTGGCTCGTGGGCTCTAGAGCACAGGCTCAGTAGCTGTGGCACATGGCCTTAGTTGCTCCGCAGCATGTGGGATCTTCCTGGACCAGTGCTCGAACCCGTGTCCCCTGCATCGGCAGGCGGATTCTTAACCACTGCACGACCAGGGAAGTCCATGAACCAGCTTAGAACTGCGAGGAAATTAGGAAAACATTTATTATTATTATTTTTGGCCACACCACGTGGCATGCGGGATCTTAGTTCCCCGACCAGGGATCAAACCGGCACCCCCTGCAGTGGAAGCACAGAGTCTTAACCACTGGCCCGCCAGGGAAGCCCCTAGGAAAACATTTAGTTAGTAATGATGGCTATGGCTGTATAATGTAAATAATTGTGGTGAAACAACCAATCATTTTGGAGAGTCCTGAGCACTAAAGGAAAATTCAGCCTATGAAAAAATAAAAGAATTAAATTAGACACCTTCTCCAGCTACCTAAGAGAAACCTGGGAAAGTAGCAAAAATTAGAATACCAAAATAACAAAATGTAGCAATCAGATATTTAGCATATAAAGAAAACATTTGCCTTAGAATTATTATTACATTACTAATGTAGGATGAGGATAAAAAATTCAAACAATGTGCAATGTAAAAAGTGAAAATCCTGCACTTCCCTGGTGGCGCAGTGGTTGAGAGTCCACCTGCCGATGCAGGGGACACGGGTTTGTGCCCCGGTCCGGGAAGATCCCACATGCCGCAGAGCAGCTGGGCCCGTGAGCCATGGCCGCTGAGCTTGCGCGTCCGGAGCCTGTGCTCCGCATCGGGAGAGGCCACAACAGTGAGAGGTCCGCGTACCGCAAAAAAAAAGTGAAAATCCTTTTTCCTATTCTTTTTTCTTTCCAGCTCACTCCTCAGAGGTTACCTCAGTTAAAAATTTAGTGTATAAACCTTTAGACCTTTGATAGGTAAAAAAAATTTTTTTTAGTTTTGATAAAACACATGATATCTGGACTTCCCTGGTGGCGCAGTGGTTAAGAATCTGCCTGCCAATGCAGGGGACACGGGTTCGATCCCCGCCCGGTCCGGGAAGATCTCACATGGCGCGGAACAACTAAGCCCGTGTGCCACAACTACTGAAGCCCACACACCTAGAGCCTGTGCGCCGCATCCAGAGAAGCCACTGCAATGAGAAGCCCGCGCACCAAAATAAAGAGTAGACCCCGCTCACCACAACTAGAGAAAGCCACGCACAGCAACGAAGACCCAACGCAGCCAAAAATAAATAAATAAATAGATTTATTTAAAAAAAAAAAAAACACATGATATCATGGTATACATATTCCTTTAACATACTATTCTGAAACTTGGCTTTTTTCATTTAACGATCTAAAGTACGCTACATATCTTTCCATATTAGTACATACAGATTTAGCTCAAATTTTAAAAATAGTTACGTTATTCCATTGTAAACATGTACCATGATCTATTTTACTATTCCCTTTTTATGAAGATGAGAAGCCGCTATTTAAAGAGCAGTGAAAACAGTGTTCCTGGGAGGAAATCAGCCAGGGCACAAATGCACTAAAGTGAGAACGTTTGTCAGTTTCCAGGAGCCTAGAGACCAGATCACGGGATCCCTGTGAGCACAGCTGAGTACCGGAGGGGGCTGGTGGTGCTGAGAGCAGGGTCTAGACTGTCTGGGGTTAAACACTGCCTCCACCATTACTGAGAGACGCTGGGTGAATTTAAACCCTGTGCCTTGTTTGCCTTGTCTGTAAATTGGAAATTATAAGAATACCTACTTCACAGGCTTCTTGTTAGGATTCCTTGAGTTAGTAAATATAAAACATTTATAGTAATTGTCCAGCTGATAATAAGTTAGCGATTATTATGTAGGTCATAGAAAGGGTGTTGGATGTTATTTTATTTATTTTTTAACATATGCAATTTAAATTAATTAATTAATTATTTTATTTTTTGGCTGCGCTGGGTCTTTGTTACTGCACGCAGGCTTTCTCTAGTTGCGGTCAGCAGGGGCTACTCTTTGCTGTGGTAGGAAGGCTTCTTTCTCATTGAGGTGGCTTCTCTTGTTGCGGAGCACGGGCTCCAGGCGCGCAGGCTTCTGTAGTTGTGGCACGCAGGCTCAGTAGTTATGGTGCATGGGCTTAGTTGCTCTGTGGCATGTGGAATCCTCCCGGACCAGGGATCGAACCCATGTCCCCTGCACTGGCAGACAGATTCTTATCCGCTGAACCACCAGGGAAGTCCCTGGATATTATTTAAATGTAATGGAAAGCATTGAAATGTTTTCAGCAGATGAATGGCTTAATTCAGTTTTTATTTTTACAGGACCACACTCTCCATTGGATGGAAAATGGGTTGGAGGGAGGTGAAAACTAGACCAGTTATGAAGCTATTGCATTGGTCCAGGAAAGAGACCATTGCAATAGTGTGGTGGCAAAGGAGACAGAGAGAAATGGACAGATTTTAGATCTATTTTGGAGACAGAATTGAGCTGACTTGTAGGAGGGTGAGGGGATGGAGACATGAAGAAGCACTCAAGAAAGGCTGTGGGTGCTCCAGCCTGAGATGCGGGAGCCTGAAAGGGAAAGAGTTAAAGACGGGGAAAGGGGGAGGGGGGAAGGGGAGGGGGGATTAGTGTTTGATTTTGAACTCAGTAAGTTTGAGATGTTATGAACTATCAAAGTGGAAGTTGTCAAGTAGGCAGTTTGATATACAAATACAAAATTGGATATACATTAAAGTCTTATAATACGTCTGGACTTCATAAATCGTATTTGTTGTCAATCATGAATTTTTATTCTGCAGGTAGTTATTAAGCAACAAATTATGCATTGAACACTAAAATATTTTGTTGACAATGGATCATTTTAATTGGATTCTTTAATTAGAAAAGTGATGTATCTTGCATGTATACTATTGACTATAATATTCTACCATATGGCTGCACATAATTTAATCCTTTCCTTGTTTTTTCTAATTTTTCAACATTTGAAATAATGCTTCAATGAATATTTTTTGTACATAAACCTATATCTGAGATCTTAATTTTTTTTTTTCGCTTAGGATAGGTTTGTAGGAAAATAATTTGTCAAGTGTGATATTTTTTAGTATTCTTTTGTTTTAGTAGTACAATATTATTGTCTATATTCACTATACTGTGCATTAGATCTCTCTTTTTTAGGACTTTTGAAGCATATTGTCAACTTACTTTCCAGAAAAATTGTACTAATTTACACTCCTAGTCACAATATATGAAAGTTCACCATATCATTCATCAAAATTAAAATATTCATTAAACTAAGAGGTGAAACATGACATCTGGTAGTTGTTTAATTTGCATTTCTTTAACAACCAGTGACAGGATTATCTCTGCTAATCTCCTATTGCTTTTACCACTGACAGATGGCTGTGATTCTCCTGGCATGCAGTCTTCTCTCTGCCCTCATTATCCCTTTCACCTGGTTTATTCCTACCCAATTCTTCACCTTTCATCTCCAGTGACACTCCTTCAGTTCTGACTGCCCTCCTTCCTGCCTCTTGTGTATGTCTATTTTCTTTGATTTATGTTCTCATAGACCCATGTTCCTCTCCTTCAGAGAACTTATTTCAGCTTGTAATTATATATTTATTAGCAGAAGTGTTTGATTAATGCTTATTTTCCCCCAAATCCTAAGTTTCAAGAAAGTGCAGGAATATTTTGTTCATCATTGAATCCCCACTCCATAAACAGTTGTGGAATGAATTGATAGACAAAACAAATGAATAGGAAGTGGGAAGAGAGAGGCACTATAATTGGGTAACCTGGGTCACGTGCCTACCTCTGTGCTGGGAGGCAGGTCTATTACTGAGAAAAGAAGCAGTGGCACAAATAAGGTTAATGGGAAATTACTGTGAGCTGGGCAGCTGTCCCAATTTGTACTGACCACAAGACATTCTAAATTTTCTTGTAGTCAGAACTACAGATTTTCTTTATTAGGAAAATCTTTATTACATATAGGCTGAAAAGGTTCTATTTCATCCTGAGTAAAATTTTCCTCTAGGTATTTCCTTTTTATGGTTTCCTTTAAACATTTGATAGCAGTTGGACAGTTCTCATGATGAAAATGTAGAAAAAAAACACAAACAAAGTTTGGCATACAGGAATAAATTTTCTGAACTGGATAGAAGTGAAAGAGAGAGTAAAACTCTCTTTGTCTTCTGATACATGACATATCAGACAAATCTGATATATTTTGTGGGGGGCTGGCCACACTGTGTGGCTTGAGGGGATCTTAACTCCTCCACCAGGGATCAAACCCATGCCTTCTGCAGTGGAAGGGTGAAGTTGTAACACCCTGGACCACCAGGGAAGTCCCACCTCTCAGTTTTCTTATGGAGACTCTGGTGCTATAGCTTTTTTGATACCCTCCCTATTAAGGTCCTAAACTGGCCACAAGTGTACTGAGAGATTTTGTTTATGAAGTCTTTCCTTACTCATAATTTACAAAGATAATCTATACTTTCTTCTACTTACTGTTTTCATCTGTCACATTTAGGTTGAATTCCATCTGGAGTCTACTTTTGTGTGTGCTGTGAGATATAGATCATTTTGTTTTTCCCATATAGATATAACCAGTTTCCCCAACATTGGATATTTAAATAACTTGTCTTTTCCTATGTGGTGCTGCTGACATTGTATATTACATTCCCATACATGTTTATCTTGAAGCTATCTATTCTGTTCCATGGGTCTATCTGACTGGGCTTACAACAATATTGCTTTTTTAAAAAATATTGGGCTTCACGATACATCTTTTTGTTGTTGTTGTTTTGCATAGTACATCTTTAAAACTGGTAGGACAATTCCCCTTTTGTGATGGTCTTTTTGATGTGTCACCTTGGCTGTTTTTTTTATTATTATTATTTAACCACTATGCACTTTCCTTGGCTGGTTATTTACTCAGTCAAAACTAATCTAGGTGGTGTTGTGAAGATATTCTGTAGATGTGATTAAAGCCCATTAATCTGTTAACTTTAAGTAAGGAAAATAATCTTAGATAAACTGGGTAGGCCTGATCCAATCAGTTTAAAGGCCTTGAGAGCAGAGCTGGGGCTTCTCTGTGGAAGAAGACATTTGTCCTCTGGACTGCAGCTTCAGGCTGTACCTGAGAGTCCCAGCCTGTCCTCTGTGACAGCCTGCCCTATGAATTTCAGACTTGTATAGGCAAACCCAAAATTATGTGAGCCAATTTCTTGCAATAAATTTCTTAATATATATCTCCGACTGGTTCTGTTTCTCTGGTTTAAGCCTGACTGATACATCCTCTTTATGCTTTTAAATTTCTTTTTTTTTCTTTTGTTTTTTTCTCTCTTCATTTCTTATGCTTTTTTTTTTAAAACAAAGATTGCCTTAGTTATTTGTAAAACTTTATTCTATAAAGTTATTTGTTTATTTATGGCTGCATTGGGTCTTTGTTGCTGCGTGGGGCTTTCTCTAGTTGTGGCAAGTGGAGGCTACTCTGTTGCGGTGTGTGGGCTTCTCACTGCAGTGGCTTCTCTTATGGCAGAACATGGGCTCTAGGCGTGAGGGCTTCAGTAGTTGTGGCACGTGGGCTCTAGATCACAGGCTCAGTAGTTGTGGCGCATGGGCTTAGTTGCTTCACGGCATGTGGAATCTTCCTGGACCAGGGCTCGAACCCGTGTCCCCTGCATTGGCAGGCAGATTCTGAACCACTGTGTCACCAGGGAAGTCCCAAACTTTATTCTTCTAAACAAATTGTAGAGATGTTTACTGAGTTCCTAAAAAAATCCATGTGAAATTTTGATTGCATCAGATTTACTGGTTAACTTGGGAGGAACTGACATCTTTATAATATTGTTATCCATTCCAAGAGGATGGCTGCCTTTGCATTTATTGAACTTCTATATATCCTTCATAAAAGTGTTTTTTTTTTCACATCTTATGCAGTCTTCATTAATGTCCACATACTTTACATTTTGGGGGCTTATTGTGAATAGTATTTTATTTTAAATTATATTTTCTAGTTGGTTATTGATGCTGTGAGAAATGCTATTGGGTTTTTGAAAGGTTGATTTTAATATGCAGAGAACTTATTGACCTTTCTTATTTGTTCTAACAGTTTGTATCTAGATTCTATTGCTCTTTCTATATAAGTGATACATTCATTTACAAATAGCAGTAGTCTTATCTCTTCCTTTCCTGTTTTTATGCCTCTTATATCTTGTCATTACTTGATAAAAGGTAGAAGGAGAGATCTAAAGATTTAAAGAAATGGGAACCTTGTAGTGGATTTCTCTTTTTCAATCTGTTCACCTACCTTCTAGCTATGTCCTGAAAGAACCCAGAAAATTGTTCTCTCACTAAAGGAGAAATACTTTCATGAAATGAATATTGACTTCAAAAAATAGAGGTATAGTGACTGTTCTTTGTCAGTAAAAGCTTTTGTGGATAATATAAGGTAGAGGATGCCCCAATATTCCTAATATGGGCCAATAAAACGAATGCCAACTAGTCAAGATATTCCTGGAATTACTACAGTTGTTCTGGAGGTACTGGCCATTCACAGGATTCAGAATCACACCATCAACATTTAAACCAGAATAGATCATTTCTACCATGTGATGCCAAACCTTAACCAGAACAGATATGCTTGGAAAGCACGAGATCCAGATGCCTAGATTTACATCGGCTCATTTTACCCCAAACATTTTATTAGCTTCTCAGTAACGTGTTTCTGCATTTCTGGCAATGGATAATTTGCCAAACACTCCACTTACAGTGTTTTGTTGGAGCTTTACCATCGCAATTTTACCATATTTAGCAAGTGACATGAACCCTGTACTGGATTTCTGACTTATAGACTAAGAGTTATTATGGGAAGAAGAGCCAGTGGAAGCCCCGGGAACTCTCGCTTCCTATCAAAATGTGGAATTTTGTAGAATCACAGGCATTAGTGCCCATACCAAAGGAATTGCTATTCCACATGGGAGCTTCTTTGGGGAGGAAATCACACAAGTCCTGGTGACTGGTATATAGCTATTTATCTAGCAAGTTATATTTATTTTTGATTCCAATAAACTGAGGATACCTTTAACCTAGAAGGGACAGCAATATACCTTTATTGTCTCCCATTGAGGTTAGGTCAACTGGCTGTGTGCTACAGGAAACTATTGTTTCATCAATCCACAGGTTGGTACACACTAGTCTATTACATTGATGATTTTTGGCTGCAATGACCTATAGAACTGTAAGCAGTTACCCTAGATGCCTTTGGAAAAAAAAAAAGAAAAAAAATATGCCAGATGGTGGGAGAAAAATCCCATGAAATTACAACAGTTTGTCTCAGTGAAGTTTCTGGGGACCAGATGGTTTCTTTCTAAATGGAAGGACTAATTGTTGCGCCACTAAGAAAGAGGAAAAATTCTTGGTTGGTTGTTGACCAGCGCTGCCATGTTTAGTGGTAAAAGTTCGTGGAAAACTTCAGTAATCTTACACAGGCAGATGTAATTCTAAGATTAGTGGTAAAAGTTCATGGAAAACTTCAGTAATCTTACCTAGGCAGATGTAATTCTAAGATGTAATTTAATTCCACTAAGATTTCAAGTCTCTGAGGAATAAAAGTTTGATCAGCTGAGATTCTGCTGGCTATAGACAAAGATAAGGATGGGTAGTTGAGAAGTCAAGTTATAAATACCAACTGTGGCCTTGGATTCACTTGCAAAATTGAGAACTTTAAAATCAACTGGTATTTTCAGGTATATATTTATATATTTTAGAATAGTTTTTGTCTTTGTTCTCCCTTTCCCCCAATATTTTATATAGAAAAAGATGCCTGTTAATTTTATAATTTAAAGAATAGTGGACAAATTTTCAAAAGAATTAGTCAAATTCTTTAATTAAACAATTGAAGAGAATTAAGAGACTTAAAAGACAGATAAGCATTACTCCAAGATCCTGGATCCTGGGTGTAATAATTGAGATTTTGGCTTAAGCACTTTTAGGAGCGGCTAAAGACATAAGAGGTTGTTGCATTATGTTAGATGTTATTTTCTTTAAAGAAGTGTAAGTGTGGGAAGAAACATACATGTTGATTTTGGGAAGCCAAAGGGGTAGACCGTCGTGGAAATTTGTCTCTCACTTAGCATCTGAATTCCTTCCCTATGTTTGGGGGAATCGTCACACACAGCAGCATCTGCCTCCCATTATAGAAGCCATGGATCCCAGATCTCTGCTTTCCTTGCAGCCAGCAACCACCCCAGTCTTGGAATCAGAAGTTAGTGATACATCAGTACCGCTTTTTTAGAGTCCATATATATATGTTAGCATACAGTATTTGTTTTTCTCTTTCTGACTTACTTCACTCTGTATGACAGATTCTAGGTCCATCCACCTCACTACAAATAACTCAATTTCGTTCCTTTTTATGGCTGAGTAATATTTCAGTGTATACGCCAATAAAGATGTGAAGAAAAAAAAAGAAGTTAGTGATACAAAGAAACTAAGGTTGTACAGAGTACATTCTGGAAGTGGTAGCAACACAGCAGCAGCTTTCTAGTTGAGGTTTTACTGGGTCAAATTAATTACACCTGGAAGTATGAGGCAAACTTAGGCAAGGATGTGCACAGCTGAATGTTGGGAGCAGAGAGTCCTGCCCATTCTCTTTGCCGGGTGGATGGAAAAAGCAGACTCCTTCCATCAAGGGGACCCTAAATGAAACTTCAAACTACAAAGAAAAAGGCATCACTGACTCTTCGAGCACATAATCTATTTTTAAAATAAATTTTATTTATTTATTTATTTTTGGTTGTGTTGATTCTTCATTGCTGTGTGCGGGCTTTCTCTAGTTGCAGCGAGCGGGGGCTACTCTTTCGTTGCGGTGCACAGGCTTCTCACTGTGGTAGCTTCTCTTGTTGCAGAGCGTGGGCTCTAGGCGTGCAGGCTTCAGTAGTTGTGGCATGTGGACTCAGTAGTTGTGGTGCATGGGCTTAGTTGCTGCCAGGCATGTGGGATCTTCCTGGACCAGGGTTTGAACCCGTTTCCCCTGCATTGGCAGGCGGATTCTTAACCACTGCACCACCAGGGAACCCCCGAGCACAGAGTCTCTTAACGGGCTGCTACTTGCCCTGGTAGGGATTAGCCTAGTTAAAAAGCCACAGGGTGTTGTTTTGTTTTGTTTTGTTTTTCCCACCCATCATAAATGTTTACAGGCTGGTACATGCCCATTTTAGCTTTTCCTGTTCTGTCACTTTAAACTTCTTATTTTTCTTTAAAGATGATTTTTTTTTTTTTTTTGGCTGTGTTGGGTCTTCATTGTGGTGTGTGTGCTTCTCATTCGGTGGCTTCTCTTGTTGCAGGGCACAGGCTCTAGGTGAGCGGGCTTCAGTAGTTGTGGCACGTGGGCTCAGTAGTTGTGGCTTGTGGGCTCTAGAGCGCAGGCTCAGTAGTTGTGGTGCACGGGCTTAGTTACTCTGCGGCATGTGGGATCTTCCTGGACCAGGGATCTAACCCGTGTCCCCTGCATTAACCACTTCACCACCAGGGAAGTCCCCAAACACTGTTCATTCACCTTTTTTTTTAACCGTGTTGTACATTATATCCCCAGAAATTATTATCTTATAAATGAAAGTTTGTACCTGTTGACGGATCTGTTCTTTGTTTCTATGAATTCAGTTTTTTTAGATGCCACATATAAACAAGGTCACACAGTATTTGTCTTTCTCTCTCTGACATTTCACTTAGCATAATGCCCTTATGGTCCATCCCTGCTGTCATGGTGTCGCAAATGGTAAGATTTCCTTTTTGTGCTTGAATAACATTCCATTGTGCATAGATACTACATTCTCTTTATCCTTTCGTCCATCGATTTACACTTAGGTTGTTTCCATGTGTTGGCTATTGTAAATAATGCTGAATGAATGTCTCCTCAAAATAGTGATTTTGTTTTCTTCGGATATACACCCAGAAGCTTTAAATTTTTTGAGGAACCTCCATGCTGTTTTCTGTGATGTCTGCATCAATTTACATTCCCATCAACAGTACACAAGTGTTCCCTTTTCTCCACATCCTTGTCGCCAGTGTTTGTTATCTTTTGTCTTTTTTTTTCCCCTTGTGCTATATAGTAGGTCCTTGCTGGTTATCTATTTAAAATATAGCAGTGTGTACATGTCAATCCCAAACTCCCAGTCTATCCCTCTCCCCAGACTTCCCCCCCAGTAACCATAAGTTCTTTCTCTAAGTCTGAGTCTGACAATATTTTATTTGTGAGATGCTTCCAGGTTGTTGCCTGTTGCAATAGTTCATTCTTTCTTGTTCCTGTAAGGTATGCCAGTGTATGAATATGTCACATTTTATCCAACTCACTCTTGATAGACATTTGGGGTGTTTCCAAATTTTGGGTACCATGAACTGTGTTCTACGTCCTCATAGATTTTTTAAAAAATTTTATTGTTTAATTTATTTTTTAATAAATTTATTTATTTTATTTTTGGCTGCTTTGGGTCTTCGTTGCTGTGTGCAGGCTTTCTCTAGTTGCAGCGAGCGGGGGCTACTCTTCATTGCAGTGTGTGGGCTTCTCATTGCGGTGGCTTCTCTTGTTACGGAGCACGGGCTCTAGGTGCGCGGGCTCAGTAGTTGTGGCACACGGGCTTAGTTGCCCTGCAGCATGTGGGATCTTCCCAGAAGAGGGATCAAACCCGTGTCCCCTGCATTGGCAGGTGGACTCTTAACCACTGGACCACCAGGGAAGTCCTCCTCATAGATTTTTAATTTTCTTTGCAGTCAACTCTTAGGATGTGCATGTCATAGTACTATGCTGTAATCAAAGTGTGAGAGCAATCACTGTCATGCCAAGTCCTCTGGCTCTACCACCAACATATTGCGTAAAATCACTCAGCTACTCTTAGGCTGTATATGCATGAGTGTGTGTGTGTATACATATTTTTCTTTACAACATGGAATCACAACATAGATGTGGTTCTCTATTCTGCTGATTTCGTATAACTTTATATTGTGAGCATTTTCCCCTATTGTGAAAATTCTTAGAAAATGTAATTTTTAATGGAGATATACCATTGTATCTTATGGCTTTGCCGTCATGTATTTAATTAATTCCCTAGTGGCGGACATTTAGATCATCTCCAGTTGTTTTCAATACGAATAATGCTATGGATAAACTCCCTTGAATATGAATCTTTATCCATTTTGCACGTCTGTTTGGAATGGCACTGAGAGCTCTCCATATGGCTAGGGTATGGCTGTACGTAGCTTAGGGTAGCAGAGGTACCATATATCTTTCCTGTGACATGAAATGGACAGATGTGCATGATCAACTCTTCCAGTCTCTAACAACTCCAGAATTTATCCTCAGTTTCCTTATGGGTTATGCAGTAGAGTGGGGCAGTTGGGAGAATCGCTTCCTCTTGCAAGGATAATCAGGCAGGAGCAGGTGATATGAGTATGAGGGTGGAGGGACAGGCAAGGGGCAGACAGGCTGCAGACCCACGATCTGCCCCGTTTCGGGTCCATCTTCATATTCTTTTGGCAGAGGGCCCCGGGTATTCCTGTGGTAGCTGCTATTTTCAGCTCCTCTTCATCTGTGCTGCAGAGTCTGTGCCCTACATCTTTCCCATTAACCTCACTCCACCAATTATTCATTCATTCATTCAACAAATATTTAATGTGCACCTGCCATGTGCCAGATATAGCTGTAGGCATTGGATATATACACAAGTGAATAAAACAAAGTCAGTGCCCTTGTTGAGTACACAGTCTAGTTGTGGGGAGGGGCGGGGAGCAGAAATAAACACATGAGCAAATAAACACACCTGTAACATGTCAGGTCATAAACGTTATGAAGAAAAATAAAGCAGAGTATCAGGGAAGGAGAGACCCATCTTTAATCCACAAATGCGTTCAAGTGTTTCCTGATGAAATAAAACTTTATTGCATCTTGTAACCATAGTTCACTCTCACTTCCTTTATAGGGAGTCTCCTTAAAGGAGACATTGACACTTGCTTTCATCACTTCCTCACCTCCCAATCTCTCAACCAGCTGCAGCCTCAGACCCAATAGTTCCAGTTCTGAGCTCATTCCCCCCGCCCCCGAGTCCCATTCCTGCTCCTCTATTGCCAATCCCTCCAGTTGGCAGAATTATATTTAGTCCTTTCTCACTTTCCCTTTCTCCACATCCAATCAATCATGAAGGCCTCCTTAATTTACCTCCTAAATATCTTTCACTTCACCCGCATTGTCACTGCCTCCATTGGTTTGCTAGGGCTGCTATACCAAAGTACCACAAAGTGGGTTGATTAAACTACAGAAATTTATTGTCTCATAGTTTCGGAGGTTGGAAATCCAGATTTTGGTAGGGTTGATTCCTTCTGAGGGCTGTGAGGGAAGGATCTGCTCCAGGCCTCTCTCCTTAGCTTTTAGATGGCCACCTTCATGTTCACATGGTGTTCTCCTTGTATCTCCACATCATCTTCCCTCTGTACTTATCTCTGTGTTCAAATTTCCCCTTTTTATAAGGACACCAGTCATATTGGATTAGGCACACTGTAATGATCTCGCTTCACCTTGATTACCTCTGTATATACTCTCTCTCCAAATAAGGTCACATCCTGAGGTACTGGGAGTTAAGAATTTTGGAGGGACACAATTCAACCCAAAACATTGCCTTTGTTCAAGCCTTTGCCATTTCTCACCTGTATCATTTCTTTAGTCTCCTTAGGAGAGTCACTGCTTCCAGCATCATCTTCTTTCAACCCACCCTCCACTCTGCTGCCAGAGGACCACATAAAACCTGCTGTGGCTGCCAGGAAAATTCAAGCTCCTTGCCAATGCCTACCAGCCCTTTGTGTTCTGGCTTCTGCCATCCTTCCTAGTCTTACTTCCTACCATTCGTATAGCATTATTGCAGCCATCGTTGAGCCCTTTGTCATGATTGCCTTGCCTCTGACCTTGACTACGTGTGGTTCCTCTTGCCTGGGATGGTCTCTCTTCCTCCTCTCCCTGACTGAACAACTCATGGGGTCTTCAGGCCAGCTCCAGCATCATCTCCTCTAAAAGGCCTTCCTTAACACCCCCAGTCTGGGTTTTGTGTCTTTACTCCAAGACCTATGCTCCCTCTGCATTTCTCTCTGCTGTACTTTTACTTATTTACTTACTAATTCAATGCCTAGTATACCAAAGGCACTCAATACACATTTGCTGAACACATGAGTAAGTGAATAAATGAATCCTCCGGTAGAAAATTGCAGTGTTAGAGTGAGTAAGCTAGCTGGTGAGAACAAAAGTTTTTTAAGGGAGAGGCAAAATTAGGGGTGGGTGTGGTAATCAGACGTGGTTTATAATTCTCACACTCGAACAGAAATTGCATTTCAGCTGCTGTCGCTGCTGGGAGAAAAGTCCTGCTACTGCACTGACTCTTCCTTTGTTCAGTAACATAACCAGTAAGAAAATAATTGCAATGTTTGGAGCAACAGGTAAAAAACTCCTTACTTTTAAAGTGCATGCTGACTTTACTTACTTTCTTGTCTTCCTGTTTTTAACTTCAGAGCCTGCAAGCATGGACTGAACAAAGAGCCCTTTGGAGGAAACTGAGAAAAGTATCATTTGCTTGAATTTCTGATGTGGTAAAGGGGCAGGGTGATTTGACTTGATTTGTCAGAAATGATCTCAGCGGGACAAGGACAACTGACACATTCTCGTGTTCTTGATCATGTGCTGATTTGTTGGTGTAAGTTTCATTTCAGCATAAGTTATATGCTAGAGACTTTTCTCCACTCGCTTCCTGACAAGCATGGGAGCAAGTGTGAGAGGCCCGTGGGTATGTAGGAGATATCCACATGCCTGACCAGTACTCCAGCGACTCTGAAAGGGTGGAGTGGGTGGGGATTAGGAGAACGTGTGGCGGGACTTCTCTCACCAGAGAGCTGTCCCGGCCTTTCAACTGGCATCTCTACTTCCCCTCTGCCTCCCTCACAATCTGTTCTCCAACAGCCAGACCTATCCTTGCAAAATGTTGTTCCAATCAGGTACTCTCCTTCAATCTATTCTCATTTCTGCCTCTCGATGATCTGTTTGAAAGTGTCAGATCATGGCATGCCTCTGCTCAAAATCCTCCCCCACATCTCACTCCAACTGAAATGCAAAGCCCAGCTAATGACCTGCAAGACCCTTCTCGGACCTTGTCTTCTACCATTCTCCCTCGCTCACTCTGCGCGTTCCTCAAACACACTCCCACTTTAAGGCCTTTGCATTGGCTACTCCCTCAACCTAGAGTAATCTTCCTCCAGTTACCCACGCTGCTTTCTCCCTCGTGTCTTCCAAGCCAGATGTCACCCTCTCCGTGAGTGCTTTCCAGACACACTTATTTAAAATTGCAACTCCGGGGACTTCCCTGGTGGCGCAGTGGTTAAGAATCCGCCTGCCAATGCAGAGGACACGAGTTTGAGCCCTGATCTGGGAAGATTCCACATGCCGCAGATCAACTAAGCCCATGAGCCACAGCTACTGAGCCTGCGTGCCACAGGTATTGAAACCCACGCACCTAGAGCTTGTGCTCCACTACAAGAGAAGCCACCGCAATGAGAAGCCCACACACCACAACAAAGAGTAGCCCCTGCTCCCTGCAACTAGAGAAAGCCTGCACACAGCAACAAAGACCCAACACAGCCAAAAATAAATAAATAAATAAATTAAAAAAATTGCAACTCTGCTCCACCCTGCCACTGTCTGACTCTCCTCCCTGCTTGATTTCTTCTGTTTCCATCTGTCTCTCCACACTAGGATAGAAGCTCTGTGAGGACAGGGATTTTGTCTGAAGGGAGGCTAGAGCAGAGACAAGAGAGAAGTAAAATCTCAAAAACCAACAGCCAGGTATGACATTAACTTTAAAAGGAAAAAAAAAAGGTAATGCGAGGAGGGTTGATTGTATACAGCATTAGGGTGATAGTGAAGTTGTTGGGTTTTCCTGAAAGAGATGAGAAGCCGTTGAAAGGTTTCGAGCAGAGTTGTGACATGATAAGACCTGGTGTTAAAAGGTTCATTTTAGCTTCTGTTTTGTGAAGTGACTGTAGGAGACAAGGGCTAAAGCAGGGAGACCTCTTATGAGGCCGAGGCCATTGCCCTAAACCAGGCAAGATGATAGTGGCTTAGAACAGGGAGTGGTCAGATTCCTAATATGTGGTCTCTTTTGGTTTTTTTTTTTTGCGGTACGCGGGCCTCTCACTGTTGTGGCCTCTCCTGTTGCGGAGCACAGGCTCCGGATGCACAGGCCCAGTGGCCATGGCTCACGGGCCCAGCCGCTCCGCGGCAGGTGGGATCCACCCGGACCGGGGCACAAACCCACGTCCCCTGCATCGGCAGGCGGACTCTCAACCACTGCGCTACCAGGGAAGTTCCCTAATATGTTTTAAAGAGAGTTGACAGGGTTCTCTGATAGGCCAGATATCAGAGGTTACCAGGCGGGAGAAGAGAATGACTCCTAAGCATTTTGGCTTGAGCAACTAGAAGAATAAAGTTGTGATTCACGGAAATGGGGAAGATCATGGGGGAAGCAGGTCAAGGCAGGTCAGGAGCTCTGTTTTAGTCTCCTTAATCCTGACTTGCTGCTAAGCATCCAGAGTAGGAGGCTGGATAAGAGCAGGGGGGTGGCTGCTAAAGGAATCAGGTCAGATGTGTCAGAGTTGAAGAAGGCTGAGTCACAGTTAGCTAAGGAAGTGCCCTGATTGCTTTACTTCCCAGTTCTTGTCCTTAGTTCAGTAACCTTGGAGCTCAGGGTGTGTTTGGGCATTTGAGGAAGGGTTGCCAGATTTAGCAGATAAAAATACAAATGCCTAATTGAGGAACCAAGACGGCAGAGTAGAAGGATGTGCTCTCACTCGCTCTTGTGAGAACACCAGAATCACAACTAACTGCTGAACAATTATCGAAAGGAAGACACTGGAATTCACCAAAAAAGATACCCCACATCCAAAAACAAAGGAGAAGCTGCAAAGAGACAGTAGGAGGGGCACAATCGCAATAAAATCAAATCCCATAACTGCTGGGTGGGTGACTCAGAGACTGGAGAACACTTACACCACAGAAGTCCACCCACTGGAGTGAAGGTTCTGAGCCCCACGTCAGGCTTCCCAACCTGGGGGTCTGGCAATGGGAGGAGGAATTCCTGGAGAATCAGACTTTGAAGGCTAGTGGGATTTGATTGCAGGACTCTGACAGTACTGGGGGAAACAGAGACTCCACTCTTGGAGGACACACACAAAGTAGTGTGTGCATTGGGACCCAGGGGGAAGGAGCAGTGACCCCATAGGAGACTGAACCAGACCTACCTGCTAGTGTTGGAGGGTCTGCTGTAGAGGTGGGGGGTGGCTGTGTCTCACCAGGAGGACAAGGACACTGGTGGCAGAGATTCTGGGAAGTACTCCTTGGTGTGAGCCGTCCCAGAGTCCACCATTAGCCCCACCAAAGAGCCCGAGTAGGCTCCAGTGTTGGGTTGCCGCAGGCCAAACAACCAACAGGGAGGGAACCCAGCCTCACTCATCAGAAGACAAGTGGATTAAAGTTTTACTGAGCTCTGCCCACCACCAGTCCCTCCCATCAGGAAACTTGCTCAAGCCTCTTAGATAGCCTCATCCACCAGAGGGCAGACAGCAGAAGCAAGAAGAACTACAATCCTGCAGCCTGTGGAACAAAAACCACATTCACAGAGAGATAGACAAGATGAAAAGGCAGAGGGCTATGTACCAGTTGAAGGAACAAGATAAAACCCCAGAAAAACAACTAAATGAAGTGGAGATAGGCAACCTTCCAGAGAAATAATTCAGAATAATGGTAGTGAAGACGATCCAGGACCTCAGAAAAAGAATGGAGGCAAAGATCAAGAAGATGCAAGAAATGTATAACAACCTAGAAGAATTAAAGAACAAACAAACAGAGATGAATAATACAATAACTGAAATGAAAAATACACTAGAAGGAATCAATAGCAGAATAACTGAGGCAGAAGAACAGATAAGTGACCTGGAAGACAGAATGGTGGAATTCACTGCCACAGAACAGAATAAAGAAAAAAGAATGAAAAGAAATGAAGACAGCCTAAGAGACCTCTGGGACAACATTAAATGCAACAACATTCACATTATAGGGGTCCCAGAAGGAGACCAGAGAGAGAAAAGACCCAAGAAAATATTTGAAGAGATTATAGTCGAAAACTTCCCTAACATGGGAAAGGAAATAGCCACCCAAGTCCAGGAAGCACAGAGAGTCCCAGGCAGGATAAATCCAAGGAGAAACACGCCAAGCCACATAGTAATCAAATTGACAAAAATTAAAGACAAAGAAAAATTATTGAAAGCAGCAAGGGAAAAACGACAAATAACATAGAAAGGAACTCCCATAAGGTTAAGAGCTGATTTCTCAGCAGAAACTCTACAAGCCAGAAGGGAGTGCCATGATATACTTAAAGTGATGAAAGGGAAGAACCTACAACAAAGATGACTATCTGGCAAGGATCTCATTCAGATTCGATAGAGAAATCAAAAGCTTTACAGACAAGCAAAAGCTAAGAGAATTTAGCACCACCAAACCAGCTCTACAACAAATGCTAAAGGAACTTCTTTAAGTGGGAAACACAAGAGAAGAAAAGGACTTACAAAAACAAACCCAAAACAATTAAGAAAATGGTCATAGGAACATACATATCAATAATTACCTTAAACGTGAATGGATTAAATGCTCCAACCAAAAGACACAGGCTCGCTGAATGGAAACAAAAACAAGACCCATATATATGCTGTCTACAAGAGACCCACTTCAGACCTAGGGACACATACAGACTGAAAGTGAGGGGATGGAAAAAGATATTCCATGCAAATGGAAATCAAAAGAAAGCTGGGGTAGCAATACTCATATGAGATAAAATAGACTTTAAAATAAAGGATGTTACAAGAGACAAGGAGGGACACTACATAATGATCAAGAGATCAATCCAAGAATAAGATATAACAATTATAAATACATATGCACCCAACATAGGAACACCTCAATACATAAGGCAACTGCTAACAGCTATAAAAGAGGAAATCGACAGTAACACAATAATAATGGGGGACTTTAACACCTCACTTACACCAATGGACAGATCATGGAAAATGAAAATAAATAAGGAAACAGAAACTTTAAATGATACAATAGAACAGATAGATTTTATTGATATTTATAGGACATTCCATCCAAAAACAGCAGATTACTTTCTTCTCAAGTGCGCATGGAACATTCCCCAGGATAGATCACACCTTGGGTCACAATTCGAGCCTCAGTAAATTTAAGAAAATTGAAATCATATCAAGCATCTTTTCTGACCACAACGTTATGAGATTAGAAACGAATTACAGGGAAAAAAAACACAGACACATGGAGGCTAAACAATGCGTTACTAAATAACCAAGAGATCACTGAGTAAATCAAAGAGGAAATCAAAAAATACCTAGAGAAAAATAACTATGAAAACACGACGACCCAAAACCTATGGGAGGCAGCAAAATCAGTTCAAAGAGGGAATTTTATAGCAATACAAGCCTACCTCAAGAAACAAGAGAAATTTCAAATAAACAATCTAACCTTACACCTAAAGGAACTAGAGAAAGAAGAACAAACAAAACCCAAAGTTAGCAGAAGAAAAGAAATCATAAAAATCAGAACAGAAATAAATGAAACAGAAACAAAGAAAACAATAGCAAAGGTCAATAAAACTGAAAGCTGGTTCTTTGAGAAGATTAACAAAATTGATCAACCTTTAGCCAGACTCATCAAGAAAAAGAGGGAGAGGACTCAAATCAATAAAATTAGAAATGAAAAAGGAGAAGTTACAACAGACACTGCAGAAATACAAAGCATCCTAAGAGACTACTACAAGCAACTCTATGCCAATAAAATGGACAACCTGGAAGAAATGGACAAATTCCTAGAAAGGTATAACCTTCCAAGACTGAAACAGGAAGAAATAGAAAATATGAACAGACGAATCACAAGTAATGAAATTGAAACTGTGGTTAAAAATCTTCCAACAAGGGCTTCCCTGGTGGCGCAGTGGTTGAGAGTCTGCCTGCCGTTGCAGGGGACACGGGTTCGTGCCCCGGTCTGGGAAGATCCCACATGCCGCGGAGCGGCTGGGCCCGTGAGCCATGGCCACTGAGCCTGCGCATCTGGAGCCTGTGCTCCGCAACGGGAGAGGCCACAACAGTGAGAGGCCCGCGTACCGCAAAAAAAAAAAAAAAAATCTTCCAACAAACAAAAGTCCAGGACCAGATGGCTTCACAGGTGAATTCTATCAAACATTTAGAGAAGAGCTAACACCCATCCTTCTCAAACTCTTTCAAAAAATTGCAGAGGAAGGAACACTCCCAAACTCATTCTATGAGGCCACCATCACCCTGATACCAAAACCAGACAAAGATACTACAGAAAAAGAAAATTAGAGACCAATATCACTGATGAATATAGATGCAAAATCCTCAACAAAATACTAGCAAACAGAATCCAACAACACATTAAAAGGATCATACACCATGATCAAATGGGATTTATCCCAGTGATGCAATGATTCTTCAATATACGCAAATCAATCAATGTGATACACCATATTAACAAACTGAAGAATAAAAACCATATAATCATCTCAATAGATGCAGAAAAAGCTTTTGACAAAATTCAACACCGATTTATAATAAAAACTCTCCAGAAAGTGGGCATAGAGGGAACCTACCTCAACATAATAAAGGCCATATATGACAAACCCACAGCAAACATCATTCTCAAAGGTGAAAAACTGAAAGCATTTCCTCTAAGAGCAGGAACAAGACAAGGTTTTCTACTCTCACCACTATTATTCAACATAGTTTTGGAAGTCCTAACTATGGCAATCAGAGAAGAAAAAGAAATAAAAGGAATACAAATTGGAAAAGCAGAAGTAAAGCTGTCACTGTTTGCAGATGACATGATACTATACACAGAGAATCCTAAAGATGTCACCAGAAAACTACTAGAGCTAATCAATGAATTTGGTAAAGCTGCAGGATACAAAATTAATGCACAGAAATCTCTTGCATTCCTATACAATAATGATGAAAAATGTGAAAGAGAAATTAAGGAAACACTCCCATTTATCACTGCAACAAAAAGAATAAAATACCTAGGAATAAACCTACCTAGGGAGACAAAAGACCTGTATGCAGAAAACTATAAGACACTGATGAAAGAAATTAAAGATGATACAAACAGATGGAGAGATATACCATGTTCTTGGATTGAAGACTCAATATTGTGAAAATGACTATATTACCCAAAGCAATCTACAGATCCAATGCAATCCCTATCAAATTACCAGTGCCTTTTTTTACAGAACTAGAACAAAAAATCATGAAATTTGTATGGGGACACAAAAGACCACGAATAGCCAAAACAGTCTTGAGGGAAAAAAACGGAGATGGAGGAATCAGCCTCCCTGACTTCAGACTATACTACAAAGTTACAGTAATCAAGACAATATGGTACTGGCACAAAAACAGAGATATAGATCAATGGAACAGGATAGAAAGCCCAGAGATAAACCCACACACCTATGGTCAACTAATCTATGACAAAGGAGGCAAGGATATACAATGGAGAAAAGGCAGTCTCTTCAATAAGTGGTGCTGGGAAACCTGGACAGCTACATGGGAAAGAATGAAATTAGAACACTCCCTAACACCATACACAAAAATAAAGTTAAAATGGATTAGAGACCTAAATGTAATACCGGACACTATAAAACTCTTAGAGGAAAACATAGGAAGAGCACACTTTGACATAAATCACAGCAAGATCTTTTTTGATCCACCTCCTAGAGTAATGGAAATAAAAACAAAAATAAACAAATGGGACCTAATGAAACTTAAAACTTTTGCAAAGCAAAGGAAACTACAAACAAGACGAAAAGACAACCCTCAGAATGGGAGAAAATATTTGCAAACGAATCAATGGACAAAGGATTAACCTCCAAAATATATAAACAGCTCATGCAGCTCAATATTAAAAAAACAAACAACCCAATCCAAAAATGGGCAGAAGACCTAAATAGACATTTCTTCAAAGAAGACATACAGATGGTGAAGAAGCACATGAAAAGCTGCTCAACATCGCTAATTATTAGAGAAATGCAAATCAAAACTACAATGAGGGGCTTCCCTGGTGGCACAGTGGTTGAGAGTCCACCTGCTGATGCAGGGGACGCGGGTTCATGCCCCGGTCCGGGAAGATCCCACATGCTGTGGAGCAGCTGGGCCCGTGAGCCATGGCTGCTGGGCCTGTGCGTCCGGAGCCTGTGCTCTGCAATGGGAGAGGCCACAATGGTGAGAGGCCCGCATACCGCAAAAAAAAAAAAACTACAATGAAGTATCACCTCACACCAGTTAGAATGGGCATCATCAGAAAATCTACAAACAGCAAATGCTTGAGAGGGTGTGGAGAAAAGGGAACCCTCTTGCCCTGTTGGTGGGAATGTAAATTGAGACAGCCACTATGGAGAACAGTATGTAGGTTCTGTAAAAATCTAAAAATAGAATTACCATATGATCCAGCCATCCCACTACTGGGCATATACCCAGAGAAAACCATAATTCAAAAAGACACATGCACCCCAATGTTCATTGCAGCACTATTTACAATAGCCAGGTTATGGAAGCAACATAAATGCCCATCGACAGATGAATGGATAAAGAAGAAGTGGTACATATATACAATGGAATATTACTCAGCCATAAAAAGGAATAAAATTGGGTCATTTGTTGAGATGTGGATGGGTCTAGAGACTGTCATATAGAGTGAGTAAGTCAGAAAGAGAAAAACAAATATCGTATATTAATGCATATATGTGGAGCCTAGAAAAATGGTACAGATGAACTGGTTTGCAGGGCAGAAATTGAGACACAGTTGTAGAGAACAAATGTATGGACATCAAGCGGGACAAGCGGCGGGGACAGGGGTGGTGGTGGTGTGATGAATTGGGTGATTGGGATTGACATGTATACACTGATGTGTATAAAATTGATGACTAATAAGAACCTACTGTATAAAAAAATAAATAAAATAAAATTCAAAAAAAAAGAAAAGAAGATGAGATATAAAAGGAAGTGCTACTACTTTCTAAATATGATATTACACTAATATGTATAAAATTGATAACTAATAAGAACCTTCTATATAAAAAAATAAATAAAATAAAATTTAAAACAAAAAATACTAGATGCCTAATTAAATTTGACAGGGGACGTGTTAATCTTTACCTGTGTGTGTGTTTGCACGTCAAACTCTTGAGCAGTATCTCCAGTGCCTGCCATTCAAATGCTACTCTCAACATGGACTCACCTGTAGGGGAACTGGGTCCAAAAGGGCACAATCCAGAAAAAGCAAGGAGGGTCTAGTACAGTTAAGTACAACAAAAATGGATGCTTTGGGGGCTGCTTTCTCAAGCTGATAGGTTTATTGGTGTGTCCTTGCTAGTTTAAAGGAAAAGGGCCAAGATGGATGAATTCCTCTTCTGTTTTGGATCTTAATGAAATATTAACATGGGAGTAGTTAGGAGAGCCAGTCCTGGTTTTGGTCCAACTCCTCTTATTTTTTCATACTGGTCTATATCATTTGGTCCTCCATCTCCATCTCCTGGCGGGTCCAGGCAGGACTATCCACCCCCAAAGCTGAGAATGGAGAGCACAGAGATTTCGTTTTTTCTACTTCATTCATTTATTCAATAAATAGATATTGGAAACTTGCAATGTGCCAGGCACTAGTCTCAGAACACGGTTGGTAAACAGGAATAAAGAGTTTCTCTCTTCAAGGAGAATGTTATTTAGGTTATAGTACAGTTATGAGGAAATAATTACAACAGTCAATGTTGTGGGTTGAATTGTGTCCCCTCCCAAATTCATATGTTGAAGCCCTAAGCCCCAGTACCTCTGAATTGACAGTATTTACAGACAGGACCTTTAAAGAGTCAATTAGGGACTTCACTGGTGGTGCAGTGGTTAAGAATATGCCTGCCAATGCAGGGCACAAGGGTTTGAGTCCTGGTCCGGGAAGATCCTGTGTACTGTGGAGCAGCTAAGCCCATGCGCCACAACTACTGAGCCTGTGAGCCACAACTACGGAGTCTGCGTGCCACAACTACTGAAGCCCACGTGCCTACAGCCCGTGCTCTGCAACAAGAGAAGCCACTGCAATGAGAAGCCCACACACCACAACAAAGAGTAGCTCCAGCTCACTGCAGCTAGAGAAAGCCTGCGCGCAGCAATGAAGACCCAATGCAGCCAAAAATAAATAAATAAATTTATTTAAAACAAAAGAGTTGATTAAGTTAAAGCAAGGCCATGAGAGTGGGCCATAATCTAATTTGAATGGTGTCCTCATAAGAAGAAGGAATTCTGACACAGAGAGAGACACGTGGAGGGGTCACCGCTCCTTCAACCCTTGGGTCCCCTTCTGATGCCTTCCTCTGGCCAGACCCCAACTGAGGGCAAGGGGGCCCACTGATAGAGTCCATACAGGTCGGCCTCCCAGGGCACTAGGTAGGATAGAGATGGTGAAGGTGGATTTTGAGGCGCACACACACAAAAAATTCAGGACGGGTATCCAACCAGTTTGATGGAGGATCCCAAATGTCAGTAACCCTGCACAGTACCTGGCATACATCACAGGGCATTCAGTAAATACTTGTAGAGTGGATAAATTGGGCAAGTAATGATCATATCATGAATGGCCTTGAACTCTATAAAAAGAAACTTCTGCAAGTTTTCAACCTTTAAAAAAATATATAGAATAGGAACCTGTCTTGAAAGTAAAATTGTATGAAGAACCTAAAAATGAAGTCTACAACCAGATAAAAGTGGAATTGCTTAGTCTGGGTTGGGGAGTCTGGTGCCCTGCTCACTTGGCCTCCCTGTTGCCTCCAGCTTCCCCCATTCTCTGCGCCCCCACCATGGCTTCTGCTAAGCTACCACTGAGGAGGCTGAGAGAAACCTAGCTTGAAAACCACTCTTGCAAGGCCATGCGGATGCCTCCCAAAGTAGTTACAACAGCAGCGTTACTCTGAGTAACGGGACTCCCTGACCAACTTCTTTTAGTGAACATTCTTCCTGACCCTTCCTGTACTTCTTCTTCCCCAATCCTGCAGGGTGGCTCTGTGGCCAGGGCCATTTTGGAGAGCAAAAAGTATGAGGTGAGAGCACTGGCCAGGGATGTGACTCAACCAAATGGGCAGGTGCTCCGGGACCTTGGGGCCGAGGTGGTAAAAGGCGACCTGAATGACAAAGCATCAGTGGAGACCTTGAAAGGAGCCTTCATGGTGACCAACTTCTGGGACCATTTCAGCAAAGAGAAAGAAGTGGGAACCACCTTTGAGCCCTTTCTTTTTCTCCTCCCTGGCTACTCTGCCCTCCCTGGAAGGCGGTAGGCCTTCAGCCTGGGCAAAAATGTAAGCCTCATCCCAGAACATCTCTCTGGCATTTATGAAATATATGTACTTCAGGTACTTGTTAGAGGTGGATTGTTAGGTGATTGTAAAGTCAGTGTTATGTGACACCTGTCCAAATGTGACCTTGGGGATCTGACAGTGACCGTGTGGTGGAGCCAGCCATTAGAGCCTCTGATTCTCACCATTTGTTTGTAGATGGCACATGAGGGGTGGCAGCAAGAACACTCCACAGATTAAGGTTACTCTGAGAGTGAGATGGGAAGAACAAAAGTGTAATGAATATGTTCACTTCTGGCAGAGAATTGGGGATGAATTAGTAATGGGTACATAGGAAAAGAAGTAAGCAAACAAGCAAATAAGCCCACGGTGATTAACTCCAGGGAAAATGAACATTTGTAGAAAAAGTAAATGTAACCATAGAATATCACATGGCTCAGCTTCAGCTGTGTAAGCACTGATGAATGATGTAGTCCCAAATTGTGATATGCTGAGGATGAAAAAAGGGGAATCATGTTTGTGTATGTGTGTGATGGTCATGGTGGGCTGTGTGTGTGTGTGTGTGTGTGTGTGTGTGTGAGAGAGAGAGAGAGAGAGAGAGAGAGAGAGAGAGAGAGAGAAACTGAGAGAGAGAGAGCTGAAGATGAGGACTCATCTGTCATAGTAGAAATTTGGTAGACGATATCTTAAACTGAGAAAAATCAAGAATTAGCAGTATAAACATATTATTTAGACATAAAGAAGCAGCTGAAAGAGATGAAAATGGTATTTCTGGAGAGCAGCTATCAGCATGAAGGTGCAGGGAACTTCTTTGTCATTATGAGATCTACTTTCTCCCCCAAGACAGTACTATTTGAAAATTATACATACGTATAAACTAGAAAAATATGAAGATTAGATTTTAAAAATGTAATGGATGGGTTCAGACTCTCTCAGAAATGGTACCATTCAAAAAGTTAAGAGCAGGATGGAACCATTTTTGGTTCCTTTGGCGTCCCATGACCAGTGTCCCTGCGGCAGCTTACTTTGAAAACTTTCTTGGCCCATGGAAGCCAGTGAAAGCCTCTGATGGAGTACTACACCCTGGTAAGTGGAAGGTTGCCGTGAAAGCTAACCAGACACCTGCTGTCCTCCCCTCATTCCTCTCTCCAGTGGATGCATGCCATCTGAGTGCCTACCATGTGCTCAGCCCCGTGTGAAGTGCTGAGACGGACCCCACATTGCCCTAGACTTCCCAGAGAGCTGGATCTTGGGCTGGAAACACTAAGGATTACACTTGCAGTCTTATCGTGCTGACACCCCTCATATAAGCAGTGAGCCATGTGGCCTCAAGTCTCCGTTTCCTCATGTCTAATGGGGAAGCTGGACGAGATGATTTCTCCTACTAGCTCATCTCTCTGCCCTTCTGCGGCAACAGGGAAAACATTCTCCTCTTGACTTGGGTCCCAGGGTCAGAAATCCCTAGAGGGACGCTGACTCCCGGGGATGGGTTTCCAGCCCTGCCTGCAGAGTCTGATTCCATAAGTCTGGGCTGGGGCCTGAAAGACTGTAGTTTTGACAAGGACTCCTGGTAATTCCAATGCTGGCACTCCCCTGCCCTTTGGGGACATTTTCTTTGCCCATAGGGTGGCTCTGTGGAGTGGAAGGAATATGGGAGAATCAGTGTCAGCAAGTCAGTCTTTCTTCCTTGGCTCATAATTAAGACTCATCAGGGGCATAACTAGTGGCAAAGTAGACCTGAGCTAGAACAAGGAGCACATGCCACACATCACAGACGACTTGGGTAACAGTTCAACAAGTGACAAGATAAATGTATAAAGGTGACATATCTCTTCACCCGCCCTTCTTCCTATGCCCTTACCAGGTTTCAGAAGCCAGCTCACCTGACGTTTCCCAGGTCGTGAACTAGGACATTGTAATCTATGGATTAGATTGGCCCTAGGTGAAGAGGTGATGCCTTAAACTTCTGGTGGTACCCAGACCCATTTGGGGTCTTCACATCTGTAAAACCCAGCCTCAGGTATCCCGGAGCCTCATCCCCTCCACCCCTACCCCCAGAGGAATAACTAACATTTACTAAACACTTACTGGGTGTTTGGTGTCTGTTTTACAGATGGGGAAACTGAGGCACAGATAGATTAACTTTGCCAAGGTCACTAATAAGGCAGAAACAGAACTTGAACTCAGGCAGTATGGCTCCAGAACCATATTCTTTTTATTTTTTATTTTAATTTTCTTGGCTGCGCTGCAAGGCATGCAGGATCTTAGTTCCCCGACCAGGGATGGAATCTGTGCCCCCCTGCAATGGAAGCACAGAGTCCTAACTACTGAACTGCCAAGGAATTCCAGAACCACATTCTTTACTGCTGTCCCTTAGCTGCTTTTAAACTCAGCCCAAGAATCTCAACCTTCAAATAAAAACAAACCTCAAAGTCAGAAGAGACTTGACTCTGAGTGCCTCAAAAAACTCAGACTGCTTTTTTATAAATATAAATTACAATTATAATTTAAGCAGAGGAACGAGCAGACATTTTGCCTACCAAGAAATTCAGGCAGGAAGTTAATTTTGCTGCAAAAGACAAGCTATGATATTTAGTCCCTGGTTGCTAAGCCTGAAGTCACTTTTATACTGGACTGAAATTCAGAGACCTCGATTCTTGTCCTAGGTTGTTGTTTTCTAACTGGGAGGCACTGGGTGAGTCAATAGACTTAGATTCTTCAGTTCAAAAAATGAGAGTGCTGGAGCTAGATCATGTCCACATTGGGTTCCAGCCTCAGGAGTCTGGGAATCTATGAGAGGCTATATCACACTGCAGGAAGGGCACAGGCTTTGGAGTGACGGATGAGGGTTTGAACCCCCTTCTGCTGCTTACTGGCTGAGCAGCCTCAGGCAAGTACCTGATATTCCTATATTTCAAGGTTGTTTTGAGGATTAAACAAGCCAATATGTTTGCTCATTCATTCATTCAATATATATTTGAGGGCCTACTATGTGCCAGTCACTTACTGGGGAATCAGTAATAAACAGCTCAAAACGGACAAAGCTGAGCCCTCATTAAGCTCATATTCTGGTGGAGGAGTTAGATAATAAACATAATAGATGATAAGTAAAATATATGTTAGAATGAGATAAATAAACATAATAGATAAGTAAAATATATGTTAGAAGGAGATAAATAAACATAATAGATAAGTAAAGTATATTATATGTTAGAAGGTGATAAGTGCAGTAAAAAAATAAGGCAGAGTGCTAGCAGTAAGGGAGTTGTGTGTGAAATTTAAATAAGGTGATTGGTGGGCTTCTTTGAGAAGGTGACATCTGAGCAACGTCTGATGGAGGTAAGTAATGGGCTTTGTGAATATTCAGGGGAAGAGCTTTTCAGGCAGAGAGAACGGCCAGTGTGGCTGGAACAGAGCAAGTTGGGGGGTTGGGGAGAGGGTAGTAGGAGGTGAGGCCAGAGGTAATAGAAGGTCTGGTCCTGTAAGCCATTGGTTTTTCTTCTGAGAGACACAGAGAGCCATTGGAGGGCTCTGGGCAGACATGACATGAGCCAACTTTAGTTTTTACAGAATCACCCTGACTTTTGTGTTGAAAAGAGACTGTGGAAGGGCAAGAGTGGAAACAAGGAGCCTAAATTTGCAATAATCCAAGTCAGAGATGATGGTGGCTTAGACCAGGGTGATAGCAGTGAGGATGGTGAGAAGTGGTCAGATTCTGGACATACTATAAATAGGACTTCAAAAAAAGGAAAGAATATGGGGTGGGAGAGACAGCTCAAGGTTGACTTCAAGATTTTGGACTTGAGAAACTGGAATGATAGAGTTGCCATTAACTGAGAGGGGGAAGTCCGTAGGGGGAGTGGGTTGTGCAGGAACTCATTTTGGAGCACCTTGAGTTTCAAATGTCTATTAAACAGTCAAGTAAGGATGTTGAGTAGGAAGTTGGACACATGAGTCAGGAGTTGAGCAGAGATGTCTGGGTTAGAGATAGCAGTCATACTTTTCACACAGGATATGCTTAGTAAATGGTCACTCTCTTTTCTTCTTTAAATCAACACCCAGGCATTACAGTATTTTTCTCCAGCAAACCTTATAACTGTGCATAGACGGCGGCTACTCAGTGTTCCCATCCCTCTTGTTTAAGTGGTGGGACCTACAAAGAATGTGAAGTAATTAGCTATTTTTATCTTTTTTTTTTCTTTTTTAAAACTAGCACTGCCCATGGGGGATGTACCAATGGATGGTATCTCTGTTGCTGATGTTGGAGAGGTCATCTGCAGCATTTTTAATTTGCCAGAGAAGTTTGTAGGCAAGACCGTGCGTCTCAGTGCAGAAGCACTGACAGTACAGCAATATGCTGATGCTTTGTCCAAGGGTTTGGGGAAAGAAGTCCGAGATGCAGAGGTGAGTTCTTAAGAGATATAAACGTGATCGCAAATGGTCACAGCCCACTAACTTACAAATTCTGGGAGACTTTCGACAGATTTGGGCAGGGTTGAGCTTAGGCTGTGGGAAACAATTGAAGAGGATTCCTGTTCCACGAATCTGTCTTCATCTGTTGGTGTATCTGAATTCCACCCTTATGACTTTATCGCTTTGGCTTCAGGTTAATCAGTTTATTAAAGTAAAATTCCTTTTGGGTGGAAAGAACTTAGACTCTGAAGACCGAGGTACAATGTTTCCATATATGCTGTACCAACCCTCTCCTCCCAGGAGCTCATCACTGATCAGGCCGGTCTGCCAGAGCTGGTCTGCGTGGGGCATGGCACTTAGCTTCTCTGAGCTGCCGCTTCCTCATTCATAAAGTGGGATGAAAGCATCTACCTTGGGACGTTTTCCGAAAATTAGAGAGAATATATTTAAGGGGCTTAGCTTAGTGTTTGGCACGTAGTACGTATACCTCAAGGACCTATTATGTACCTGGTGCTATCTTTTAAAGTGTTTACAACAGAGTTGGGGTGAAAATGGTAATTTTCACATGAAGTCACAGTGATCAGTCCAAAGCAGAACACTGTGGGTGCTTAATTGTGTTACCCACACTCTCTGCGCTATAGGTGGTCAGAGAGGGTAGGAGAAGGCTTCATGGAAGAAGTAGCCTTGAGGTGGTCCTTGAGGGTGGGCAAGACTGTGTATGGGTGGAGGGAGCCATAGAGCTGGCCTGGCTAAATTCTAGAAACAACAGGAATGAACCAGAGGCAGTCTGGGGAAGTAAGCAAATCCTGGCTCTGCCCTTATCTATGTGGGGAATCTTGGCATTTACTTAACCTCTCCAGCCTCCCTTTATTCAGATGTTAAAAAGGTTATTATGGGACTTCCCTGGCAGTCCAGTGGTTAGGGGTCCTCGCTTCCACTGCAGGGGGCACAGGTTCGATCCCTGGTCGGGGAACTAAGGGCCCACAAACCACGTGGTGTGGCCAAAAATTAAAAAAAAAAAAAAAGGCTATTACACCTGCCATAGGCTTGTTGTGAGGATGCAACGAGACCCACATGGGAGGGACCTGGCCCTGGGTCTGGCACTTAGTAAGCCTGCAATAACCGATCAGGCTGGAATGGCCACAAGAGACCTTTTATAGAGAAGCGAGGGGAATGGGTGATCCTGAGCACTGCCAGCCATTTCTCCAAGCAGGTGTTGATAAGAGGAAGGAGAGAGAGCAGCGTTTCTGAGAAGGAAGTATGTGTTTGTGTCTGCCAGGCAGAGACACCTTCGCAGCTGAAAGGAAGACCCATACCTTCCCTCAAGCTAGCAGGCATTAACTAACACGGCTCTTTGCCTCTCTCTGCTGCTGTTGTCCCATCTGTGGAGGGGGAGGGTGGTTTGGATGACTACTAAGGCTCTACCCAACACTAACATCTCTCCAGAGTAGAGACAGTCCCTTTTTCCTTGCAGGGGTCCAGCCTGCTTTGGTAAATTAAGACTTACCATACCTTTGTATGGTAAAACACAGCCATACCTTTGTTTATGTATGTCTCTGGCTGGTTTCAGGATACAGTGGTAGAGATGAGTAGTTGTGACAGAGACCATATGGCCGGAAGCCCTAAAATATTTATATCTAGCTCTTCAAGAAAAAGGTTGTTGACCCTTGCTCTAGAATGTTTCCTAGGGTTAGGGTTAGAGGATTGGTTTTTGTTTTCTTCTGCAACTCTTGGGCCCTGAGTCTTGAGGGGGTATCTATATTCTCAGTTCACCTCAGGGACGGGAGCTGTGAGGAGGCTGAGAGATCTTTTGGGGGGAAAACTATTGTAGTTGTTAATCAAGCCATAAAACCACATCTGGGGAGCTCCTAAGAAGGCACCACCCATTCAAAAATGGACTTGATGAGGAGGTCTGCAAAGTCTCTTATACCCGGGTGCAAATTTACTTTTCAGTGATTGACCCTTCTCCCAGTGCCTTTGAATTCGGGTCTTCTATTCATTTTTGTCTGTGGAGTCTGAACTCTGTAAAGTAGAAGGGGAGGAAGGTGAAGAGTGTGGGCATATGGTGTGTATGTGTTCATTCTCAGAGGACCGGGTAGACATTGTTTGGGAAGGCTCAGGTCTGTCCAAGCATCTCTCAGTCACATACCTGGTTTCTGACTGATTTTGGTACATCAATCTATTTCACAATGCAGCAGAAACTTCTCTGGCACCCAAAGTTTTAGGGGATTGGATGCTGGAAGTTCTACAGAATGGTTAATGCTGTTCTTAGTAACTAGTTTGACTTGAAGCCGCTGCCCACTGGTCTGGAGTGGGAAAATGCTTACAGGCTATGCTACTCTGGCGGAGGATGCATGTGGCCACAAGGTGGCGCCCCAGCCTTGGCAGTCTGACTTTTCCACAGTCTGATCAGAAGAAGGCTGTTTGCCTAATTATTTCAGTGACTACTCCCCTCTCCCCTAGAACAAGCTCCCACCAGGAACTCTGATCTGGCTGAAACTGCCTGTCTAGCCTCAAAAGGAACACGGTTCTCTCAGAAAGTGAGACACAACAGAACACATCTGTTTCCTTCAAAGATCTGCAGAAAAGGATCCCTTATTTTACTGAGGGATATTAGTTACCAAAGTTACAGGATGAGAGAGTAACTCAAGGAGACAGACATTTTAGAAGTCATCTTCCATGCTTTTCTTATAGCCTTCTATTTCCAGACTCACTAAAACTTAAATTTTTTTTCTGATTTCAAAAATTACAAATGCTTATTGAAGAAAATACACAAAATTATAAAAAAGAATATAAAAATCATATTGTTTAATCTATCAGAGATAGTAACTGTTAAGATTTACACATTTTCTTCTAGTCTTTTTCCAGTATATATGTAATAAAATTAAAACAACACGATAGGTACAATTTTGTAACCAGCTTTTTCACTTGACATTATATTATGAGCATTTTTCTATTTTGTTAAACTTCTTCAAAAATATTAATTTTAGTAACTGCATAATATTTTTAGAGTAGATGTACCATAACTTATTTTACCATTCCTCTGTTTCTGGAGCTGCAGGTTGGTCTTGGTTTTTCATTATTATAAATAGCATATGACGATCATTGTTTTATATGACTTTGCGTCTGCCACATTTCTCTAAGGCCAGGTGGAATAGCGAGATTAGAGTTTATCTCTGGGGGCTAAAGAGAGATTATACTGGATCCAATAGTTAGAAATGGTCTTAGCAGGAATTCCCTGACTGTCCAGTGGTTAGGGCTCTGCGCTTCCACTGTGGGGGGCATGGGTTCGATCCCTTTGGGGAACTAAGATCCTGCATGCCACGTGGTACAGCCAAAAAAAAAAAAAAGAAATGGTCTTAGCTGATTGATTCAGGCAGCAGAACTATTGCTCTATTTAGTGTCAGAAGGGACTCAAGGGGTGGGTTTTGTGGAGGGTGATAGAAGGTGGGTGTGTGATGGGCAGCATTTGTTGTGTCCGGCCCTGGCCGAGGCTGGGATGGCTGAAGTCGAGATGCTCATTTCCAATCAAGGCAGGGAGTGGTGATGGAAGGGACATGGGTCAGGAGGGAAGGATGGAGAGCCCGGTGCTTTGATGCTGCATGCAGGGCCGGATGGGTAGAAGATCTCAGAGGGCTGCTGAGGGAATCCCAGGAGAAAATGTATATGAAAGCTGGTCGGATGAAGGGGCTACAGATCCATAATACCTTATCCCAAGTGCTTGGGGTCAGAAACAATTCCACTTTCAGAATCTTTCAGCTTTTAGATAGGTTATATCTATGTATATTATGCAACATCAACATCAGGGGCTGGGGCAGGACCCTATAATCAAACACATCAATATCTCTGCAGACAAAGACATGACTATTTCCACTAAATGGGATAATTAAAGACCAAAAATAACTTCCCATAAGTTCAGATCAGGTTTTGCCACCCAATCAGTTCAGAAAAGTCAGTATGTTGCCAAACTGCTTATGAAAAAACTTCCGTGTTTCTTGGGACTTGGCGTTAGGCTAAAGAACTGTGGACCTGTATCATCATGGAAGTGAATAATTTCTTCTCAAACTGTTTTAAATGAGGGCAATGACATTTCCCGTTTTTTCTTTTCTTCTTTTTTTTTTTTTTACTTGTTCTTAAAAGATCACCCTGGAAGCTTACGAGAAGCTAGAATTTCCTGCAGCGAAGGAAATGACCAAGATGTGTCATTTCTATCAAATGAAGCCAGACTGTGATAGCAAGCTCACCCACCGACTGAACCCCAAAGTCAAAAGCTTCAGCCAGTTCATCTCAAAGAACCAGTCAGCCTTGAAGGGCACTTAAGCTGTTCACACAGGCCCCTGAGCAAACAATGTCCTTCCTCCCAGATCCTGGTCCTCTTTATAGCACAACATCTATGTTTACAGAACAGATAGGTTAGAATACAATGGTTTACACCCCCAAAGGCTTCCCTGGCGGGGAACACTGCAGAGCTGATCTGACATAGTAATTTGACCCACATATAACTTTCCAGCTACTTATAAGCATGGTACACCTGTTAGGTTAAATGAGAAGCCCACAGTCTGTCACCTTTTGTAGCTCTCTCCCCAACAGCCCATTGCCTCAGAAGGCTCTGGCCTGAGGAACTTGGAGCTTCTTCCCTAACATGAATCAGTGGGGATGGGGGCACTCAGCTTTCTCCTGCATAAGTGATCCTGAGGCCTGTCTCTGGAACTGCCCTAGGCAACTCCTAGGACTTGTTCAAATGCATTGTCACATTCTCAGTGAAGTTTTAAGTGATTTTAATTTCTTAACATAAAAATCTTTGCAGAGTTTTCTGGGGAACATGGTGTTCAATGAACTGCACGAGTGTTGGAAACTGACATTCAGTTTTGCTTCAAAGTTAGAAGCTCATTTCTGATTCATTCATTAAATCATCATTCAATCACTCATCTTTTCATTCACCTACCCCTCATTTATCCATTTCACAAACTTTCTTTTAGCACCTCTGCTTCTGTGTGTTTTCTTATTGGCGTGGTCCACCCTCCAAAGGCTGCCATGGCTCCTTCTCAGTTTTTGTTCGGCTTTGTGTCACGCCAGGGCAAGAGGGGCTATTGCGCTACTTAGCTACGAGTGAAGCCGAGAGGCTCTGCAGTGGGTAAAGGCCAGGAGCTTGAGGCAGTGTCTGGGGAACAGTAGGGAAGTGGAAAGAGAAGGTGATGGAAGGGCTCCCATAGTATCTTTGTATATCTCTGGCTTAGCATTTTCTACCCCGTACTGTAATTGCCTTGTTTACTTATTTTCCTCTTGGCTGTGAGAGACTTGCCCCCCTCTTTATCCCAGTGCCTGGCACATGATAGGTGATCAATAAATGTTGATTGACTAAATGAGTGAATAAAGTTATTGATCATACCGTTTCAAGAAGAGGGAAATAAACAGGTGCATGGGTTGGAGAGTGGTGAGAACCACCAATTGATACTGAAAGGGCAAGAGGCTGTCCACTTTCGGGAGAGGGGGTGAGTCCCTACTACTCTGGGGCAGGCAGCGGATGGGGCTGGCCGTGGCTGAGCAACGACAGGGTGGCAGAGCCTGTGTGAGAGGACACAGTGGCCTGGGACCTGGCTCAGAGGGGAGGCTCAGCAATGCCAAACATCAGCCTTTTTGTCTCTTAAGGTATCAAGTGGTATTTGTTGAATGAATGATGTTGAGGTAATTGCAGACAAATTTGGTCCTTGAGGGGAAATTACTGTCAGTTTGAGGACCACACTCCTTTCCAAAAGGCACTCTCCTCATCCCCCGACTCTATCTGGCTCAAGCTCTCAACCCTGGGAAACGGGTCTGGATAAATTTCTAAAACGGGAAAAGAAAAACAAAACCCTAAACTAAAAATAGGTGGTTTATTACCCTTCTGGGTGGGCCAGGCAGGAAGAATGGCTGCTGTTTCCTAAATAAACCTCAGCATCCCCTAAATGGGCCTGCCTGTAGGCCTGCGCAATCCCCTGGCCCCCTTGTATGTTCACTGGGTGGCAGGTTGGTTCTTTCAGCCTTTGGGACAAGGCTGGGGTAGCCCTGGGACAGCCCCACTATTGTTCCTGGAAAGCACAAGAAACCCTTCCTGGGTTTAGAAGCAAACTTTAGAACCAGCCGATCTGAAATGAGTGCATTTTAGGGGCCTAGTTTGCATCTCCATCTCACACAACCAATAAGGGGAAAAGAGCTGTTAAAGTTGGTCTAAAACATTTTAACATTTTTAAAGAAAAGACGGGGGACTCCACCACTGCCCTTTCTTTTCTCCCCCTACAATCTCCAGGCCTAGGGAGAGAAAAGCTTCCCTTCCGAGTTGCTCAGGGTAGAGACCTGGGGACCCACAAGAAGCACAGCAGGTGGAAATGGGCTGTGCGCCACAGGGAATGCAATCACCCTCTGTGGTCCAGGGAATGGGTTGGGTGGGGGTGAGGGTGGAGGTGACAGAACAGAAGGGATGCAGAAGGAGGTATCTCTCTCTGATTCTAGAAATGTTCCTAGAAACGTTAGCTATGAAGTCAGAGGATGCTGAATTTGATTCCTGTCTGTGCCACTGACTAGTTGTGTGAATTTGGGCAAGTGTCTTGACTTCTCTGGATTTCAGTTTCCCCATCCTCGCAAGGTGTGCTGGGAGGGCTACAAGAGTAAAAGTGTAAAAAGCACTTTGGACAGTCTTTAGCAGATAAAAAGTACTCAATAAACAGTAGCTATAATTATTATTGAGAATAACTCCTGCCTTCGCCTCCTTCGTATATCACCCTGAGTTCTGAGGTGCTCACAAGATGCTCTGGGTCTCCCCCTGACCTGCCACCCGCCCGTGGCTTCCTGGACGGCAGGTTCATCTCGCCCTCTGCCAGGGGTCTGGTCCCTGCCATCTCCCTTTGCCCACCACTAGATGGCAGGACGAGCCTAGCATCTAGCATGAGAAAGGGTCGCTGCAACCTCATCCACCGGGATTTCTCCAGAGGCCTTTTTTTTTTTTTTTTGAGGCAAGGAATAACAACCTTATTCAGAAAGCCGGCAGACCGAGAAGATGGCAGACTAAAGTCTCCAAAAAACCATCTTTCCAGGGGCCTTCTTTGGGAACAAGTCTCCAGGAGACAGTTATATGGTGCATATTACAGCCCTTCAGCCTTTCTCAGGATCTCTCGGTCACCCTCCACCGTCATTTCAACAAACAAGTGCTGGGCACCTTTCCTGAGCCTGGCATTGTGGGATTAAGGGCCTTCTCTGTGCCTGATGTGGGATTAACAAAAGGAAAGGAAGAGCCAACGTATTATCCAGAGGCTCCAGCGCTGGGACCACAAAGGGTCCCCTCAGGCCGAGGGTGAGTCTTCTATGGAAAGGGGGCCCCAGGTCCCCAGCCCAGGAGCACAGAGCTCTGCTTCGGACTGGTAGCGAGGGGGCGGAGCCTGGGGACAGCGCTCCCGCCCCCGGCTTCTCCACCTGCCTCCTTTCTCCCGCCCAGGGGACACTTCAGACTCTGATGTCCCACCAAACTGCACAAAGAGCAGAGACAATTCCCCAAAAGGAATTCAGGGCCTGCTGGGCCAAACACTGTGCACTCTCCAAGCAGCTGTTCCGCGGCAACCGAGCCAACTCCTGGACTCCTCGCAGAAGTGAACAGGAAGGCAAGAGCATAAACTTTAAAACACCCCAGAATATGAGTTAGAGTATTTCTGAAGGGCTACTCAGCTAACTGTTGCAAGAGGACTAAAAACGTGCACACCCTTTAACTTGGCAGTACTTCTAGGAAGCTATTTTAAGTAAATAAACACAAATATTGATAAAAATAAAATTGCCAGGATTTTATATGGAAGTGTTGCTACTCATGAGAGTAAAAAAATGGAAATAAACTAAATGTTCAGCATTAAAGGAATGGATAACGAAATTACTGAATCGTTTTAAAGTTCCCTTAAATTTTAAATTCTTTAAAACTAGAATTTGTAAGTAATTTTACTGAAAAAAGCTTATTATGTTTCAAGTGAAAAATGTTGGATGTAAAATAACATTGTATCTAGGTTAATTAAAATTGTGTAAAGTACACAAGTACATAGGAAAATATTGAGAGGAAAACCACCAAGATGTTAAAAGTGGTTTTCATTGAATGGTGAGATTTTGGTTGGCTTCTACTTTCTCCTTTTATGTTTCCCCTTTCCTCCAGGTTTCCATAATAAAAATGTTAATTAGATATTGAAATTTTATGTAAAGAAATTACTTTTAAAGTTTAACGAATACCATAGATGATCTTAACTCTTCCTCATGTTTTGGCAACTATAATAATTGTTATTTACTACGTGCCAGCCACTATGATAGGAGCTCTATGTACATACTTTCACTAAATCTTTGTACCAACACTCTAAACAAGATTATCTTCTTATTTGACAGATAAAGGAACATACTTCAGAGGGTTTAGGTAATTTGCCCAAAGTCACACTATTACTAGGTGGCAGAGCCAGGATTTAAATTCAAGTCTGTGTGTCTGCAAAGTCTGTGAGCTTTCCACCATATCAGAACTTTGATCAATGCAATTCTCAACTTATGAAAGGACTGGGTCATCAAATTCATTCAGAGTTCAGTTGTTTGGAATTTGGGACATATTTTTCTCTTAGAAACTCTGTAGAAATGCTAACCTGCAACACTGTGTAAAGATCAATCCTCCAACACTGGTGAAACTACATCTACTCATATGCTGTGAAGCCACAACTTCCAATAAGGTGTTTCTTGCTAACCCTTTCTCCCAGGTGTACACCCGAGAGAATATCGAAACTAATATCAGAGTGAGGACAAGGCAGTACTTGGGGAAGTCATGAAAAGGGTATCTCAAAAGTGGGCTTCCCTGGTGACGCAGTGTTTGAGAGTCCGCCTGCCGATGCAGGGGACACGGGTTCGTGCCCCGGTCCGGGAAGATCCCACGTGCCGCGGAGTGGCTGGGCCTGTGAGCCATGGCCGCTGAGCCTGCGCGTCTGGAGCCTGTGCTCCGCAACGGGAGAGGCCACAACAGTGAGAGGCCCGCGTACCGCAAAAAAAAAAGAAAAAAAAAAAAGTGTATGTGTGCAGGGGATTCCCTGGCAGTCCAGTGGTTAGGACTCTGTGCTTCCACTGCAGGGGCACAGATTTGATCCCCGGTCAGGGAACTATATGATCCTGCATGGCACACGGCGTGTCCAAAAAAAAAACACGGCATGTCCAAAAAAAAAAAAAGTGTATGTGTGCAGAAAGAGAAAGCAGAGTCAAGGTATGACCTGGGGTACAGGCAAAAGCCATGAGGTCTGAATGGCTGACTGTGTGAAGGCATCCAGGATAGGTTTGGTGGGCTTGAGTATGGAAGCCCAGCATGGAAACCTAGGGAGCCCCCAGGAGGTCTTGTGGGCATCAAATCCAAATGTTTCCAAGAGCCAGGCAGGTAAATTTATGAAGCAGCCGGATGTACCACAATACAGGATGGTGGAAACCATGGCAGTGAGAGCCTGCATGACTCAACTACAGGCATTAAGAATAGAATTCAGCAGAAACACAGTGCCACCGAACATCAGTTGCCTCAGCTGTTCCTAACATGATGGTTTTCTGACTTTAGGGTTTAACAGTTGAATCTTCCCATTTTGTGGAAGGAGACGTACCAGGTGAGGCTGTAAGGACAGCAGGTAGAGGGCTTGATCATGAGAGGAAGGGGCAAGAACAAGACTCCGGGGTCCCCTGCTTTGGCAATGGGGAAAATGTCAGGCGAGGGCTGCGGGGGTCAGGGAGCTTCTTGGCAGCAGCTGGTCCTATTTGTGTGTCATTACAAATGAATCATTCCCTTATTGCTTCCAGCAAAAGTTTGGCCGTGGGGGAAGAGAAAGAAGAAAGGAATCAACGTTTGTTGAGAGCCACACTGTTTCATAATCATCATCTCATTTAAGCCTTATTATCTCCCTGAAAAGTTGGTGTACGTGGCAAAGACTTGCTAGATGTTTATCAAACCTGTCTCCTCATCTTCCTGGGCACAAGTGTTCTTTGTAATTCATTGCAGCCATGTGATATAGACTGTGATATAGACACTAGCCCGTGAGTGGAAGTGATGTGGGACATTTCTAGGCCCAGCAGAAAACTCTTCCACTTGCCACTGTCCTACATCATCTCCCTCCTACCTTTGGATTGACATCTACAAGCCTGGTGACCTTGAAAGCCATGTTTAGAAAATGGTGAAGTTGGACAAAGAAAGGACCCAGTCACCTATCTCCCCTCTTGGAGGAGAGCAGCCCACAGATCAAGGAACATCTGTTCTAGGCGCATCAGAAATAAACTTCCATAACGTTAGAGCCAATTAACTCTGTGTGTGTGTTTATCACAGCTGCTAGCATTGCTTTAACCAATATGGCATTTTTAATGCCCGTTTTATAGAGAAGCAAACCTAAGCTCAGAGAAGTAATTTGCCCAAGGTCACACAACTGAAAATGAAAGAAATTGAACCCAGGTTTATCCAGTTCCCAAGCCCAGGCTCTTTTTATAACAACATATTGCTTCCAAGGGAACCAATAAACAGCGTAGTCCTAATTTGTGATTTCATATCTTATTTTAACCAGGCCGCCCACCCCCAAATCTGATGGGTGCCTCCAAAATGAAAGCAAGTGGGATGAAAGAGAGTAATGAATGACTCACCAGAATCTTGTTCTAACATCAAGTTGCAGGCAGGGGAAAGGCACAGGCAGCTCCCAGGTCTTTCTCCCGAGAGCCAGGTGGGGCTGCTGGCAGAGCAGCGTGGGGCCTGACAATTCTGGGGAAGTTTTTCCATTCCCAGTAGCACTCTTGCTTGGTCCCCTTGTTCATTAACATCTGTGTCCCTCCAATTTGGGCCCTGGCTTGAACTCTGTGAACTGCTCAAAGAGGCTCTTGCTACCTCTTTGTTCAAACAGACAATGGTTGCAGTGACAAAGAGGAAAATCAGATGCAGGTGAAAGTTTATTTTTAACATTTCCGAGGCCAAATGGGGATTTAACATGAAAATCAGAGCCCTCACTTCCGCCAGCTCTCTCCCAAAGTGGCTTGGGTGCTTTTGGCTGGCCAGGACTCCAACATGCTTGGATATTTTCCAAGCAAGTGCACCATTGATGAGGTAGACAGTTCAGTCTTTTCTGGGGCCTTCGTTTGGCCAGAAATAGACATTTGTTTGGAGATGGTGTTCAACTTGGGCTGACAGAATGTGATAAGCCTAGGAAGGAAGGCATGCCGCTCTGGCCACCCAAATATGTGAGGTTTCTTTACATTTTAGTCAAGTCAGGCTGAAGCCTGAAAAAATGTGTAATAAAGTGAAAATTCTTGGAAATCCCTAGGTGTAAAGCTCCCTTGGGGACTTCCCTGGTGGCGCAGTGGTTAAGAATCTGCCTGCCAATGCAAGGGACACGGGTTCGAGCCCTGGTCCTGGTCCCACGTGCCGCGGAGCAACTAAGTCCGTGCACCACAACTACTGAGCCTGTGCTCTAGAGCTCACGAGCCACAACTACTGAAGCCCGCGAGCCACAACTACTGAGCCCGCGAGCCACAACTACTGAAGCCTGCACTCCTAGAGCCTGTGCTCCGCAACAAGAGAAGCCACCACAATGAGAAGCCCGCGCACCACAATGAAGAGTAGCCCCCACTCGCCGCAACTAGAGAAAGCCCACGTGCAGCAACAGAGACCCAATGCAGCTATAAATAAATAAATATATTGAAAAAAAAAGTCAGACCTTTGCCCTTCAGTGCCCCTCAAGAATGAGGAGCAGTAGCAAGGAAAGGGGGGATTTTATTGCCAGAGCTTCTCCAGGTCTTTGCTCAAAAAAAAAAAAAGAAAAGCTCTTTTGGGAGTGGGCCCCTAGTTCATCCCTCCTCTGTGGATCCCCTAGAGACCTGCAGATAGCAGAGGCTGGGAGGTTCCTGTGAGAAACATCGAGGACCACCAGGAGTAGGTCTTCAGGGAGCACCTACATGGAGCAAAGTACTTGACTATGTTACCTCCTCATCATATCATCTTGGGAGGTTAGAGTCATTATCAGCTGTGGGGTTTTTTTTTTTTGCGGTACGCGGGCCTTTCGCTGTTGTGGCCTCTCCCGTTGTGGAGCACAGGCTCCGGACGCGCAGGCTCAGCGGCCATGGCTCGCGGGCCCAGCCGCTCCGCGGCATGTGGGATCTTCCCAGACCGGGGCACGAACCTGTGTCCCCTGCATTGGCAGGCGGACTCTCAACCACTGTGACACCAGGGAAGCCCTATTAGCTGTATTTGATCAATGAGGGGACCAGCTCTGTGAGGTAATGAGTCGGCCAGTAGTTACAGAGCACACCCAAGATTATTTGACTCCAGACTCACTCACCTTTGGTCAATTAATCTACAAGGAAGGAGGCAAGAACATACAATGACTGAAAAGACAGTCTCTTCAGCAAGTGGTGTTGGGAAAGCTGGACAGCTATGTGTAAATCAATGAAATTAGAACACACCCTCATACGATCTACAGAAATACACTCAAGATGGTTTAAAGACCGAAATACAAGACATGACACCATAAAACTCCTAGGAGAGAATATAGGTAAAACATTCTCTGACATAAATCTTAGCAATATTTCCTTAGATGGGTCTCCCAAGGCAAAAGAAATAAAAGTAAAAATAAACAAATGGGACCTCCTCAAACTTAAAAGCTTTTGCATGGCAAAGGAAATCATTAATAAAACGAAAAGACAATGTACAGAATGGGAGAAAATATTTGCAAATGATGCAACCAACAAGGGGTTAATATCCAAAATATACAAATAGCTCATACACCTTAATATCAAAAAAAAAAAACAAACCAAACAACCCAATCAAAAAATGGGCAGAAGACCTAAATAGACATTTCTCCAAAGAAGACATACAGATGGCCAAGAGGCACATGAAAAGCTGCTCAACATCACTAATTATTAGAGAAATGCAAATCAAAACTACAATGAGCTATCACCTCACACCAATCAGAATGGCTATCATCAAAAAGTGTACAAATAATAAATGCTGGAGAGGGTGTGGAGGAAAGGGAACCCTCCTACACTACTGGTGGGAATGTAAATTGGTGCAGCCACTGTGGAGAACAGTGTGGAGCTTCCTTAAAAAAATAAAAAAAGAATTAGCATATGATCCAGTAATCCCACTCCTGGGTATATAGCCAGGAAAAATGAAAACACTAATTCAAAAAGATACATGCATCCCCATGTTCATAACAGCACTATTTACCATAGCCAAGACATGAAAACAACCCAAGTGCACATCAACAGCTGATGGGCTTAAGAAGATATGGCATATGTATACAATGGAATATCACTCAGCCATTAAAAAAAGAATGAAATATTTCCATTTGCAGCAACATGGATAGACTTAGAGGATATCACACTAAGTGAAGTAAGTCAGACAGAGAAAGACAAATATTATTTGATATCACTCATGTGGAATCTAAAAAATAATACAAATGGGGCTTCCGTGGTGGCGCAGTGGTTGAGAGTCCGCCTGCCGATGCAGGGGACACGGGTTCGTGCCCCGGTCTGGGAAGATCCCACATGCCGCGGAGCGGCTGGGCCTGTGAGCCATGGCCGCTGAGCCTGCGCGTCCGGAGCCTGTGCTCCGCACCGGGAGAGGCCACAACAGTGAGAGGCCTGCGTACAGCAAAAGAAAAAAAAAAATAATAATAATACAAATGAATCTATACACAAAACAGAAACAGACTCACAGCCATAGGAAAAAAACTTATGGTTACCAAAGGGGAAACGGAGGGAGTGGAGGGATAAATTAGGAGTATGGGATTAACATGTACAAACTACTATGCATAAAATAGGTAAGCGACAAGAATTTATTGTATAGCACAGGGAACTATAATCAATATATTATAATAACCTATAATGGAAAGTAATCTGAAAAAAATTATTATAACTGAATCTCTTTGCCGTACACCTGAAACTAACACAATATTGTAAAACAACTACACTTCAATATAAAAAAGATTATTTGACTCCAAAGTAGATTTTCCCCATTGTCCCATAGTGAGACGAGCATTAGTTTTCTTTTCCCTGATTATCTACCTACCGGGGGAGGCAGAAACATGCAGAAATGGCTCTGTGCTTTCACTCTCTTGAGCCCCAGCAGCTGCAGTTTTCCTGCAGAAGTGAAGAAATGAGAAGTTGTGGGTTCGCAGTAGCCATGACTGTAATAAAATGTTTCAAGAAAACAAAACAAAAATGAAATGGTTGTTCTTTTCGTGCTTCACTTTAAGCTAAGTTGGCTTTCTGATATGAAATGGCCTTCCTTTCTGATGTCATTCTTCCATTGGCAGGTCTTGGGCAAAGTACGGATTGAGGAAGAAAGGAAGAGGGGAGTAAGTGCTCCCCAAGAGCTAAGAGCTGCCTTTCTGTTCTTAGGACACTTGGCGAATGTGCCGTCTTCTTGCTTGTATTTTGTTTATGTTTTCCTTTGTGAAGCAGGGAAAAGGTGGAATGACCACCCAAGGGAAGGGAAGAGCAAGGATGGGCAGTGTGAGGAGGTAGGGTGGAGGTCAGTGTCGGAGCAGGGCCACGGGTTGGCTGAAAGCCAGCTCCATCAGGTGGATGGGGTGCCTGAGGCGAAACTGACAGGCTGGGAACGACATTACATCCAAGCGCCTTATTGCCATCTACCTGTTTCCTCTCTGCTCTAAGCCTCCTCTGACTATCCATCCCGCCTGCCTCCTGGTGCTCTCTCCTTTCCCAGGGAAGAGGCACTCATTGAGGGTTACCAAACGGGTTCTTCCCAAATTCCCATCTCCAGCCAGTCCCTCTCACAATAGTACTGTATTACTCCATTTTCCTCACCAACAACTTTTTCTTTTTTTTTTTTTTTTTGGCTGCCTCGGGTTTTTGTTGCTGCGTGCGGGCTTTCTCTAGTTGCGGCGAGCGGGGGCTACTCTTCATTGTGGTGTGCGGGCTTCTCACTGCGGTGGCTTCTCTTGTTGCAGAGCATGGGCTCTAGGCACGCGGGCTTCAGTAGTTGTGGCGCAGGGGCTTAGCTGCTCCGTGGCATGTGGGATCTTCCCGGACCAGGGCTCGAACCGGCGTCTCCTGCATTGGCAGGTGGATTCTTAACCACTGCACCACCAGGGAAATCCTCACCAGCAACTTTTATGAAGTTCAGCAAGGGCAAAGTCACTGCCAAATCTTCTCTTACAAGCCAGTTTCTCCTTTCTTTCTTCCCATTTCTAAAGGGCCGTTGCCAGTGTCCGGGAGTCCAGGATTGGGGTCAATATTGACCCTTCCTTTCCCATAAACTCCCATAGTCTGTCATTCACAAAGTCCTATCTGTCCTTTTTCCCACTTGCCTCTTGCATTTCTTACTCCCTCTGCCTCTATCCTAAGACAGCATCTTGCATCTGACTCTTGAATCTGCCATTGGCTGGTCTCCCCTAGACTCTTTCCTCTTCAAACTATCATCCCACATTCATTTATTATTCACTCATCAGAAAAGTATTTATTGAGCACCCACTAAGTGCCAGACAATGTATTGGACACAAGATCTACCAGTGAGTAAGACAGGTGTGGTCCCTTTGAGGAGGCAAGTAATTGTCAGGCAATTACAGTGCCTTGGGGTGAGTGTGGTGATGGACAGGTTGCTAGAGAAGTCCTCAGAGGGGTTCCTAGTCCAGATGGGGAAAGGTGTCAGGGAGGCCTGTGCACTCCTGCCAGACTCATCCTCCTAAAACAACACTTTTTACCCTGTTTTAACTACAACTGGCCTCCTATTACTTTTGCTCCTTCAGGAGCATTTTGCATTGGGCTGAATATGTCCCCCCCAAATTCATATGTGGAAACCCTAACCCTCAATGTGATATTATTAGGAGGTGGGGCCTTTGGGAGGTGATTAGGTCATGAGGGTGGAGTCCTCAGGAATGGGATTATTGCCTTTGTAAAAGAGACCTCAGAAAGCTCTCTTGCCCTATTTCTGTTATGTGAGGACGCAACGAGAAGACAGCAGTCTACAACCCAGAAGAGGGCTCTCACCAAAGCCTGACCCTGCTGGCACCCTGATCTCAGACTTCTAGCCTCCGGAACTGTGAGAAATAAATTTCTGTTGTTTATAAGCCATCCAGGCTACAGTACTTTGTTGTAGCAGCCTGAAAAAACAAGGTTCAAACTCTGCACCTTGAGATCCTAAGCCCTCCCTCTTCAGCGCAGCCTTATCCCCAGAACTCTCTGACGGCAGAAGTAGTAACGGTAGCAATCATTAGCACAATAGCAAAACTTCATTATGATTCTGTATGCCTCAGGCCCTCTTCTGAGTGCTTCTCCCGTGTCCACTTTCACAGCGTTTTCCATGAGGGAGGCGCTATTACTATCACCGCTTACAGATAAGGAAACTGAGGCATGGGTGGCCTAAATGGCAGAATCTGGGTTCAAATCCCAGTGGTGTGGCTCCAGGCCTGACACATGACCACACCACCACTGCGTGTCAGTGTAACTCTGTGGATCTTGGACTTTCTACCTCACGCCCTAAATTCTCCCTTGGGGCTTTCCCCCTGGTCCTCTCTCTCCTGGGAATGCCCTTCTCTTTCTTATCAAACCCCTTATCTTTTACAGAGCCTCCCTCTATGGAAAAAGAGCTGAGCCTCTACTCAGTTCTGTGTTCAAGTCCCAGCTCCCAGCTGTGAACCCCCTTCTTCTCCCTGACACTTGGTTCCCTCTTCTCTACAATGGGAATATTACTGTCCTTCTCCCAGGGCCTTTCTGAATATGACGTGAGAACACTGTATGTGAGTGTGCTTTGCAAACTCTAGAATCCTATGCAAATGTAAAGGAACTGACATCATTTTTCCTCGTGTTTCCCAAAGTAAGAATATTTCTATACAGCCTGCACTTCATTATAACAACATTTGCTTTTATATTCCCTTGGGCACATGACTTCATCTTTCTAAACCTCAGCTCTCTCATCTGTGAATGGGCACAATACCATCAGCCTTATTGGACGACTGTGGGGATTAAATGCAATAGTGCTTTAAAAGGATTAGACACACAAGAATGTGCATTGCCTGTCTCCCAAACCTTGACTTTTCTCCAGCTGCTGGGGCTAAATGGTTTTTGTCTCTCACTAGAAGAAGGCCGTCCAAAATCGTGCCTTCTCTCTCCCCCTACTTTTTAATAAATGAAAGGCAGCTGTCTTCTTGGAGCTTCGGATTTAATCAGCATCAACAGTGGAATATTTATTTACCAAAGAAAAATACTTTTCATGCTCCTTTTGACCATGTCGCCCACATGCACCGCCACCAGCTGCCCAAAGCCCGTTCTGAAGCAGCAGAGCGTTTTGCGAGCACAGCAGCGCTCTGTGACCCTCCGAGTGCTTGTTCAGCTGAAATTACTTGTGCCTGGCACAGACCTTCTCTTTTGATTTTGGCAGAACTTCAGGGAGCGAAAAAGCTGGGTTAGTGTTAGGGCTGGGTTTAGAATTTGAGACTCAACAGATATACTGTTAACACTTCTCCTCTTTGCTAACTTTACGAAGTTCGAGAAAAGCTTTCTGGGGAATGACACAAGTTTATTTGCCAAAAGCTGAGATGGGCCAAGGAAGATGTAGTCAGCATTTGGAATCTCCTTGCCTTAGAATCTAACAGCCAAGGAGGGAAGAAGGATGCTGGGAAGCTGGGAGTGGGGGTCTGAGGGGGTAGGTGTGTAGAAAGGATTTGGAAGGATTCAGGATGCTGAACGGGCCTGGCTCCTTGTGATTCCACCCCCATGACATCTCTTAAACCATCCCTTCCTCTCCTTCTCTAGCACAGCCCCTGTCCTCGTCCTCGTCATCCTTACCAACAACAGCGATACCTTCTAATACGCCTCCTTGTCCCTCTTGTTCACTCTAAACACAGCTGCCAGTTTCTAGTCCTCTGCTTAAAAACAGTCAAGACCCCCCAGTGCTTATCAAACAAAAGCCTCACCTTTAGGTGAGTGCTCAAGGCCCCCCTCCTTCCCCCAAGCAGGCCCCAAACCACCCCCTGTCCTCATCTCATCCCTCATCCTCCACGGAGCCTCTACCTACACCAGCCAGGTACATATGTGCTATCCCACCGACTTGCCAGTACCGTACCTTCCAGCCTTCCAGCCTTCCAGCCTTTTGCCTGGGCTGGCGCCTCTGCCTGGATGGCTCTACCCTAGTTCCCACCTTTGCCTGGATTCCCCCCTCAGCCTCCAGGACCCAGTTCAAAGACGCCTCCTTCTGCAAAGCCTTTCTCAGCTCCTCCAGGCAGAGCTGACGTCACCTCACCTCTGCTGTGTACTGCAGACCTGTGTACTGCTCTTGTTCGTGTGTGCCACTAGGTGACCTTGGGACTGGACTAAGCCTTGTTTATGTCTCCCACACCCCCACCTAGTGCCTTGTTCAGCGTATGCTACTTTATTTGAATTTTTGAAAGCTGATGGGACAAACTCCCATGATGCCAGGGAGGAGCCAGAGCAGTAGACTGAGTTTTTGGCTGTGTCAGGCTCACATCGCCAGAACAGTGCTGTTTACTGGGTAAATGCCTTCTCGTTTACCCTGGGTTAGTGCTCACTGAGAATGTGTCTGTCTCTAAGACAGTGTCCCAGCTGGCAGGTACTCCAGCCCAGTTAAGCTCCTGGAACTGATCCCCATTATGTTGCAAACCCTGTGTTGGACTCAGGGCACACGCACATGACTGTGACTCTGTCCCTGCCATGGGGGTCCTCAGGGATAGTGGGGGAGAGACACACACATAATTTCAAGACCAGGCAGAAGCTTGATGGGGCGCTCAGTCAAGCCTTAGAGCATCAGGATAGGCTTCTTAAAGGAGGTGATACCTGGACTGAACATTAAAGAATGTATTGGAGTTAGGCAAAGACTGTGAGTCTAAATAACACAGCCTCAAGCTACCATGAGCATTCAGGACTACAGATTACTGGTAGGGTGGGGAAAGGGGTCAGATGAAGAGAGAGAGAGAGATTGACAGAGAAGATGAAGGCATTTGAGGTGGACTTTGAAAGATGAGAGTTTTGGATGCATAGAGATCTGAATAGGATAGAGGTTGGAGGACAATCTGGGCAGAGGAACAGCATGAGGAAAGGCATGGAACAGTGATGCAACTTGCTTTAAGTGGTCAACTCCAAGAAGGTTATCACTGGAAAAGATGAAAGCTCTAATTCGAAAAGATACATGCACCCCAATGTTCATAGCAGCACTATGAACACTATTGTAATAGCCAAAACATGGAAGCAACCTAAGTGTCCATTGACAGATGAGTGGATAAAGAAGATGTGGTATATATATATATATATATATATATATATATATATATACAATGGAATATTACTCAGCCATAGAAAGAATGAAATAATGCCAACATGGATGGACCTAGAGATTATCATACTAACTGAAGTAAGTCAGACAAAGACAAATATTACATGATATCACTTATATGTGGAATCTAAAAAATAGTACAAATGAACTGATTTACAAAACAGAAACAGTCTCACAGACATAGAGAACAAATTTATGCTTACCAAAGCGGGGGGGAGGGGATAAATTAGGAGTATGAGATTAACAGATGCATGCTACCATATATAAAATAAACAACAAGGATTTACTGTTACAGCACAGGGAACTATATTCAATATCTTACAATGAACGAATTATAAGAAAAGAATTGAAAAAAAAGAATATATGTGTATAAACAAATCACTTTGCTGTGTACCTGAAACTAACACAATACTGTAAATCAATTATACTTTAATGAAAAAAAGAAAAGTGTCACTAGAGTATGGACCATGGGGTCATAGGGAGAGATGGGGCTGAAGAGAGAAAAGGGTCCAGGTCACAGAGGGTCTAAATGGTGAGACTTGTATATTCTGATCATCTCCTGCTAACAGTGGGATCTGCAGAAGTGGGACACAGGGGCCCTGGGGTTCAATCAGCTGTAATACCAACCAGCAAAAGTGCCGCAGGTTCATCACTTCTGTTCTCATCTTCTCAATTACCATATTGGTATGATCAAGGTGACCCATCTCCTAGCAGCAAAGGCAGGAATTAAAGCAACCCAGGGCCCCACAGTGCTAAGATGCTGAGGACAAAGCTTGCTGTTCTGCTCTCTCAAGAATAGTCACCTAAACGTCCCTCCCGGAAAGAAGAGGCTGAGCTCTTCCTTCCAGGCTAGTGTGTTTTTAGAAAGTTAAGTTCTTCGGGTGTTGTGCATTTCAGATGGGTCATGGAGATGTTGGAAATTGAGAGGCCCTTAGCCTCTTGCAAACAGACTGGGAGAGTCTTAGGTCAGAGCCCAAAGGAGAGGGCTGTGAGATTGTTCATTGATATCCAAGAGAGATCAAGCTTGTTCCAATAATTCTCTCTGCTCTTAGCTCCAGGCTCTGCCAGAATGCAGGTCTGTTGGAAAGTGGGAATCCTGACAGGTTCTGGGAAACAACAGGAGTCTGGCTTAAATGGAAGAAACTACCTTTTTTTTAGGTACATGGCAGTCCTGGGGTCCTTGAGCTCAGGTTCAACATTCGGCCCTCATGCAAAATATATAAGCAGCGCCTCTTGCTTAGCTGCAAAATAAACAGCTCTTGTGTAAAGCTCTGCATTTCAGGGTCTACTTTGGGTGGGAGTGGAGCAATGAGATGGGTGAAACTGGCCTCTACTGTTCCAACTGGAGCCTCCAAGTTGACCACGCAGTCATAACCCACACTGTAGCTTCCCTTGTGACTAAAACCTGTGCATCTCTGTCGATGACTCAGGAAGGGTCCTAGCCTTGCATTAGTACCTGCCCAGGGAAGGGAAAAAGGCTCTTCTAGTTACTCTGAGCCTGGGATTCTATTAGAAATGTCTTGTGAAGGCAGCCTCAAGCCCATCCAAGAAACTCTCCTTCAGTACCTGCTGTGTGTCTCGCACTAATACGGCTGCCAGGAACACAACTGCAGATAAGATCCAGTCTCTGCTCTCACACGATCTAATTGCAGCTGGAGGAGTGGGGAAGAGGATTTATCAGTTAGGACACTTTTGTTTGTAAGTGATGAAAATGCTGCTTCCATCTGACTTAAGCAAAGAGAAAGAGTAGGCACAACAGGGGTGAGGGGCTCAGGGTCCAGTTTTTCTCTTTCTGGGTTGACTCCCTTCTCAGACAGCCTTTACCCTTATGGTCGCAAGATGGTTCCTAGCAGCTACTGGGGCTAGCTATCTGGCTCATGTCTAATGGAAAATAGGGGAAAATTTCCTTACCAGGATTCCTAGCAAAAGCCTCATAATGCATCACTGGCTATAAACAGGAAACACGCCCATTTCTCTACCCATTGAAGGTCAGGGAGAAGAGATGGCGTGCTGATGAGCTTCTGTCTAGGTTACATGCTCCATCTTTGAGCCAAAGGTAGGACCCCAGCTAAAGCCATAGGCTTGCAAGTTGGAGAGGGGAATAGGGCTATGGTTACCTAGAGGGTGAATGGAAACTGGTGACAAAAAATGAGATACTCCAAGGTAGACTTAGATAATAGTGATCTGATTGGAATGAACAGCAACCCAAGGCAAATAAAGCAAAAAACAAAAACAAACCTAATAATAAGTGGAAGTCTACTGGGGTAGGGGTCACAGGATCAAAGGAAGAGTTGAACAATAAATTTTCTAGAAGGAGAGCTCCTGGGTTCTGTGGAGATCTTTGTGAATGACTCCATGACATAGCTTGAGGCTGTGCTGGCTGTACTCACTGCTTTTGCCTGTCTAACTTTACATTACATTCTTTAATCTTCTACCCCCATGATTAATCTATGCCAATGATAATATCCAAGTAGTAAGAGCAGAGTGATGGAAAAAACCCAGGTTTTGGTGAAATTGTTCTGTGCCTGGATCAGCCAGTCCTAGAGCCCACCTTATATTAGGTTATATGAGACAATTAATTTTCTTAATTTTGATATTTATTTTGTTCATGGTTTGAGTTCAATGTCTACCACTTTCAGCTAAAAGTGTCCAAATTAGTATAGGCTCAGACAAACACCTTTGGGACTCTGTATTTCATCTGGGTTTCTTTCCAATGCTGGCTATACTCCACTGTAGGAAGGCTCCACACATACATCTAAATGGTTCTATGTTTGAAAAATCATGGTGGAGGGTTCTGATTGGTCTGGCATGAGCAGCTGGTTTGCCCTTTGGACCAATTCTGTTCCCAGGGGCATGATATAGTCTGAAGGGCACAGCTTGTGTGAATTGTCTCTAGTCTTGGATTAATCAGTCTGGGGCAGGGGTTGAGTTAGGAATAGAATAGGCAACGCTCCTGGAGGTGGGGATGCTATTACATCTGCATCTACTCCTACAAGGTTTCTCAAAGTGTGGTCCCCAGACTAGCAGTATGCGCATCCCAGGGAAATTGTCAGAAATGCAAAGTCTTAGACTTCACACAGATCTCCTGAATCAGAAACTCTGGGGGTGAGGCCCAGCAATGACCAGCAGGTGTTTTGATGCACATACAAGTTTGAGAACTACTGGGCCACAATCATACAACGACTAAAACCAAACACCATGGTGGTTCAAAGAAGAAACAATAATGTTTGATCAGAAGATGAGGAAAGCCTTTAGAAAAGAGGAGGTCTTTGAGATGAATCTTGAAGATTGGTTAGATTGGTTGAAATGAATATAAGTTCACAAATCATACTGTAATTACAATAAAGAATTTAAAAAATCCTTCACCCAAACAAATCAACTGTTTGCTTTTACCTATGGTCTTTTTCATTCTTGGTTCATGAGAAAGCATACATATTCTTTTTTTTGTACTAACACAAAAATTTTCTATTTTGCTTTTCTCACTTAGCAGTTTTATTCCTAGTACACTATGGTTTCTATTATATAAACATTTTGACCATTTACAATAGCTTTGAGGAAATGCATTTAAAAAAACTTTAGAAGTCATCCATGGATTCGCCACCCTAACCCAATCATTATGATCATTTTCTTCTAGTATTTTTTCCTGTGGAAATTATTTACATAATTGGGATAAGAGCAGATATATTTTATACATATATACTTTACATTATAGCACAAGCATTCATCTTCATTACTGAACAGTTTCATTATGTACAAGAGGTCAACAAAGAAATTTATCATAACTTATTTAACTAATCTCCTGTTATTAGACATTTTGGTTCTTTCCAGTTTCTGCTGTGGTAAACATCTCTGCGTATGAAGCGCTTTCTCCCACATTTTGAGTTATTTCCTTGGAACAGATTTCCAGAAGTGGACTTACAGGATCACAGGATACAAACTCTTTTATGGTCCTTGATGCATTTTGCCAAATTTCTTTTAAAAGGCTTGTACCAATTTATACGGCCACCAGTAATGTGGAAGAGTGCCAGTTTCCCCACATCCTTGGCAGCTTTGGGCATTTTAATTAAAAAAAATTTTTTTTGCCAGTTTAATAGGGGAAGAACTTTACGTTGTTTTAATTTGCATTTTTTTAAACTTTACCTAACATTACTTAATAAATGTTTCCCATGTTTCTTCAACGTTCTTAATAAGCTCTTTTATGGTCGCAAAGCCTTTTTATGGTTGAGATTTGATTACTGAATATAAGTGTAGGGCATTTCAGTTTAGTGACCACCAGGAGCCATAGCAGAGGGTCAGGAAATCTCCCACACAGGCTGTCAGGAGCTGAACTCATTGTTTTCAACACCCTCCTCCTTCTGGGCTTCCCATCTTAGTGAATAGCACCACCAGCCATCAGGTCATTCAAGCCAAAGCCTGAGTGTCATTTTTGACTTCTCTCTGTGTTACGGAACCAAACTTGGGTCTGCTCGCCTGTGCGCAGTAAAGCCCGTCTACTGACCCCGGGTTGCGGTAAAGGAAAGTGCAGCGTTTATTGCAGGGCACCAAGCAAGGAGTCCAGGGCAGCTAGTGCTCAAAACGCTCAAACTCTCTGATGGGTTTTAGCAAAGCATGTTTAAAGGCAAGATGAGGGAGGGAAGTCCCAGGGTATGTGATCAGCTTGTGCACAATTCTCTGATTGGTAACAGGGCGGTGTCACAGGGGTTAACATTATCAATCCTCAGGTTCCCATAGGCCTGGGAGCTAAGTGTTCATGGTCATCAAGTAGTTTACGTCTTCCTTTTGGTGGGAGTTTTCGCAGCTGTAAAACAACTCAGGAAATGTGTATCAGATACTATTATTTAGGTACTTCAGAGAAGAGCTAAAGAAGACAATCTGGGGAGGGGTCTGCCCTGGGAAGGCCCCATGACGTCCTGCTCAGTTACACCTGCCCTTCATCACCTACATTCAATCAATAACCAAGTCCCTAAATTGCTCTTGAAACCCTACTGCTATTACCTGAGTTCAGGTCATATCAACTCTTCCCGAAACGACCGCAGAAGCCTTCTAATCGGTTTTGTTTCCCTCTAAACCATGCTCCACATTGCAGGCAAAACTATCTTTCTTATACCCAAATATGACTCGAGTGTGTTAGCTTCCCATTACTTTTGTGATGAAATCCCCAGATTCCTTAGTCCATTTTGGAAGCCTGCCATGACCTGAACCCTGCCCTACTCTGTCCCAGGTGGTGCAATCAGAAGGTTGTGTACTTGTCTTTCCCCCTGAGGTGTACAGAGACCATGACTCAGACCTTTGAGGACCATAACCACATTCTCAAAGTGGCTGACTGGGGCTGGGATTAAAAGATGGGGAGCAGTACCTGGTTCACATGAGCAGCCTTACTGACATGCCCTGTATCCGGCAACACTTGCATGGTGATTTACTCTGGAGCTCCTCAAAGTAGCTCCAAGACGTGTCCATGAAATATTTGTTACTGGCTCATGATGGGGTGAGTACAGGAATAGAAAGTAGGCATTTAGAAACTGTTATAGAAATTTGATAGACTGATTTTATGTTTAGCATCTAATAATAAAAAAGTTTGTATTTTGTGAGTCAAAAATTTCTCTTGTCTATTAATTGAATTTTATTGTATTTTAAAATTACTGGTCTACAATGTGCTGAATTGGAAATTTAAAAATAAAAGCCCTTTGACCACAGGTAGTGTGACTCGAATTCTCTTGGAAAAGTTCAGTCTGAAACAATCTTCCCATGAGTTTGTAAATGCGTTTTCTGGAGTAAAGAGATACTTGAATGCCCAGCTGGGAAGAGTGTGTTTCAAAAATTGAAGAAAGTTACAAAGAGAAAGAAATCACAACTTTATATCTTAACTTCATTATTTTCGTAGAGAAACTGGTTAAAATAGAAAGTTCTGGCTTCTACCATCAAGTCAAGATATAACAGTCCTGGATATACTGAACAGGATGGTAACTTGGAACACTTAAGAGGGGGAATTGGTTTCAAGCAATTCCTCATTTTCCTGGTCTGTAAGATGAGGGGGTGGGATGAAAAAAACTTCTCATATTTCTTTCAGCTCTAAGACCATGTGCTTTCACAATTCTATGCTTGACTATTGAGTTTAAAACTTTGCTAATAAAGGTAACTGCTGGTATGTGACAAGAAGGCTTGAAAAAAGAAGCAGATGGGTAATTATTATTCAATCATCATTGTACTTTGTTCAAATTCAACAACTTTTTTAAAAATTTTATTTTTTTAATTTTGCGGTACGCGGGCCTCTCACTGTTGTGGTCTCTCCCGCTGCGGAGCACAGGCTCCGGACGCGCAGGCTCAGCGGCCATGGCTCACGGGCCCAGCCGCTCCGCGGCATGTGGGATCTTCCCGGACCGGGGCACGAACCCGTGTCCCCTGCATCGGCAGGCAGACTCTCAACCACTGCGCCACCAGGGAAGCCCTCAACAACTTTTTAATGGAAGAAACTGCCAAACCATGAATCATTTAACAGAGACCTGGGTTCTCTACCACTAACTAGCTGTGTGACTGAGGACAGGTGGCGTCACTTATTTGTGCCCTCTGCTTTGTAACGAGGAGACTGGACTGTTGCCAGCACCCCTAAAGTGTTAAGCGGCCCCCCAAGGGTACAGGGGAGAAGGGTAGGGAATAAAAGTAACCAAGCAGGTTGGCTCTTTCTTGGGGTTTTCCCCACCCTCAGCCAGAACAGCCCCTGTTTTAGAGATCAGGTCTTTGTGTAAGACTTTGTTAGAAAAAATACTTCACTACTATAAAAAGTTTGGAAAAACAATCAGGCTATACGATTGTTAGTGTCCCTTTCAGCTTTATGTCTACCTAAAAGCATTGTACCATTTTGTGGCCGATGCCTGACTTGCAGTCATAATATCTAAATGGAGGGATTGAAAAATGAAATGCACAGGAGACGGGTAAGCTATGTAAATGAAAGAAGGAGGCTGGGTGTCAGCCCAATAGGGAGCTGTGGGGACTATGGTGCACTAGAAAGTGCCTTGTCTGAAGGGAACCTCAGAAATTCAGCTCCTTCCCATTGTTGCCTGTGGGGATGTGGGCACTTCTCTAGGGCCTATGCACCCAATATGTATTCTGGGACCCGAATGTGACTCATCTGCCTCCAAACTGTGGCTCACCTGAATTTCCTAGACTTTTTTTTATGCTAAAGAGTGGCACACATGAACTATCAGTCTGGTAGGCCTAATCATCTTCCCAATTGCTTGGCACCGTATTTGGCACATGGTAACCAGACTACAGATGTTAGCTATCATTATTATCAACATCATCATTATTACTTAATAATGATGTGGCAGACTTGGATCTGTTAGTAATTGCAATTGAATTCTAACATAATTATACAATTTTGTGCTATTCAAGTTTAATTCCTTTAAAAGCCATATCATAAAACTGGAGCATTTTGGAGAATTACTGACAAGAGGAAAAAGGAAATAAATGATGCCTCTCTATGAACTTGAGTCATGTCCAAGGTCTGTCCTACAGTACTCTGCCAAGCTTGGCCCTTCAGCCTCATCAAGGCTCACAGTGAAGTGTGTTGGCGTCCAGCACTACTGCACACTTAGATGTACGTGCTCTGTGTGCGTCTTAAAGTCAGGCCTATTCCAGTGATGATACAACTACAGTCACACTCAGATAGGTGCCCAGATCGCTGACGTCTTTCTCAGTCGCATGATCACTGTAGCTTTAAAGAAGTTATCATCTCTACAGAAATAGGCCCCTTCCTTACTTTTTATCAGAAGTGTCTTGGCTTGTTTATCAACTTATCTTTCCAGACAAGCTTGCTTGCTCATATGGGACGTAAATGTCTAGAGCCTGATTTCAGATAGCACCGTGAAACCCCGCCCAGGAAATTGGGGTTCTGTCATTTAAAAAAAAAGTTGTAAAACAAAATATAAAAGAAAAAAAATTTAAATGCTCAGTTCCACCAGCCTAACAAAATGATTGTCGTTTCTCTGCCTTCTCTCTCATACACGTGTGTACATTGTTAAGTAGATTAGACAATCATGACTTTATTGAATTTGTTGGTGGCTGGTGAAGGGGTAGGTGGTTACAAAAACGACTAGGATATAGTTTTTACCCTCAAAGGGAAGGAGACAGAGAGGTAAAAAAGAATCTTAAAATGGAATAAAGCAAGCAGGGGATGACAAGAGTGGGAGGTGGCTAAGGAAGAAAGAAGCATAAAAGAGAAGGGCTCATTAACTCTGACTATGGGGTAATCTATCTGAAAGTTTCCTCAACCATTTTGAAACCTGTTTTAGCTAAGGGTTTTTGATGCTGGAGTCTAGCTGGATCTGGAGGCTGGAGTTATATTTATTATTATATACAGTGTTGTGTTTTCCTTTTATTAAATTTTATATCAAGAAGTAAACCATTTCTCATGTTACTACAGAGCCTTTATCATTATTTTGTGTACTCTACTAAAACAGTCCCCTTACATTAGGTATGTATGTTATAACCAGTTTATCCCTAAGGTAAATAACAGTGACAATAATATGTAATAACGCTACAAGTAACAGTGACAAACATCTTTATACATATAGTTTTTTCCTTCATTACAATTATTTTCTTAGGATAAATTCTGTGGAATTGAGAGCCTTGGTTTTAAAAATATAGTTATTATTTTGACTTGTGTCATATTGCCCAACTGTCTTCCAAGAGGTTTGTATACATTTGCATTGCTACTGGATTAAATGAAGTCTCAATCTTTCTGTAGACTTCTAAGAATTGGACTTTATACATTTTTGTTTTAGTTTTTGTGTCTCTGAAGACTAATAAAATAGAGGATCTTTTCAAACTGCTTGTTCATTACTTTTGTTATTATTGTTGTGTTAATTGCCTATTTTTGTCCGTTCCCATTTGTCTAATGTGGTTGAGGTGATGTTCTTATATATATTTTACCCACTTTTATATAGTATAAAAAATAGCCCTTTGATAATCACTTTTACAAACAGCTATACTGGCCAGGTGTTTTCCTTTTTAAATCTTAGTTTAACTGAGTGTGTGCAAAATTCACCCTGAGCTTCTGTGTACTTTCTTTCTATCTCATTCTGGTACCTACCAGGTTGCGCTGCAATTACTGGTTTACATGTCTCTCTCTCCTATTAAACTGCGAGCTCCTTTCTATATGCCCAACACCTTAGATAGAATCTGTTACATAATATTTGCTCAAAATTGCTTGTTGAGGTTTGGAAGAAAAAGAATGTTTGAGTGAAAGAATTGAGGGAATACTCCATAGCCTTTTTGAATTTCTAGAACCAGAGGGAGTCCCGACTTTTCCTCCTTCAGTCAGGAAGGCAGAAGGCAAACCTCTGGCTGACCCTTGGGGAGGCCTATCTGTGGGAGCGTGGGTCTCCCTCTCTCCCCTGGGGCCTCACCCAAGACTCAGGTCCTATGTGGAGAGTCCCTGGGGGTCTGGTTGGGGAGATGATTTCCTTTGGCGCCACTTTCTGGGCAAAAAGTTCCAGTGTTTGGATTTTATTAGCCAATAAAATTAAAGGAAAAATGCTGGGAAAAAAAAATCACAGCGCACTGTTGTTACTCTTGTGAATGAATCACATAACTTGCAGCTCCACTATTAATGTCTAAATGGATTTTCTGTGCTCCAAGCCAAAACATGTTTCATAAAGTTACCCAGAGGTGGATGGTATCCCAGTTAATAAAAACAGTTGTGGGTGAAGGGTGCATGGTCTGACGGAAGGGGAGGTGATTGATGCTAGGTTGCTGGGATTTAACTGTGATTTTATTTATTTTTAAAGAAAAATAAAACATTTTATTAAATAGTTGAACTTCAGTGTTATTACCAAACCCTAACTCAAAACAGGGAATTTATTGAGTGTTTGGAGATACAAATATGCAGATGGAATTTTATGAGGTGTCTTGAATAATTTTCCACATTGTATTATCAACCAGTTTAATCCAATCCTAGTTTGTGTCTAGTCAGGGTAGGGATATTTCTTTTTAATTTACATTTATTTGTCGGAGTAATATCCCTCCCAGAATTCAGGCACAGTCCTAGAAGTTTAGTCGATACTTGAAAACAAAAATAAACAGCTCTACAGATTCTGACAGCTGTAGATACCTTAGCTCAAAGAATTATTTCTGTGATCCTCTCCCTCCACAATATTTTGTGATGATATATTTCAGAGTTTAATTTCTTTAGAGCCTCCATCATAGTCAGCCAGAGAAGAAAAGAAAGAATGCAAGTCACTGTACTGAAAGCTTAAAAAACCCAGGACTTTGATCTGAAAAAGCTAACTTTTCACTCCAAGAAGTCTTCCCCATCCCAACAGATCTCATTAGCGGTGATCGGTGGCTGGTGGCTGGTGGCTGGATATCACCTGAAATTGCAACCACCTCTTCCAACAAGGCTATTTGTAACAACGGCTAGGAAATACGTGGCATGGGTCACAGACTGCTTGGCCAAAGTAGTTAGATCCTATATGTAACAAATATCGTTTTCCTTTTCTCACAAGTGTAGCACAGATACAATGTAGAAAAGTGATAAAATATGAAAAATAAATTTGATGTATATGTGGAAACATACCAAATGTTAACAGTGGGTTACTTCTGGGTCATGGAATTAGGAGTGATTTATTTATTGTTTGCTTGGTTGTATTTTTTTTTGCTGCAATAAGCCTGCACTTTTTAATAGCAGGAAAAAAGGAGCTTCTTTTCCCTTTATTATTTTTTTAATTTTGGAAAATTTTAAACAAATATAAAAATAGCAAGACTAGATTAGTATACCTAGGCCATCACCTAGACTTGTGCACTGGGTTTCAGGCTTGCTTGGGACCCGTGAGCCCCTTTTTCCCTTCCTCTTTCTCCTTTTAGACTGGGAATATCCATCCCATGCCTGACCCACCGTTGTATTTTGGAAGGACATAACTTGTTTTCTGGTTTCACAAGTCCACAGATAGAGAGGAATTTTGTTCCAGGAGGTACCATATTCCAAATCTCACCCATAAGTGATTTAGATGATGAAATTTTTGACTTTTTGAATTGATGATATTTAGATGAGATATTGGACTTAGATGCTGGAATGACTTATAACTTTTGGGGATGTTGGGATCAGGTGAATATATTTTGTACATGGGACAGATGTGAATTTGGAGAGGCCAGAGGGCAGACTATATTGGATTGGCTAACGTCTGCCGAAATTCATGTCTTTCCTAGAACCTCAGAATTTGACCTTATTTGGAAATAGGGTTGTTGCAGATGTAGTTAAGATATAAGTTAAGGGACTTCCCTGGTGGCGCAGTGGTTAAGAATCCTCCTGCCAAGGGAACACTCTTGCACTGTTGGTGAGAATGTAAATTGATACAGCCACTATGGAGAACAGTATGGAGGTTCCTTAAAAAACTACAAATAGAACTACCATACGACCCAGCAATCCCACTACTGGGCATATACCCTGAGAAAACCATAATTCAAAAAGAGTCATGTACCAGAATGTTCATTGCAGCTCTATTTACAATAGCCAGGACATGGAAGCAACCTAAGTGTCCATCAACAGATGAATGGATAAAGAAGATGTGGCACATATATGCAATGGAATATTACTCAGCCATAAAAAGAAATGAAATCGAGTTATTTGTAGTGAGGTGGATGGACCTAGAGTCTGTCATACAGAATGAAGTAAGTCAGAAGGAGAAAAACAAATACCGTATGCTAACACATATATATGGAATCTAAGGGAAAAAAATGTCATGAAGAACATAGGGGTAAGACAGGAATAAAGACACAGACCTACTAGAGAATGGACTTGAGGATATGGGGAGGGGGAAGGGTAAGCTGTGACAAAGTGAGAGAGTGGCATGGACATATATACACTACCAAACGTAAAATAGATAGCTAGTGGGAAGCAGCCGCATAGCACAGGGAGATCAGCTAGGTGATCCCACCTAGAGGGCTGGGATAGGGAGGGTGGGAGGGAGATGCAAGAGAGAGGGGATATGGGGATATATGTATGCATATAGCTGATTCATTTTGTTATAAAGCAGAAAATAACACACCATTGTAAAGCAATTATACTCCAATAAAGATGTTAAAAAAAAAAAAAAAGAATCCGCCTGCCAATGCAGGCGACACGGGTTTGAGCCCTGGTCCGGAAAGATCCCACATGCCACAGAGCAACTAAGCCTGTGAGCCACAACTACTGAGCCTGCGCTCTAGAGCCCGAGTGCCACAACTACTGAAGCCTAGAGTTCACACTCCACAACAAATAGAAGCCACTGCAATGAGAAGCCCGCGCTCCACAACAAAGAGTAGCCCCCGCTCGCTGCAACTAGAGAAAGCCTGCGTGCAGCAACGAAAGACCCAACGCAGCCAAATAAATAAATAAATACATTTATTTAAAAAAAAAAAAAGATGTAAGTTAAGCTAAGCTCATGTAGGAGTAGAGTGGGCCCATAATCCAATATGACTGGTGTCCTTATAAGAGAAGATACAGAGAGAGACACACACAAGGAAAAGGTCATGTGACAAAGGAGGCAGAGATTGGAGGTATGCGTCTAGAAGCCGAAAACCACCAAAGAGGAGACACCAGAGGCAAAGAGAAAAGGCATAGAATGGGTTCTCCCCTCCAGCCTTTAAAGACAGCATGGCCCTGCCCATGCCTTGACTTCACACTTCCAGCATTCAGAACTGTGAGTCAATAAATTTCTGTTGTTTTAAGCTATGCAATTTGTGGTACTTTGTTACAGCAGCTCCAATAAACGAATACAACTTGGATATGTGCTACTGTATTGGTATATTATGCACATTATAAAACATATATAGAAATAGATATTGAAAATGGGTAAAAATGAAAAAAACTAATATTTGAAAACAATTTTATCTTGTTTCCTGCATGCAAAACGTTTGAGAGCAATAAGACTGAATATTTGCTGTTTTAAAATTAACTTGTTTTGGAATATGTTTACATTTTCAGAAAAATTGCAAAGATAGTACAGCGAGCTCTCCAGAGCCCCTCCTGGTGTGGACCGGGTGGGTGGGAGAGCACAGTGCCTCCCAGGTCAACAGGCAGCTTGACACCCCCGAGCACTGACCTTGGAGTAGGAGACCAACGTGAATGTCTAACGCAGCTGCCCACCGTCTTCCTACCTCTGTTTCCTCATCTGAAAACAGGGATGATAATACCTCCCTCATAGAGTCGTTGTGCAGATGAAGTAAATCCTAGCTTATCCGGTGCTAAACGACCCTGGAGAAGACATCTGACTCTTTAAGGCACTGTTTCCTCCTCTGTAAAGTGGGGAGAGTCACACCTTCCCTATAAGTTTTTAAGGGCGTGCGAAGTTGTTTAACTCTAGGCCACCGGGTCTTCCCGTTCTTTATCCCTCAGACATGTTTTCTAGGCTTTTCCTTAAACAGAGTACTTGGTTGCGGTGGCAAAAATGCCAAAAGGCAGATCAAATATCTACATGGTATGTTAGGATGCACCAGGAAAACTTGCTGTGAGACATACAGCTTGTGGCACTAACAGTATTGACATGTGTGCATGTCGGGGCGGGGGCGGGGGTGGGAGAGGGAGAATGGCGCCCCCTTAAGGACCTTCCAGTCTTGATATTCTTCGTACCTACCAAGATAAGCCAAATCCAGGCTTGATGCTTTTATGCTGGGAGTAGTCCTCAGCTCTGTCTGGAAAATTCCAGGAGGAGGCTTCTTCAGTATATATGTCTGAGAAAAGCTGATTTGTTCTAAAACGAGCAAATGCGTGGGCTGGTACGCACCACTGCTCCTCGGCTCCGCCCCACCCCCACTTCTGCCAGCGCCAGTCTTGCTTTCAGCTGAGGAACCTCTGCCACCCCCGCTCCTTTTCCCCCCCGGACTCCCTCAGGGGGAGGGGAGACACTCCCAGGGTCTGGACTTCAGCCCTTTTCTCCTCCTTTTTCCATGACGACTAAGATCACAGAACACTCATTTTAGAGCAGGTTGTTCTTAGATCGTTTAGTCAACGTTTCTCAATCCTGGTTATACTTTGGAGTCTCTTGGTGGAGCTTTTAAAGCATACACACTCCTGGGTCCCACCGTCGGAGATGCTGGGGAGAAGCCAAGGCATTGGCATTAAAAAAAAAAACTCCCCAGGTGATTCTAAAGTCCAGCCAGGATTGAGGACCAGCCCAGGGTTTCAGGCCACCTCTTGCTGAAGGCAGAGGTCTTGTCTCTCTTGTTTACCACTGTATCCCCTAGCAACACAAATATTTGTTGAACGAATGATCAAACTTACTCCTTGGAGCCGTGGGCAGTCCCTTGGATGCTGTGGCCGGTTGGGGAGATGAGGGCCAATTTACTGGGCTCCAGGCCCTCATTTTTATCTGTTAATTTTTAAATATATACTTCCAGGTAGGATATGGAAACTTGTCATTTACTATTAAGTCTGGTTGTTGTAGACAAAAAAAACTGGAAAATTTCTCCTGATGCAGCAAGATGGCCTAAGAACAAGCGTTCTCATGATAGAACTCCAACACATGTTGATTAATAAGTATAATTTAAGTTTAAGAATAATTTAATTACACATTTATGGAATTTAATACAACACTATAGCCATTTTTCCTACTAGACTTTATTTTTTAGAACAGTTTTAGATTTACATGAAAGTTGTTAAGAGAGTACAGAGTTCCCACATACCTTGTACCCAGTTTTCCCCTACTATTAATTTTTTACATGAGTAAGGTATATTTATTATAATTAATGAACCAGTATTGATACATTATCATTAACTAAAGTTCATATTTTATTCAGATTTCCTTATTTTTTACCTAATGTCCTTTTTCTGTTTCAGGATCCCATCCATGACACACTACATTAGTTGTCATGTAGCCTTAACACTCTTCAATGTTGTGATATTTTCTCAAATTTTCCTTCTTTTGAAGGCTTTGACCACTTTTGAGGAGTACGGGTCAGATTTTTATAGGATTCCCCTCTATTGGTATTTGTCTGTTTTTCTCATGGTTAGGTTGGGGTTATGAGTCTGGGGGAGGAAAGCCACAGAGGTAAAGTGTCATTCTCATCACATCATATCAAGGGTATGTACTATCAACATGACTTATCACTGTTAATGTTGACCGAGATCAACTGGCTGAAGTAGTGTTTGTTACATTCCTCCACTGTATGGTTACTCTTTCCATCCCTGCCCTTTTCCTACTGTATTCTTTGGAAAGGAATTGCTATGTGCAGCCCACCCTTAAGGGATGGGTAGTTAGGTAACTTTGCTTGAGGGAGTGTTATCTACATAAATTATTTGGAATTCTTCTACTTGGAAGATTTCTCTCTCTTTTCTTTGTTCTTTCTTTCCTTCCTCCCTTCCTCCCTTTCTTTCTTCCTCTCTCCCTCCCTCCCTCCCTCCCTTCCTTCCTTTCTACTTATTCAATCATTTATTTATATCAATATGGACTCTGGATATATATTTTATACCTTAGGTTATAATCCAACACTTCTTTATTTATTTTTTTTACTCAAATTGTTCCAGCTTTGGCCATTGGGAGCTTTTCCTGTCGGCTCTGATAGATGACCATCTTTTTTTTTAGTACTTCTTTACTCTCTGGCATAACAACATGCTACAGGCTCATCATGCATATTTCCTGCCAGATTGTAGCCATTTAAAGTGTATTTGAATTGTTCTTGTGTACTCCTTAATTTCAGGTTAATGTATATTTTTCTCAGAATAATTAAAAACTTTAAAAAGTATTACAGGGAAAAAAAAATATTACAGGGAGATTGGTTCAAGATTGCGGAGTAGAAGGATGTGTGTTCACTCCCTCTTGTGAGAGCACCGAAATCACAACTAAGTGCTGAACAATCATTGACAGGAAGACACTGGAACTCACCAAAAGTTTTTTTGTCTTTGTCCAAAGACAAAGGAGAAGCTGCAAAGAGACAGTAGGAGGGGCACAATCACAATAAAATCAAATCTCATAACTGCTGGGTGGGTGACTCACAAACTAGAGAAAATTATACCACAGAAGCCCACCCACTGGAGTGAAGGTTCTGAGCCCCACGTCAGACTTCCCAACCTGGGGGGTCTGGCAATGGGAGGAAGAATTCCTAGAGAATCAGACTTTGAAGGCTAGTGAGATTTGATTGCAGGACTTCGACAGGACTGGGGGAAACAGAGACTCCACTATTGGAGGGCACACGCAAAATAGTGTGCATATCGGGACCCAGGGGAAGGAGCAGTGACCCCATAGGAGACTGAACCAGACCTAACTGCTAGTGTTGAAGGATCTCCTGCAGAGGTGGGGGGGTGGCTTTGGCTCACCATGGGGACAAGGACACTGGCAGCAGAGATTCTGGGAAGTACTGCTTGGCGTGAGCCCTCCCAGAGTCTGCCATTAGCCTCACCAAAGAGCTGGGTAGGCTCCAGTGTTGGGTTGCCTCAGGCCAAACAACCAACAGGGAGGGAACCCAGCCCCACCCATTAGGAGACAAGCAGATTAAAGTTTTTACTGAGCTCTGCCCACCAGAGCAACACCCAGCTCTACCCACCACCAGTCCCTCCCATCAGGAAGCTTGCACAAGCCTCTTAGATAACCTCATCCACCAGAGGGCAGACAGCAGAAGCAAGAAGAACTACAGTTCTGCAGCCTGTGGAAGGAAAACCACATTCACAGAACGATAGACAAAATGAAAAGGCAGAGGACTTTGTACCAGATGAAGGAACAAGATTAAACCCCAGAAAAACAACTAAAGGAAGTGGAGATAGGCAACCTTCCAGAAAAATAATTCAGAATAATAACAGTGAAGATGATTCAGGACCTCAGAAAAAGAATGGAGGCAAAGATGGAGAAGATGCAAGAAATGTTTAACAGAGGCCTAGAAGAATTAAGGAACAAACACCTGGAAGAATTAAAGAACAAACAAACAGAGATGAACAATACAATAAATGAAATGAAAAATACACTAGAAGGAATCAATAGCAGAATAACTGAGGGAGAAGAACGGATAAGTGATCTGGAAGACAGAATGGTGGAAATCACTGCCACAGAACAGAATAAAGAAAAAAGAATGAAAAGAAATGAAGACAGCCTAAGAGACCTCTGGGACAACATTAAATGCAACAATATTCGCATTATAGGGGTCCCAGAAGGAAAAGAGAGAGAGAAAGGACCCAAGAAAATATTTGAAGAGATTATAGTCGAAAACTTCCCTAACATGGGAAAGGAAATAGCCACCCAAGTCCAGGAAGCACAGAGAGTCCCAGGCAGGATAAACCCAAGGAGAAACATGCCAAGACACATAGTAATCAAATTGACAAAAATTAAAGACAAAGAAAAATTATTGAAAGCAGCAAGGGAAAAATGACAAAAAACATACAAGGCAACCCCCATAAGGTTAACAGCTGATTTCTCAGCAGAAACTCTACAGTCAGAAGGGAGTGGCATGATATATTTAAAGTGATGAAAGGGAAGAACCTACAACCAAGATGACTCTACCCAGCAAGGATCTCATTCAGATTCGATGGAGAAATCAAAAGCTTTACAGACAAGCAAAAGCTAAGAGAATTCAGCACTACCACACCAGCCCTACAACAAATGCTAAAGGAACTTCTTTAAGTGGGAGACACAAGAGAAGAAAAGGACCTACAAAAAACAAATCCATAACAATTAAGAAAATGCTAATAGGAACATATATATCGATAATTACCTTAAACGTGAATGGATTAAATGCTCCACCCAAAAGACACAGGCTCACTGAATGGATACAAAAACAAGACCCATATATATGCTGTCTACAAGAGACCCACTTCAGACCTAGGGACACATACAGACTGAAAGTGAAGGGATGGAAAAAGATATTACATGCAAATGGAAAGCAAAAGAAAGCTGGAGTAGCAATACTCATATGAGATAAAATAGACTTTAAAATAAAGAATGTTACAAGAGACAAGGAAGGATACTATATAATGATCAAAGGATCAATCCAAGAAGAAGATATAACAATTATAAATATATATGCACCCAACTTAGGAGCACCTCAATACATAAGGCAACTGCTAACATCTATAAAAGAGGAAATTGATGGTAACACAATAATAATGGGGTACTTTAACACCTCACTTACACCAATGGACAGATCATCCAGACAGAAAATTAATAAGGAAACACAAGCTTTAAATGACACAGTAGACCAGATAGATTTTATTGATATTTATAGGACATTCCATCCAAAAACACTTTCTTCTCAAGTGCACATGGAACATTCTCCAGAATAGATCACATCTTGGGTCACAAATGAAGCCTCAGTAAATTTAAGAAAATTGAAATCATATCAAGCATCTTTTCTGACCACAATGTTATGAGATTAGAAATGAATTACAGGGGAAAAAAAGTAAAAAACACAAACACATGGAGGCTAAATAATATGCTACTAAATAACCAAGATATCACTGAAGAAATCAAAAAAAAAACCTTGGGACAAATGACAATGAAAACACGACGACCCAAAATCTATGGGAGGCAGCAAAAACTGTTCTAAGAGGGAAGTTTATAGCAATACAATCCTACCGCAAGAAACAAGAAAAATCTCAAATAAACAATCTAATCTTACACCTAAAGGAACTAGAGAAAGAAGAACAAACAAAACCCAAAGTTAGTAGAAGGAAAGAAATTATAAAATCAGAGCAGAAATAAATGAAATAGAAACAAAGAAAACAATAGCAAAGATGAATAAAGCTAAAAGCTGGTTCTCTGAGAAGGTAAACAAAATTGATCAACCTTTAGCCAGACTCATCAAGAAAAAGAGGGAGAGGACTCAAATCAATAAAGTTAGAAATGAAAAAGGAGAAGTTACAACAGACACTGCAGAAATACAAAGCATCCTAAGAGACTACTAGAAGCAACTCTATGCCAATAAAATGGACAACCTGGAAGAAATGGACAAATTCCTAGAAAGGTATAGCCTTCCAAGACTGAACCAGGAAGAAATAGAAAATATGAACAGACCAATCACAAGTAATGAAATTGAAACTGTGATTAAAAATCTTCCAACAAACAAAAGCCCAGGACCAGATGGTTTCACAGGTGAATTCTATCAAACATTTAGAGAAGAGCTAACACCCATCCTTCTCAAACTCTTCCAAAAAAATCTCAGAGGAAGGAACACTCCCAAACTCATTCTATGAGGCCACCATCACCCTGATACCAAAACCAGACAAAGGTACTACAGAAAAAGAAAATTACAGACAAATATCATTGATGAATATAGATGCAAAAATCCTCAACAAAATACTAGCAAACAGAATCCAACAACACATTAAAAGGATCATACACCATGATCAAATGGGATTTATCCCAGTGATGCAATGATTCTTCAATATACGCAAATCAATCCATGTGATACACCATAGTAACAAATTGAAAAATAAAAACCATATGATCATCTTAATAGGTGCAGAAAAAGCTTTTGACAAAATTCAATGCCCATTTATGGTAAAAACTCTCCAGAAAGTGGGCATAGAGGGAACCTACCTCAACATAATAAAGGCCATATATGACAAACCCACAGCAAACATCCTTCTCAATGGTGAAAAACTGAAAGCATTTCCTCTAAGATCAGGAACAAGATAAGGATGTCCACTCTCACCACTATTATTCAACACAGTTTTGGAAGTCCTAGCCACAGCAATCAGAGAAGAAAAAGAAATAAAAGGAATACAAATAAAAAAAGAAGAAGTAAAGCTGTCACTCTTTGCAGATGACATACTATACATAGACAATCCTAAAGATGCCACCAGAAAACTACTAGAGCTAATCAATGAATCTGGTAAAGTGCAGGATACAAAATTAATGCACCGAAATCTCTTGCATTCCTATACACTAACAACAAAAGATCAGCAAGAGAAATTAAGGAAACAGTCCCATTTACCACTGCAACAGAAAGAATAAAATACCTAAGAATAAACCTACCTAAGGAGGTAAAAGACCTGTACTCAGAAAACTATAAGACACTGATGAAAGAAATCAAAGATGACACAAACAGATGGAGAGATATACCACGTTCTTGGATTGGAAGACTCAATATTGTGAAAATGACCATACTATCCAAAGCAATCTACAGATCCAATGCAATCCTTATCAAATTACCAGTGGCTTTTTTTTTTTTACAGAACTAGAACAAAAAATCATAAAATTTGTATGGAGACACAAAAGACCCCGAATAGCCAAAACAGTCTTGAGGGAAAAAAACAGAGCTGGAGGAATCAGCCTCCCTGACTTCAGACTATACTACAAAGCTACAGTAATCAAGACAATATGGTACTGGCACAAAAACAGAGATATAGATCAATGGAACAGGATAGAAAGCCCAGAGATAAACCCACACACCTATGGTCAACTAATCTATGACAAAGGAGGCAAGGATATACAATGGAGAAAAGACAGCCTCTTCAATAAGTGGTGCTGGGAAAACTGGACAGCTACATGGAAAAGAATGAAATTAGAACACTCCCTAACACCATACACAGAAATAAACTCAAAATGGATTGAAGACCTACATGTAAGACTGGACACTATAAAACTCTTAGAGGAAAACAAAAGAAGAACGCTCTTTGACCTAAATCACAGCAAGATCTTCTTTGGTCCACCTCCTACAGTAATGGAAATAAAAACAAAAATAAACAAATGGGACCTAATGAAACTTAAAAGCTTTTGCACAGCAGGAAACTACAAACAAGCCGAAAAGACAACCCTCGGAATGGGAGAAAATATTTGCAAACGAATCAGTGGACAAAGGATTAATCTCCAAAATATATAAACAGCTCATGCAGCTCAATATCAAAGAAACAAACAACCCAATCCAAAAATGGGCAGAAAACCTAAATAGACATTTCTCCAAAGAAGACATACAGATGGCCAAAAAGCACATGAAAAGCTGCTCACCATCACTAATTATTAGAGAAATGCAAATCAAAACTACGAGGTATCACCTCACACCAGTTAGAATGGGCATCATCAGAAAATCTACAAACAACAAATGCTGGAGAGGATGTGGAGAAAAGGGAACCCTCTTGCACTGTTGGTGGGAATATAAATTGATACAGCCACTATGGAGAACAGTATGGAGGCTCCTTAAAAAACTAAAAATAGAATTACCATGTGATCCAGCAATCCCACTACAGGGCATATACCCAGAGAAAACCATAATTCAAAAAGACACATGCACCCCAATGTTCATTGCAGCACTATTTACAATAGTCAGGTCATGGAAGCAACCTAAATGCCCATCAACAGAATGGATAAAGAACATGTGGTACATACACACAATGGAATATTTCTCAGCCATAAGAAGGAACGAAATTGGGTCATTTGTAGAGACGTGGATGGATCTAGAGACTGTCATATAGAGTGAAGTAAGTCAGAAAGAGAAAAACAAATATCGTATATTAACTCATATATGTGGAACCTAGAAAAATGGTACAAATGAACTGCTTTGCAAGGCAGAAATAGAGACACAGACGTAGAGAACAAACGTATGAACAGCAAGGGGCGAAAGCAGCAGGGCTGGTGGTGGGAGGAATTGGGAGATTGGGATTGACATATATACACTAATATGTATAAAATAGATAAATAATAAGAACCTGCTGTATAAAAAATAAATAACAAAATTCAAAGTTTAAAAAAAGTATTACAGAGGTGTGTGAGGCAGTTACAGATTTTGTGATGTTGGTCAGATTTTAAAATTTGTAACTTGTGATTTCTTTCCTTGGTTGATATAAATATAATTTTTATACCTAATTTGATATTCATAATTTTGCATATTTTTCTTTTTAAACATTCCCCTAATTATAAAAATTTTAGACCCTGGTGAGCCCACGGTGCCCCTTGGCTGCATAAGCAAGCCAAGACACTTAGGAATGAAGTCTAGGTCTTCAACAGTCAGGGTCAAGAAAAAGAATGCCGAAATATGTACATGGGAAAAGCTGGCCATCCCATGGGCCAGGACAGCTGAGCCTTCCCTTAAACAGGTTGCTGACCACAGGCCTTTGTTAAGATAAGATCCCTGCTTTGCCAATAATGTAACTTCAGTTGTTGTATTTGTTATTTTACTAAGCACATGGTACTAGTGATTCATTCAATAAACATTCAGTGACAACACTGCCTATGTGTTAGGCATCTTGCTGGGCATAGCTGGAAATGATAAGTAAGACAAAGTCTTCAACTCCAAGGAACCTACACTGCAGAGAAAGTGATGAGATAGGGAGGTACACGGATGATTACCAATGGAATGCAACAGGAGCTCTGGGGCCATAAAATTCTTCAGGAGAGACTTATTCTTTCTGGAGGGGTCAGGGAAGGCTTCATAGAGAAAGGGATATTTGGATTGGGTCTTGAAATATGAGTAGAAGTATGCCAGGCAGAGAAAGGGTCATTTCTGGTAAGGGAGTAGGGTGGCTGTATTAGTAAGACAGGATTGTGAAAGGGCCTGCCAGGGACATCAGGACATCTAGGGGATTCAATGAGGCCAAAAATGTAATTGTGATTCCTTCAGTATCCTTTCCTAGAGTAACAGTTCCTGTGCCAGATTCATCTTTGTAACTCTAGCACCTTGACAGTTTACAGTGAATAGTAGGTGCTCAAGAACAGTTGTTCAATGAATAAAAGAAAACATGCAACACTTGTTCTAAATTGACTTCTTCAATGAATGTGAATATTTGGCTATAAAGTTGTCCAGTATAGCATCATATATAATAATAAAAATCTCAAAAGAATCTAAATTTCCAGGCAAAGTGGATTGGTTAGACAAAGTGTGGTATATTCATTAATACAATAGAATTCAAAGTAGCTAATAATAACAATAAAGTTATATTTGGTAATATGAAACAGTAGTTATAGTATATTATTGAGGGGGAAGAGGAGATTACAAAACAAAATAAACAACATGAGCCCAGTTTTGTAAATTATGTGTGTGTGTGTGTCTGTGTGTGTGTACACATGCATTCATGAATGTCTATATATGAAAAATTTGGAAGGATTTTTATAAATAAATTACAGATTATTTCAATTGTCTCCTTTTCCCCCCTAATTTCTCTATAATGCATATACATTAAACATGTAAAAAGAAAAATGTTTTTCGAAGACTCACATTTTGGCAAAACATGTTTATTGAAAAAACATAAAATAGTAACTGAAAGAGTTCCTTATTAAAATGCAGATACTGGGCTTCTCTGGTGGCACAGTGGTTGAGAGTCCGCCTGCCGATGCAGGGGATACGGGTTTGTGCCCCGGTCCGGGAAGATCCCACATGCCGCGGAGCGGCTGGGCCCGTGAGCCATGGCCGCTGAGCCTGCGCGTCTGGAGCCTGTGCTCCGCAACGGGAGAGGCCACAACAGTGAGAGGCCCACGTACAGCAAAAAAAAAAAAAAAAAAAAATGCTGATACTTGTGCAGGCACGGGTGTATGCATGTGTATACAGTATAGCCTTATTAATATTTTAAAACCTTGTTGCCTCACATTGAATAGTCTTTTCCTACGCATCGTCTCATTTAATTTTCACTACATGCCTGGGTTAGAGGCCAGGATGGCATTATTGTGGGTGAGAAGGAGTAAGTGTTGGTAACCGATGTTCACAGCCTCAGTCTTACCTCTGTGCACACAGCTGGTAACTGGTTGAGCTGGAACACATCCATAAGCCTCTTGACTCCAGGGGCCAGAGCATTTTTCTTTATTATTCTAGAGATTATCCTGGGAGAGGCAAAAAATAGCCATATTAGTAAACCAGGGCTTTTTCCTGACGTCATAGCCCTTAAAAATCATGCTGTAGAATATTTGATGATATGCAAACATTTCCATAAAAATTCTTAAGTGAAAAAAGCAAATTACAAAAGTATGATTCCATTTTAGTAAAAAACTAAAATGTTTGCATGAACACATGAAAAAACTTGAACTAGGATATATTGTCAAGTGCAAAATGCTAGATGCAGTGCATGTAATATGCTGCCTTTTACAGTAAGAAAGGTGTAAAATAAGAATTTATGCTTGTATTTGTATCTTCATTAAGGAACAACAGAAGGATACACAAACGACCAAAGGTGTTCACCTAAGAGGGTGGGAGTGGGAGAGAAACATGATAGAGGGAGGAGGGGTGGAGACAACACTTCTTAAGGAATATCTTTTTAATACCACTTTGATTTTGAACTATTCAAAAACCTAAAATTTTAAAAATCTAGTAAACATACCAAAATGCGTATTTTTGGGTGGTGGAGAAACATGTAATGTTTATTTTCTTCTCTTGGTACATCTGTATTTTCTCAGTGTTTTTACAAGTGTAAGAAAAGGAGTTATTTTAAAACCATTTCTTCTAAACTTATTAAAGTCTTTGTACCCTTGGTTGAAAAGAGGACTTGAGCGAGATTTCTAAAGGAAATCTTTTTGGGAAAAGGGCATTCTGTAGTATACTGTAAATGTGAATTCTTTTTTCACCTGGAACTCTTTATTACTTTAGTCGGCCAAGATACATTCTGGACCTGGTTTCCATTGTAAGAAAAGCAGTAGTCCCCAGAACTCCTCCTAGAATTGCATTCAAAACATGGCTCCAGCTGAAAGATGAAATGCAGATTTCCCACTGAAGGCCTGTCCTCCCCACCCTCCACCCCTGCATGTTGATTCAGGTAATGCTTTAAAAAAAAATCCCTTACCACTTATTCTCAGGGAAATGCAAGAAGTCTAATCCAAAGATATTCCCTGAGCTGTTAGCATTTTGATTGATTGTGAATTTAATATATTTTTAACTCAATTCAAGCACTTTTCTCTCAGGAGATTGCTCCTCTGTTTCTGGTCTGTGTTGCCTGAGTTGTAGGCAGTGATGTCTGGCTGGGTGTTTGTGGACACATTTTCTGGGCAAGACTATTTGAGAAATACTGACATTTCCCCTAGCTTTCTCCTTAGGCATCGACCCAGTTTGTCTCCGCATCCCTGTTGGGGCTCCAGGCTCTTTCCTGGAAGATAAGAATCTGCTTTCGTCTTCACAGTCTCTCTCAGATTTTTTTCTTTCTCTCTTTCTCCAGACTTGTCTCTATTCCACAGCCTGGGTCTTTGCCCAGCCAGCTTCCGAACCATGCTGTCTTCCTAAGCACAGAGGCCTCTGCTTCAAATTTGGAGGGACCTCAGAGACCTTTTTAGTTTGCAAATCAGGAATTTCCTCTACCACATCTTTGCTGGAGAGTCCTCCAATGTCTCCTTAAACACCCCTAGTGACAGAGCTGACTACCTTTCAAATCAGCTGTGCATCCCTTCGCTGGTGTCAGAAAGCTGTTTTGTAAGGAAGCTGAGAGCAAGCCTGTGGTCCTCTTGTTTGTTCTTTAGTTGATTTCTGATCTGGTCTGAGAGAAGGAGGATGGAGAAGAGAGGTTGTTGCCCAGCCTGACCAAAGGGAGCGGGTCCAAGACTGGCACTTGTCCACAAGGCAATGGGGAGCAGTGGGGAGTGGACCTGAAAAGAGCTCTGAATTTGGCCTCAGGAGACAAGGCTTTGTCCCAGCTCCATCTTTCAATTACTGACCTAGTTATCTCAGGCAAATCATTTGTATTCTGAATCTAGTTTCTCTCATTTATAAAAGTGGAGTTGTAGAAATAATGATGTCAAGAGGTTAATGGGAGGATTGAATGAAATCATGCCGGTGAAAATGCTTTGTACCTAAAAAGAGTTTTACAAACAAGAGCACAGTTACCATCTAAGATGCTAGATGCCTAGCTTAGTGAATCTGTGAACCAGCCCAGCCCAAGGAGGTTACAAAGTGGAGAGTTTTGGGATTTACTCTGCCTATACCTGTGTGTCATTGGCAGAATCAGCTCATGGCCACTGTTGGCCTTCTCTGAGGGGCCAAGCACATGTGATGACAGAATTTGGGCAAGTCAAAGACTGAAGGATGTGAATTTCCATCAGGTATAAAATGCTCATTTTCAAGATGAATGAGAAGGATTGGCGACTTGCCCAGTCACATAGCTCAGTAATGGTGGGCTGGACCTTGATCCCAGAAGTCAGATTCCTAGGCACAGCTCCTGGAAGTTTTCCTGACAGAAGGGCATTTGGTGTTTTGGACAGCGATCTTTTCATTGTTCAGGTCTTCCTGGCCACTGTAGCAAGTTTAACATCTGTTCCCCATCCATTAAATGGCAGTAGCATCCCCTTGTCTTATGACAATCAAAAAGGCTCCTACACATCTGCTATGGCTTCAAGGGGACAGTACCTCCCCTGGTTGACAACTTCAGTGATAGGTCCTATAAAACATTGAATTGGGGGTTAGAAAATGATGTTTGACATTAACTAACTCTGTAATCTAAAGAACTTCATGTCTCCAAGCCTTAGTTTCCTCATCTAAGAAATGAGGGAGTAGGCCTAGAGGCCCTCTGGAGTCTCCTGCATGCCTCTGTGCTCCCGGCCTCCCCTTAGCCTGCCTGCACCTGAAATGCCTCCATCAGTGAGCCTTGGTGGTTAGGTCTTAACAGCATGAGTGATTTGTGTTTGTATTTATATAAACCGTTCTGCATTCTACATGTATTCTACACGTATGGAATGTGTATTATTTTCACAGTCACAGTCATTTCCTCATTCTCTCTATTCTCTTTCATTTTTTCTTTCTCACCCTCTTGCTCTCTTTCCCCCATTCTTCATGCTGTCCCCTCCACCGACATCTTCCCATTGGTATTTAAGTATGCTCAAGTTTCTGTCATTCAAAAAACCAAAAAAAAAAAAAAAAAAACCCCAACCTTTGACCAACTTCTCTCTCTTTCCTCATCACAATCAAAGCTGTTTAAGAATTACAAAAATAGTACAAAGAATTCCCACATACTCTTCACCCAGATTTCCCAAATGTTTGCATTTTATATTTGCTTCCTCGCTCTAATTTAATATAAATGCATACACATGTTTATATTTATAAATATTTTATTTTTCCCTTTCTTTCATTATGTCTTTGATTTCTTCTTATTTCCACTATTTTGCCAATGTGTTTTCTAACACATGGATTTATTCTTATATATATGTTCTTGAACTGTTGCACATAGGATGCTCCTTTACCCTTAAATACTTAATTTTCTATAAATATAAGTACAATTATCAAAATAAGAAAATTAATATTAACATATTATTTAATCTGCAGACCTTATTCAGATTTACCCACTGTCCCAATAATGTCCTTTATAGCAAAGGAAAATTCTGGATCATGCTTTGCATTCATCTGTCATGCTTCTTTAGAAGTTTTTTTGTTTTTTTGTTTTTTTGTTTAAATCGAACAGTTCCTCAGTTTTTTCTTTGTGTTTCATGACACTGACATTTTAAAAACTGTAGTGGCCAGGGGTTTTTGTTTGTTTGTTTGTTTTTGGTTTGTTTGTTTTTGTAGAAAATCCCTCAGTTTAAGTTTGTCTGACATTTCCTTATGATTTGAATAAGGTTATACTTCTCTGGGAGGAATACCACAAAAGTGATGCTGTGTTTTCTCAGTGCATCAGACCAAGAGGCACAGGATGTTGATTTGTCCTATTATCGGTGATATCAATGTTCATCACTTGGTGGTGTTAACAGGCTTTTCCACTATAAAGTTTCTACTTTTTCCATTGTAATTAGTAAGTATCTTTGGGGAGATACCCTGAGACTTTGCAAATATCCTGTTAGCCCTCAAACTTTTCACATACTAATTTTAGCACCCACTGATGATTCTTAGCTTGAATTAATTATATTACCATAATGGTTGCCAAATGATGATTTTCTAATTCCTTCATTCTTTCTACATTTATCAGTGATTTAAATGAATGCTCTTTTACTTTTGTCAAATACCTTTTCAGTGTCTATCATATTATTTTTCCTCTTAGGTCTATTAATATAAATTATACTGATAGATTTGCTAGTATTGAACCATCCATGCGTTCACAGAGTAAAACTCACATAGGCTTTATTATTATTTTTTAAATCAATTAATTAATTTTTGGCTGCATTGGGTCTTCGTTGCTGCACGTGGGCTCTCTCTAGCTGTGGCAAGCGGGGGCTACTCTTCATTGCGGTGCGCAGGCTTCTCATTGTGGTGGCTTCTCTTGTTGTGGAGCACAGGCTCTAGACACATGGGCTTCAGTAGTTGCGGTATGTGAGCTCAGCAGTTGTGGCACACAGGCTCTAGAGCACAGGCTCAGTAGTTGTGGTGCACAGGCTTAGCTGCTCTGTGGCGGCATGTGGGATCTTCCCGGACCAGGGCTCGAACCCGTGTCCCCTGCATTGGCAGGCGGATTCTTAACCACTGTGCCACCAGGGAAGTCCCATGCTCTATTATTTTTTAAAACTGCTGCTGGGGGCTTCCCTGGTGGCACAGTGGTTGAGAATCTGCCTGCCAATGCAGGGGACACTGGTTCAAGCCCTGTCTGGGAAGATCCCACATGCTGCGGAGCAAATGAACCCGTGAGCCACAACTATTGAGCCTGCACGTCTGGAGCCTGTGCTCCGCAACAAAAGAATCCACGACAGTGAGAGGCCTGCGCACCGTGATGAAGAGTGGCTGCAACTAGAGAAAGCCCTCGCACAGAAACAAAGACCCAACACAGCCAAAAATAATAAATAAATTAATTAAAAATTAAAAAAAAAAACTGCTGCTGGGTCTATTTGTTAATATTTTATTTATGATTTTTGCACCCATATTTATAAATTAGATTTATTTATATCTTTTGTGTATTCAGTTTGTTATTTATGTGTATCGATATTATATTCTTATTACGAAAAACATTTACAAGGTTTCTTTTTTTTTTTCCTAAGCTGTGGAACAGTTTAAATAACATTGGCATTATCAACTCGAACGGCTGGTAAAAATTCCCTGTGAAATTCTGTGAGTGTGCTGCTTTTTGAGGGAGTAGCTCTCTGATAAATTTCTCACCTCCTTTTCTGGAAATTGGTCTATTTTTATCTTATATCTGTTCTGGGGTTGATTTTAGAGAATTGTATTCTCCTAGAAATGTATTCATTTCATTCAGATTTCTAAAGTTATCTGCATAGAATTAACAAATTTGTTTCATGATTTTTAAATTTTCTCTAATGCTTGGTTGATTTCTCCCTTGCCATTTCTTATTTTGTGAAGTTTCACTTTCTCATTGTATCAGTTTTGTTGTTGTTATTGTTGTTTTTCTGCTGTAACAAATTACCACAAACATAGTGGCTTATTATCTTATATTTCAGTAGGTCAGAAGTCCAACTTGGGCGTCATCAGGCTAAAAATCAGGATGTCCACAGGGCTGTGTTCCTTTCTGGAGGCTCTAGGAGAGAAGCAGATTCTTTGCCTTTTCCAGTTTCTAGCGGCTGCCTGCATTCCTTGGCTTACGGTCTCCTCTTTCCATCTTCAAGCCAGTAATGGCAGGACAAAGTCTCACATGTCGCTCTGACCCATCACCCATTGTTATCTCTCTCTCTGGCCTCAACCAGGAAAGGTTCTCTGAGTTTAAGGACTCATGGGTTAGGTTGAATCCACCTGGATAACGCAGGAAACTCCCCCCATCCTCATGTCCTTCACCCCAATCACATCTGCAAAGTTCCTTTTGCCATGGAAGGTAACATATTCACAGGTTCTAGGGATTAGAGTGTGGACATCTTCGGGAGGTCATTCTATGTGCCATACACTTTTTTTTCTTGATAAGATCGGTTAAATTTTAAGCTACTTTATTATTTTTTTCTTTTATTCATTTCATCTTGATTTATTCTTATTTCTACTATTTTCAGTTTCCTAACACATTGGTTTATTCTTTTTCTTTCTACTTTTCTATTCTTTATTTTGTTGTTCTTTTTATAATTTTGGAGTCATATGCTTAAACTAATTTCTCTTCTATCTTCTCTATCAGTACAAATAAAGGTATGGAATCTCCTCTGCACATTGTTTTAACTCTAAGGTTCTGATATGTTGTTTTCATTATTATTGTTTCTAGATAGATTACACACTTAGTTGTTATTCTCCCTTAAGCCTAAGAAATGTTTAAGACAGAATTTTAACATTCTTTTTATTTTCTGAAGGTGGAAGTGTCTTTTTATTTTCTGACTTTCTTATTGTTACTGGTTTTATTATACATTGATCTGAGAGTGCTTTCTTACAGCCTAACACTTAGTTGAGTTTTGTGAATGTTTCATGGGCCCTTGCGGGGGCTGGAGAAAGTATTCTTTTCTTTCAGGGTACAGAGTTGAAATTTTATCTATCAGACTTCCTTACTAATAATTATGTATATATATGATCTTATCTATCATTGTTTATCCACTTGACCTGTCATCACTGAGAGAGGTAAATTTTCCTACTAATGTGTTTGTGTCTATTTCTTCTTGTATCTTTTATAATTTATGGTATGTAATGGTTGTTATATTACTTGGTGTATAGATTTTCATAACTATTGTATCTTCATTGTGGATCTTTCTTATCTCATTCAGTATGATATTTTTGATGTACAAAAGCTTTTAAGGTTTTACGTGGTCAAATTTTATCAATATTATCCACTATGGTTTCTGTGTTTTGGGTCATGCTTAAATAGGCTATCTTTACTCTCAGCTTTTAAAATTATTTAGTCATGCTTTCTTCCAGTAGTTTTGTGGTTTTGTTTTTTACATAAAAATTTTAAAAAATCATCTGGAATTTATTTTGATGTAAAGAGTAAGTAGGTGCCTCCCTTCACTCCCCAACCTTAGTCTTTTCAGATGGCTTATCAGATGTCTAAGCATCCTTACGGAATAATCAGTTTATAGGAAACATCTGTTTTACCTGCCTCCTGCCCAGAGTCCTTTGACTCTTCTTTTAATAACAGGCCCTCGATTTTCCTCGGGGAACCACCTTTCAGTCCATACGATTTGTTTGGAACTGACGCTAGCTCCTGCTCCAGAGTTGGGTATATAAATCAACCTTGGTATTATTTCCCTGGCCATGGTTATTGGTTCAGGGCTGGGGCATGACCCAAGCTAAGACGATCAGGGTCAAGATGACTCAGCACTAAGACTCTTATTGGTATTATTTCAGAAGAGATAGTCTTTTACCGTTGGACTTGAAGCTGTAAAAGTGTAAGCCTGGGCTTTCAGGGACTACCACCATGTGTAGCCCAAGAATGAAACTAACCCAATGAAAAGCAGAGTGTGTGTGATGGAGACTAGGTACTGATGAAATTGTCTGAGCCTCTGGATCCTACTGTGTCTTACCCCTGGACTTGTCAGTGATCTGAGCCAATTTACACATATACAGCTGGAGTTTTCACTTGCTAACAGAAGACCCTCTAAATGAAAAAAAAATCCGCTAACTTGAAATAATGTTTTTTATCATATATAAAATTCTGATATGAGCATATCCCTCTAATCTGTTCCATTGACCTATTTATCTGTTCTAAGTTTCATAAATTAGAGGAAATTTGTTTTCAGATAACTGTTGTTTAGTTAGCTCAATGTTTAAAAACATTTTGAATTTGAATGTTGCTGTGAGTGTTGGCTGGTAACTGTTTTTGGCTACCCCCTTCTTCAGAGAATCATTCTTGACCAAATAGGAGGCCTCCCACCATGGAGGCTATGCCCCCTGTCCACCCCAGATGCTGCTAATGACTGACTGGTGGGCGTGGCATAAAAAAAGGCCAATTCTCTTTTCTCAAAGTGAGACTGTGTTCTAGAGCATTCTTGCTTAGCTTTCTCCCTTGCCCTTTCCTACTGCCTTTACTCCTCCTCTCCTGAGAATACTTCCCAATAAGTCACTTGTGCAGAATCCCAATCTCAGGCTCTACTTCTGGGGGACCTGACCTAAGAAAGAGGGAATTCTTTTCAGCTATCGTCAACACTCGTTCCTATTCTCAACACTCACTAACTGGAAGGAGTAGCCTCTGTAACAACTGAAGCAATGCAGATTAAGGATGCTAATTTTTAAAAATGTATCTGCAAAGTTTTCTGGATCTACTCATCTTTCAAGGCATACCAGAAAATCAACATTGGACAATGGCCAATGGGTATATTTATTTATTCAGGCAAGATTTTCAGAGGATGATAAAACAATTAGGTGAAATTTAGTTGAGGAACGGGCTGCTTATTAATTATGAGTAGGGAAAAAGTACTTTTTGGCATCTCTGAGTTAACCAAGTGACTGAACTCAGCATCAGTTACATCAGGGCAAATTGACATCACGTGCCTCTTGAGGTGATGTGCTAGGAAGCACACAATAACACATTAAGTAGCAGTCCTGTCAAAAATGTTTAACCTGAACTCAATCATGAGAAATCATCAAATTCAGCTTGTGAGACTTTCTGCTGGACAATAGGCTCAGAGAATGTCCTTTCACTCAAGAGCTTGCACTTTTCACTGAAAAGTACATACATAGGTAGGAGGATAGATGAACTTAAATATTCACATGTGTTCATTATATGATTCTTACAGCTTTTCATACACTTGAAATAAAAAAACAAATTTGCAAAGGAAATAAAGTACCTTTCATATAAGCACACAAAAATGTATTCTATATAAAAATCTCACGTGCTTGCAGATTTGGTGTGCATCATTCGATTAAATAGTTAAAACCCATTTTGTCAAATCATATTGCGAAATGTGCATTACGATTATAGTCAATACTCATTTTATTTCAGCTTATAATAAGATTTTCCAGCTCCTATTAACAAAAAGTAAAATTATATGCTAGCTGCCAGACTAGTTAGTTTTGCAACATATATACCTTTCTTTTTAATTAAATACATGGGAAGTTTAATCATAATGTCTAATGAAATAAATGGAGCTATTTTGGCTTTTTAATGCATTATTTTATTGCATTATCCCCAAAAGCTTTCCACTGGAGTGGAATATTTTTTGGCTTTTTAATGCATTATTTTATTGCATTATCCCCAAAAGCTTTCCACTAGAATATTCCACAATATTCACACGAACACACATTTACTGAAGTGTGAAGTACACATTACTTGCCTTCAGTAATAGTCATCCCGTTAATAATAACTGATAACTTTAGCCACATATCACACTGGGTAATTAGAAGATAATGAATACTACCATTATCATCTTGTTTTGATAACTCCAATATGATTAATTATATTCGCTCTGCATCAGTTTGATTTTGACCTGACTGCTTTTAGTAATCTTTCTTACATTATGTGCTACAAAATATATTATTCCAAGCTTTCATATTGTTTCTTAAAATTTTTCCTAACACATTTATTTGATTTGAAAAATGACATCAGACTCTGACAAAAAGTAGTACATAGTCAGGTTTGGCTGATAGGTTTGAACATGAGGCCCAGCTTTGCCAGAGGTGCCCTAGTAAACATTTTTCAGAATGTTTAGTACTGAATGATCTAAATGGAACCTCTGAAGTTTTGATAAAAGAGGTAAAGCATGCGATAAAACAAAAGCATTTAAACTAAAAATATTGAGTAATATGGCAGAGTATGAAGTGGCACCCATGATCCCTGTTTCCTAGGATTCCTGCCTGTGTGTCATCCTCCCCCCGCCCTCCCTTGAGTGGGTGTGGGACCTTGGGATTGCTTCTGACCAAGAGAATACAGCAAAGATGATGGGACTGAGTGATTGTGTTAATGTGATTATGTTAGATGAGGTTGTAGCACCAGTTTTGTTAGGAGAGACTCTTTTCCTTGTGTTGAAGAAGCAAGTGGCCATGCTGGGAAGACCCGTGTGGCAAGGAGCTGAGGGCGGCCCCTAGCTGGCAGACAGCAAAGAACTAAATGCTGCCAACAACCACGTGAATTTAGAAGTGGATCCTGTCCCCGTTGTGCCTCAGATGAGACTGCTGTCCCAGCTGACACCTTGACTGCAGCCGTGGGAGACCCTGAAGTAGAAGAGCCAGTTAAGTCATGCCTGGACTCCTGACCCGCAGAAATTGGGAGAAAATAAATGTGTGCTGTTTTAAGCCACTGTGTTTGTAGTAACAGTGTTGTGCCCTAACAGATACCTAAAACAAATGGCAAAGATATGTTGAAATCCACATTTCAATATTTAAACTTTTGGAAACTACCAGTTTCCTATAAGTACTATAAGTACAAGTCCAGGTGAAAGAATTACAGACATAATGGGCAGCAGTGATTCTCAAACTTGAGCATGCATCAGAAACACCTGGAGGTCTTGCTGGTAAAACACAGACCACTGGTCCCACGCCCAGAGTTTCTGTTTCAGCAGGCCTGGGCGGGGGGAGGCCTGAAACTTTGCATTTCTAACAAGTTGCCAGATGATGCTAATGCGGCTTGTCTGAAATCCACACTTTGAAAACCACTGATGTAGACGCATTTGGTAGCTAAGTCTTGGTAAGACTTTTTTGGTATACTCATCAGAAATTGAGAAAATGATTAGATTCTAGTAACTGGTAACTTTTACTTTTGTAAGTTAAATTGTTGTCAATAGACCTAAGGAGCTGTTAGTTGATAGATCATTTAAAATAATTTCTGATGAAAGATCAGTATGTGATCAGTATGTGAATTTTGGCATATAACTTGGAAAGACTTCCAAGAATGGAATGGCATTTCTATTAAAAAACACATACACACAACTCCTTCCAACTCCTTCCATTCCTAAGTACTTGTTTAAATGAACAAGGTATATTGGTTGGGGTAGGTTAAACTGCTGTTACAAATGGACTCAAACATGGTTCAAACATCACCCATGTTATTTCTTAATTGGCAGGCGTTCTGCATGTGGTGAATCAGAGACCCTGGCTTCTCCAACTGGAGGAGAGCATGGAGGAAGTACACATGCTTTCTTAATAGCCCTAGCCCAGAAATAGCACACGTTATTGTCCCTCAGTGAGAACAAAGTGACATGACCACTGTAACTATCTGGGTCCAGTCAGAAGAGAAACCATGAAGTAATCTGAATAGGAAGATTGGAATAACAAGAGATTGGCAGTTCAGAAGTAAAGAAATAGCAGATAAAGAACAGATACTACTCACAGAGCTGAGATAGGGTGCCCATGGAAGCGTCCCTCCTTCTCCACCCTCAGGGCTGAGTCACCCTTGTTGGAGAGGTGTATTTGAGGGCCCTCAAAATCACACTCAGGTTCAATGATTTGTGAGAAGGACTCAAAGAACTCAGAAAACCTGTTGTACTCAGGGTTATGGTTTATGAGAGTGAAAGTATATAGATTAAAATCAGCAAGGAAAAAGGCACTAGGGCAGAGTCCAGGGGAGACCCGATACAAGCTTCCACTTGTCCTCTCCCAGTGGAGTCATATGGACAGCATTTAATTCTCCCAGCAACGATGTGTGAAAACATTTATAAAGTACTGCCAATGAGGGAACCTCACCTGAGCCTTGTTGTCCAAGGCTTACTGCCCACATGTGTGGCCTTACTTAGTCTCCAGCCCTTCCAGAGGTCAGTTGATACTGTGAGGTCCAAGGCCTCCCCTCACTCTCCACATAAATCACATCGTTAGCATAGACTGCCAGCATGGCCCAAGGTCCTAGTTAAATGACGTTACCCTTCTCAAGCAGAATATTCCAAGGACTTAGAGGTTAATTCCCAGGAGCCAGGCAAAGGCCAAGCTTTTTTTTGGAATGTGCAGGGTTTGGACAATGTAAAACTGCAGTAGACGTCATGGCTGTGGCTCATTGAAAGGCAGAGGAATGTCTGGCTGGTGGAACTTGATGGAAATCCACCCTTTTGGATGCCAGAGAAAGGTGCTCAAGGCACTTTGCTACAAAACTGCCTGGGAGGGTATGATGCCAGGGGAGCTGTTCATTGCTGGGTGCTGCTGGCTACTGTGCACTGAAGGAGCCCTCACAGGCACTGGAGAAGCTATGAGCATGGCAGGGGGCAGAGGCACTCTGCTACCAAATCATCCAAGATAAGTGGTGCCAGAGAAAACTGCTGGAAGCTGACTGCTGTGCGCTGCAGTAGCTGGACACTGGAGAAGCTGTGGTCACATCAGCAGTCTGCACACAGGATCTAGGAAGTAAACCCTCTTCTTTAATGTGATACCAGTGCCCTCTACTGACAAAGCTTCAGTGCCATCTAGCAAAGGAAAGATGTTTAAAGGGCCCAGATCCATGTCACAGAGCAAACAAAAAGGACGAATTTGAGCTGAAAGGCAATAAATTGACAACCGGCACCGCCAACTACAAGGGATGCTGGGGAAGGTAGTCCAGCCAGATATCTGGCTGCAATCTTATTACCAAGAGAGAAGAAGAAAAATGACTTTGGTGGGCAGCTAGCACTCTGTCACATGATATTTCTTAGCACTTACTTGAAATTAAAAATCAGGAATAGAATTGATGCTAAACCCTATCTCATTCTTGCAATGAACAAATGGAAAAAACAACACTCCCATTCTGATGAGATCATTGAGAGATTTATTTCTGATAAATTTTTACTTTTTCTGTTTCATAATTATACATCAGATTTGGCTATATATTTATGTTGTCTTGATCAATTATGAACTAATAGTTATAATAATCACTCAATACAGAATAATATTTAACTTGTAAAGCCTTATCATCAAAGGAAATTATTTAAAATAATTTGTTGTGTACAAGTATGATAAGTAAGATATAAAAGCAGGATAAAGACTTCCAAGCATAAAAATATATTGGGATAAAATTTGGGGGGTGGGAACACATGGAAATATGGATTCAAGAATAAAAAGGAATGACAAAATTCTGTTAAGGAAGAGATTCTGTATTTTGGTGATAGTTAATGGTGATAATTTAGTGATGGTGGTAATTTCATTGCTGGTGTATATAGAATCCGTTGTTAAATTGGAATAATTATAGTTTAAAATGTCATAATTTGCAATATATTGGAAATTATATACTTTTCAACTTTTAACAATGTGATGAAAAATATTAAATGTTAACTTAAAATAGTGCTAAAGGGTGCCTTGTTTTTCAAAATTCTTTTAGAGGGTATGTAAGCAAAAAATGTGAAAACTACTGATCTAATTCATCCACCTTGGTACATGGTATGTAACAGGTGCTCAATAAATAACATTTGAATAAAGAAAGATAAGACAGGAATGGTAGATAGATGTGTAAATGTAAATAATGCCCAGTGTAGACAGAGGTTGTAAGAACCAGGTAGTCCCCTACTGATACAGGTACAAATTAATACAATCTTTTTGGTGGGTCTTTTGCAGTTTATATAAATAATCTTAAAATGTGCCTACACTTTGCCCAAACAATCTATCTTCTAGGAATTTATCCTGAAAGTCATATATGAATAAAGATGCATATTACTGTATTTACTTGTTCAATAGATATTTTACAATCATCTACTCTGTGTTGGAGAGAAAGCAGTAGCAAAATAGATATGGTCCTGCCTTCATGGAATTTATAGTCTATTGGGGAAAACAATCAACTAATCTTTCAAATAACTGAATAATTCAGAATTATGAGACGTGCTATGAAAAAAAGATAGTGAGTGCTGAAAGAGTATACAATGGCAGAAAAGAACATATCTAGGAAGGTCAGGCAATTAAAATTATTCACTTAGGACTTCCCTGGTGGCACAGTGGTTAAGAATCTGCCTGCCAATGAAGGGGACACAGGTTCGAGCCCTGGTCCAGGAAGATCCCACCTGTCGCAGAGCAACTAAGCCCGTGCACCATGACTACTGAGCCTGCACTTTAGAGTCCACAAACCACAACTACTGAGCCCACCTGCCACAACTACTGAAGTCCGTGCACCGCAAGGAAGAGTGCGGAGGCTCGCCACAACTAGAGAAAGCCTGCGTGCAGCAAGGAAGACCCAATGCAACCAAAAATAAAAAATAGTAAATTAATTTTAAAAAATTATTCACTTATTTGCTGGATTAGTAGATTGTCTTCTCCTGCGGAGACCTCGGAATTGGGATTAAAGTATGTGTGGAGGTTGAGCTGGTTGGAGGTTAGGGATGGACTTGGAGGCAGTGTAACATTTCAGGTCCAGGGAACAGTTTGTCTCAGGGTGGGAGCAACGTACAGTTGAGACACCAGAAGAAGGCTAGGGGCACTGGAACAAATAAGGGAGAGAATTGTGCAGGGTGAAACTGAAGAGATAGGCAAGGACTTGCCTTGTAAGGCCAAGTTAAGGATTTTGGTTTTATCCCAAGAAATGACTATATGTATTTTTTGGAGGAATAACTAATGTAAAATAAAATGCCTACCCAACCCTTGCTACCACTTTCTGATCTTTATCACCATAGTTCATTCTTCTTTTTATTGATGAGTAGTGTTCTGTTCTATGGTTACCACACCTTGTTTATCTGATCTCCTGTTGATGGACATCTGGGTTGTTTTGGTGGCTAGTGTGAATAAAGCTTATATAAATGTTCTTGCAGAGGTCTTTTTGTGAACACATGTTTATCTCTCTCATGCATAAATACTTAAAATTGAAATTGCTGGATCATAGAGTATATGTATGTACTTTGATAAGAAATTGCCAGACACTGGAGCACTGCCACACTGTGTCACGCCATGTGGCTTTCGAGGAGCCACTAAAACTTTCTGTACCTAGACCTCCCCATCTGTAGAATGGGGTCAATACCACCTACCTCACAGGGCTGTTGTGAAGACTTAGAAGAACAATGTCAAATGGTTTTAATACTTTGGCGAGGGAGACGGCATAGATGAAACCACTACTTCATGAGTTACACAAAAATGGACATTTGGTTCACTGTACCAGATACCGGAAATGTGTGTTCAGAAAAGCATTTTAAAAACTCAAAATATTTCTTATTTCTAGAAAAAAGAGAAATTGTCAAACAGTTTTCCAGAGTGGTTGTACTGTTTTATAGTCCCACAAGCATTGCATCCTTGCCAACATTTGGTGTTGTTAGTCTTTTTAAATTTTAGGTGTTCCGGTGGGTATCATTAAAGTCTCAAGAAGGGGAATGACTTCGGCTTAAAAAAGAATCACTCTGACTACAATGTGGAGAAGGGGTGGGAGTGGGATAAGAGTGGACGTGGTGAGACCTGTTAGGTGGTGATTGCAACAGCCCAGGTGAGAGGCGATGGCGAATTGGTTATGGCAGTGATGACGGAGATGGGTCTGAGAAATATTTAGATGGTAAAATTAATAGGAGTTGGCTGCTAATTAGAAGCACTAGGAAAAGCCCAAATTGTTATCTTTTGTTTATTTGATTTTGGGGGACGAAGATCACTTGGTTTGGTTTTGGATATATATTTGTGGTGCCTTAATCTCCAGTAAAGGGGACTGCTTAAATATGTCATATTACATACGTACTTTGGGATAGCATGCAGGCAGGTATTGTAGGAGAATATTTCATGATATGGAAAGATGTTCAAAATATATTGTTAAAAAATAAATTTCAAAACTACGTACAATATATAGTATAACCACATTTTCCATTTGAATAACAGTACAGAGAAAAGACATCTGAAATGAAGTAAAGTGTTAACTGTGATCTCCATGTTGAGTTTTCAGAGTAGTTTTAAATTTGGGCTATGTCTTTTTCTGTTTTTCTACAAAGAACATATGCTAATTGTGTAATATGAAAAAAAGTTATTTAAAAAACACTTAACATTTCAAAAAAAGAAATTTAAGAGCACAAAACAAGAAGAGAATCTCATAGGGATGGGAAAGGTGTTGGTAACAGCATCCTCACCTCTTCTTTATCCTCAAATGGCTCACCCTATACCTTCTGGGCGGGATACCTGGCCGGGATTCCTAAGCCTCTCTCAGATTTTGAGAATCTGAGAATGGAAGGGCTTAGTGAGGGAGACTGGGCTGAACTCAAACCCAGGATTTTGGAATCCATGGAGCTTTCTCCGATCCCTGTCCCCAGCTGAGAGTAAACGCAAACCTCCTTTGGATTCCAGTAGTATCAATCAGTTCTATCTATTATCTCTCTCACTCCATGGAAATGGCTTGTGCGAGTTACTCGTGACCTCCACTGTTGCCAACTCAGTGCCCATCCTCACCCTACTTGACACATCAGAAGCACCTGTTGATCCGTCTCCTGGAAATATCCTCCTGGTTACCCCTACTTCACCAGACACTCTTTTGCAGTCTCCTCTGTTCTTCATCTCCCCAACCTCTTAATCTTGGAGCATCTCAGGGCTTTCTTTTTTCTCCCTAGACCTATTCCCTTAGTGATCTCATCCAGTCTCAGCTTTAAATACTCTCTTACATACTGATGACTCCTAATTTCTCTCTCCAGCCTGGATCTCTCCCCTAAACTCCAGACTTGTATATCCAAGTCGACATTACCATTTGGATTTCTAACAGGCATCTCAAAGTTATTTTGTCTAAAACACAGTGCCTCTTCTTCCCCTACTCCCACCCTCCATTTGTCTTCCTCAGGCTTTTCTATCTCAGTAAATGGCAACCTCACGCTTCCCTGTACTCAGGCCAAAAACCTTGGTGTCGGAACTGACTCCTTTCTTCCTCTCACTCTACAATCCAAAACCTATTGGCTCTACCTAAAAATGTATCCAGAATATGACCTCCTCATGCCCTGGTCCAGACCACCATCTCGCCCCACCTGGATTACTGCAATAGCCTACTCCTTGGTCTTGCTTCCTTCCTTACTCCCCTGCAATTGATTTCAACTCAGCAGCCAGTGATCCTTTAAAATATAAATCAGATTATGTCACTTCTCTGCTCAAGACCTCTAACAGCTAAACACTGACAGAGTAAATGCCAGAGTCCTTAAAAAACCTACAGGGCCCTAGATGATACGTCCCCAGTTACTTTTCTGACCTTCTCTCTTACTGTGCCCTGTCTCACTCCCTCTGACCCATTGTCACAGGCCTTGCTATTCCATAAATAGTCCAAGCATGTTCAAAGTCTCACGGCCTTGCTCTTCCCTCTGGCTACATGTTTTTCCTTCAGATAACCATCTGGCTACTTCTGTATTTATTGTCAAGTCTTTGCTCAACTGTGAGGTCTTCCCTGACCTTCCTATTTAAAATTGCAACTCCCATCCCCATCACTCAGCATATCACTTCCCTGCTTAATTTTTCTCCATGGTACTTAACATCATCTAATGAATACTATCATTTATTTGTTTCATTTGTTTTTTTGCTCCCTTCCCCAGATGTAAGATCCTCAGCAAAGATTTATATCTATTTTTTCCCCTCCACTGATCCTAGAGCAGTACCTGGCATAGAACAGGCACTATTCATTGGGTGAGTAATACTCAGTATGCTATAACTTGTATTCTAGTTTCATGCAGACAAATGTTTCTCCCACTAGCCTGTGAGCTAAGGGGAGGGTGGGTTTCACTGCGAGGTCCCTCTCCCCACCCCCTGCGGAAACGTCTATCATGGTGTCTCACAAACAACAGATGTTTGATATATGTTTGTTAATGGAATGATGGAAGCAAAGAATCACCCACCTTAAGTATGGAGACAAAGAAGCCAGGTCACGCAGGAGAGCCCTGCTAGTGTTAAAGGTGGGCGTAGCGAACACCATGATGTCTACTCCAGGTCTCCTGCCAGCAGTGCCCAGCACACTGATACCTGCTCTTCTTTTCTTCCTGGTAGGAAGTACATTGGAGTGTTAGCCTCCCTGGGGTTGATCCTCAACCAGTAGGGGAACGAATTGGTAGATAAATGCCCCAGCCTCCTTGGCCTCTGGTCAGTGTGGTCAGATTAAGACAATGCCAGTAGTGTTGAAGTAGGAGCTGGAGAGTAGAGCATTTAAACATTTACAAGGTCAAGAACAGGCATTTATTTGAAAATGCCATCCTAAACCTCTATTTTCAGTATCCAGCAGTGTCTGGCATCTAGTAGGTGCTCTGTGGATGCTTAGGGAATCAACAAACATGCCTTTAATGGTGGGACTGAGCAATCTTCGGAGCTTGCTCAAAGGTGAGAATGACGTTAACTGTTAAATCTGCCTACACACTCATACACACACACACGCGCGCATGCACACACACACACACACACACACACCCCCTTTGAATTTCCAAGGAACTCCTTTCTCCTTTACTTCCTAAGAGATTTGGGAAGTAACAATTCATCAGTGCCCTCACTGATGTAGGAGGTTAGGCCAGGATGGCCCTCTGAGATCATCTAGTCAAATCCAATCAATCCCTGAACTGGGGCCAGAGCCCCAATGTTCCACCTCCCAGTGTCCAGTCCTCTTTCCACAGTAGCCACTGAGAACATTCCAAAAAAGTAATTTGGGAGGCTAACAGCCGTGAATATTTTCAGATTCAATTTCAGCAAAGTGTTACCATTTAAGAAAGTCTGCCAAAAAGATAATGCAGATGAAAATGTACTGTGTAAACTGTGAAGTGCTATCCAAACGTTAGCTATCTGAGGTCCACTGCCAAGGTCAACAAGGCCTGGGTGTAGAGCCAGCTCTTAAATTGGAGGAGCTAAGTAAAGGCTGGTCATTCAAGGGGCCCCTTCCGAATGGGACACTGGTGTCTTTGCTGGGATCAGAAGGACACAGTGGCTTGTCTGTGTGCCTCTTTCACCCCCATCCCGCTAAGTACAATACACTTGTGCTGAATAAGATCAATGCTTACATTGTATATGCGATAAAACTGATGATTTTCCAGCTTCTTTTCCTTTTGCTTGTGTTTTAGAAGCCACACACTAAGCCCCAGCCACCTGTACCACCGGGCAACGGACTGTCTCTCCAAGGTTTCCAACTGTCTGGGTACGTGAGTGTTTTTCTCCCACATTAGTTTACATTTGTCCCAGCTGCACTACAATTTAGATTCTGCACATACTCTGGCTCTCAAAACCGCATTCTTTTGCCCTCACACTACTTCTTTGTCATCTAACAACTGAAAAAGCATTGTTTCCTTGACTTGGCTCGAGAAAGGGGACCTCGATGAAGAGTAAACTTCACATTTTCTGGGCTTTCTTATCCTAGTGCCCAACAGGAGAAGGGAGGCCCAGTGTTTGGTGACCTCCTGCATTAGGTTAACGATCTGGATATGGGCCCAGGGGGATAATGAGCCCATGAATAATAGGGAGCTGATTGTCCAAGTCTTATCATGGTGAAGCTGAGTGGCAGAGCTTGCTTTGTCCTGGCTCCCTTGCCTTCTCCCCAAGCATCTCTTAATCTGTCGAAGCCAATGGGTTTATGTGGCAGACATTCATTCCTCACAAGCTTCGATTCAAGCGGCTGTGCACCAATTCAGGCTCAGATGTTTCTACACTTAGGGCTTGTAAAACAGTGAAAGAAATATAGCAGATAAATTCACAGAAAGCCTTCTGTTATAGGCTTGAAAAAAAGATCTACTCATTTCTCTACTGTAACAGGAGTCTTGAAAAGCCCAAATTAAGGTGCAGAAAAAGGGTGAAATGAGAACACTAAAAGGCCTAATACTGCAGAGAGCCCGGCAAACTTTTCCCAAGTGATATATATATTCCCGAAATCATGAGTTAAATTCATTTCACCTGCATTCGCTAATCAACGTTGTTTTTAAGACCTGCCATGTCCTCCAAGGAGCACGTGGCCTAAACAATGTTTGCCTGAGATATTCTCGGGAACTTGGAGTCAGCTGTGTGTATCTAGTTGGAGCTGGGCTGGTTAAGACTGGACAGGAGCACGGACCCTCCAACTGGGCATGCGCGGTGTCCGCTGGGTGACCTTTCGACACAGAGGGCTGAAAACTCCACCCTCAGGATGTGCAGAGGCCTATAATATACTATTGCAGAACCTCGATTCCCACACCTTTTTCCAATCACCTTTCCCCGTGCTCCCCACGCCTCAGTCGGCCCTGACGCTTGATTCCTAAACCTATAAATACTGCCGCCCCTTGCCTTGTAGGAGGTAGTTTTCAGACTTGATTTCTTGTTTCCTGTCTTCGCTGCTTTCCTATTAAGCCCTCTTTCTGCTGCAAACCTCGGTGTCTCAGCATTTTGGCTTGCTGAGCGATAGAATGAACCTGGTTCGGTAACATGGTTCAAACTCGGAAGAAAGGTTTTTACTGCTCTATGGCTGGAATAAACAAACAGCCATAAGCCTTCCTAAGTTGTTTTTGAGGGAACTATTAGTAAAATTTCTACTCCTTAAGGTTAAACCTTTTGGGGGGGGAAACTAGGGAATGGGTGGCCTTAACTTCTGTCTGGTTTTCTAGGAATCCATCTAAGGGGCTGAGCTGGATGTATCTTGGAACTCAAAGTCCTAGCCTAGTTAGTGATCTTTTCATGCAACCCAGGGCCCAAGCATGAGCTATGCTTTAAAAAAAAGTAGACTAAGGGCTTCCCTGGTGGTGCAGTGGTTGAGAGTCTGCCTGCCGATGCAGGGGACACAGGTTCGTGCCCTGGTCCGGGAAGATACCACTTGCCTCGGAGCGGCTGGGCCCGTGAGCCGTGGCCGCTGAGCCTGCGCGTCCGGAGCCTGTGCTCCACAACGGGAGAGGCCACAACAGTGAGAGGCCCGCGTACCCAAAAAAAAAAAAAAGTTGACTGAAAGTTGGCAAGTAGGTGGGTTCAAGGAGAGGGGGTGGTGTCTGCTCACCATTGGCTGCGAAACCCGCTCTGCTTTCTACTCTCCTACTCTCTTGGGTCAAATGTTTGGTCAGAGCTTAAGAGATGAGGCGATGGGGTAGTTGTACACAAACTATCAACTTCCACAGTCCTAAGGCTAAACAGCTGAGAGGGGGAAAGAAAGACGCCAGGTAGCTTCTGCTTGCTTCAAGATTAGACCACTGAGGGCAAGAAAGAGACGGGTTTCAGGCACTTGGTAAACTGAAAGCAAACTTCTTTATTGTACACAGTACAGAATATAACGCAGCTTGGCAGGATGCAAACGGCCCTGCGCAGGGGAAAGTATTTCAAATCAACTGGCAGGTTAAAGCCTTTCTGCACTGTAGACTTTCCACACTCTGGAAAGAAGCAAAAACAAGAACAAAGAAACAAAACCATCAGGGAGGTGCATGAATCCGATGGGAAAGCGACGGTGATGCTGCCATCCTGTGTCCCGAGACAGCACAGGCCACGTGGCTACAGCAGGGGAGAGGAGCTCAGGCTACAGAGGATTCTTTTCAGTACTTGCTAAGACAGCATAAATCCATCAAAAAAAAAAAAAACCCAACAAAACCCAAACCCGGATAAGTAAAGAAAGGAAAAAACAAATCCTATACAGCATTTACAACAAATTAACCTCTAGCCAGCTGGGGATAAAATATGCATCTATGTATAGACTATGTGTAGGTTAGAAAGCTATAAATACCAGCTTGGAAAGTCCTTTGATTAGAATACAATGCTAATTAAGGCCCAAGCTCCAGGTTCAATACCTTTGTGGGCTAATTAGCTTCCAAGAGAGGAAAATCTTGTCTTTCCATAGCTATAAAATGCACCCCTTATCTCTGTGACCCTCTTCACAAATGTGCTCCTGGTCACCAGGGGGACTGTTTGAGACTACAGAGCGGGTCCATCAATAGAAAAACAACTCAAAGCGCTGTCCTTCGCATATGAAGAGTAGCATAGTCATTCTTTGTGTGCTAGGTGTCAGGGGAAGCACAGAATCCTATCAGCAGGCAGCAAGGTGCTACCACTTTCTAATTCTTTTTCCACTACTTTGAGCTTAACTTTCATATAGCTTTAGCTGGGTTATTTAAAACTTTCCCAATATAATACAGCAATCAGAGAAAACCTTTTTTAAAGTGGCAGGAAACTAAGATGCTAGTACTGCTTTACCTGTCAGTGTCGCACAGAAGTCTCAAACCCTATTGAATCATATGCAGGGTTTAAAGTCCAAAAATTAAAGAAAAAGGAAAACAAAACAAGCTGAAATGGAAATTGTCATCAGTCATGCCCAGGGAAGAATCCCTACCTAGGGTTTTCACCAGGTGACCAGGTTTCAAATGGACATGACATGTATTATGTACATATGCTTTCCAGAGAGGGCATGTGAGGGAACATGGGGGACTATACACATAGAATCTAAACGGTGTGTCCAGGCTGCCCTGCACACCTCAAAAATGTACAACTCAGGTGCAAATGTTCCATCAGGCTGTCTGGTGCAGAAAGCACAAAGCAGGCAATAAAAGAGGGCTTGTACTCGGCTAAGGGGACGCCCCCCAGCAAAGCCCCTTTCAAGCTGCAGCGTCTTCATAAGTTGGCACTGCCCTGTTTAAAGGGCGCAGTGCAGTTACCAAAAGGTTTGTTTTTTTTTTGCTTTAAATACCAAAACTACAAAAATCAGTTTATAAACTGTTTTTCCAAAACAACCACCAAAACAAAACAATCCCCCGAATCAAAGCAAAACAAAATACTGTCAAAAGTGTTAATCACCCTTCTCCTAAAATTAAAGCCATCCACACACACAGCCATGTGACTGGGAAGAGAAAGGGGGCCTGCTCTACTTGGTGACCACATGGCCAGAAGGTTCCCAAGGGTAGCAATGGTTTATTATTTGAGAACCATGGAGTGGGTAACAGCTGTTCATCCTTTTTCCCCTTCTTTCCAGACCAAGAGGAAACATTTCAGATTAAGCTGGAAGAGCTCTCTGAGTTTTAAGATATATTTGTAACCCTTCATGGTTTGAGCCTCCCCAACTTTGCCTACCTCCTCTTCTATGGGTTTGTGACATCTTTTCCAATAAATTGTGCAAATCAGAGCCCTTCTACGTAAAGGCATTTAGTAGTCCATGATCAATGCAGATTGTCACACACTCTGTCCTGGTTTGTGGGTACTAACCTGAACAAGGTATTGCTTTGCATATATTGTCCATGGGAAGGAGGCTCCATTTCAATTGCTTTCCCAGAAACCTTGTCAGGTTCAGAGCTGAGGCACCAGCCTTTTGGTGGTTTTCTGCCCCTCCCTGTTCCCACTCCCCCGCCAAGGTATCTGTCTTTAAGGGTGCCGATCCAGAGACAGCTTGGGTTCTCCAGATAATACTCAAAGGGCAAGCTTTGGGAACAGCCAGAAACACAAACAAAACCACTGCCCTCGTTTGCCTGAATGGGAACTGCTAGCTCTAGGGTTTGGCCGCTCAGCCGCTCGGAAACTTAGTAAGCAAAGCCTTCGGCATAGGGGAGGCTGCTGCAGCGGTCCACATCCAGGAGGTAAGCAGGGTTGTCTTCAAAGTGGGTCAGTGGCAGGGTGTCCTCCTCGCTGAGGTGGCACTCAGACTCCGCTTTCAGGAACGGACGTTGGTTGTCGGGGAAGGCCATGGAGAAAAGGGCATCGGGGTCGCAGACAAACTTGTAGACGTATCGTTCCCCAGCCACCTGAAGAGAGAAAACACACCTTATGAGGCCCAGCTGGAACAGGGCATGGGCCGGGGCCAGGGCACCAAGGGAAGAATGAGATATTTGTAAGTCACCAAGCTCTCAGGGAGCCAGGGACCAAGAGGCTCACTGGTAGCTGATTATCCAAATCATTCAGATTTATTTTGATAAACTGTGGGAACCTGTTACCTGCCAAGTGTTTTGCTGACACCACAGCTTAGCAGTTGAAAAGAATATCTGAATTTCAAACTCATGTTAGGTTCTTTTAAAAGAAAATCCTCACTGTGTTATACTCACAGCCTAGAAAACAATGGTTATGCTGAGGTTGGTGCCTGATATTACAAGAAGATATAAGGATTGAAAGATGCAGGAGTCAGACCATGTGTTCAGTTCCCTCCAAAGTTTACAGTCTTCCCAGGACAGCTTTGCTCTGAAGGGCTAGGAATTCAGAGAGCTGTGTGGGAATTTTAAGTTTGTTCCAAAACCAAACAGAACTGTGTTTTGGCTTACCTGCAGTTTTACATTACTCATTCCATGGTTCTGCTACACTGAAGGAACTGATGACTACCTTTATATGAATTTTATGCATTATAATATTACAAGAACCAAATGGTCTTGATTAAGGGTGGCAGATGTATACAATCAATCATCCCTCTTTGGGTTGTTAAATCTCTCCTTCCCCAGCCCGAGAGTCAGCTCATGTATGTGGAAGAGGGAAGTAGGAGGACATAGTGGCAATGATACCGGCTCATAAGCCAGGAGTGGATGGCTCCCAGCCTTGGCTCAGTCGCTAACAAGTCTCAACCTCTCAACCTCAATCTTACCTTTCAAAAACCGAGGGTATGGGACGACTGCTTTTCTAAGTCCCTCCCCAGACGGGCATGCTACCACTCCTCTTTCATTTAGTTCTCATTTACTCATGGGTCATGTAATAAATATAACAATGATCTCTTACACTGGATAGCACATTACTATTTCTAGAATGTTTTCACATATATTACCCTTTGAGATTAGATTAGGGTCTATTATCTACATTTTTACTGGAAACAGGCTTTGGAAGGTTGACTTTCCTTAAAGCATAAATGCAGTGCTGGATCTGAGCCCCCCAAGTCTCATTCCTGTGCCTTCCTGTACTTTTTGCCTGTTTTATTCTCAGAAAATTCTCTCCTACTTCCTTAGAAAACGTAGGAACAAGTTCATAGGGAAAACTCGTTGCCATTAGTTCAAGTTAACTGTGTCTTGATTACATTCCCTCAGACTGGATCTGGAGTTGGGAACAGCAAAGGAGTAATGGCCCTCCTTCCTGAGTTTAGGATTCTACCCGATAATGTTAAAACTAAAAGGGGAGAGAGTGTGTGTGAAGTTTGAGGGGGAAAAGGCAGTGACTGATAATGGGTTCAGAGTTTCTTTTTAAGGTGATAAAATGTTCTAAAACTGATTGTGGTGACGGCTGCACTACTCTGTGCACATATTAAAACCCCACTGAATTTAACCCTTTTAAAAAAGGGGGGAAGTTGGGTGTACTCTAGATACATCCTAGAGTATCTATTCACTCTGTGACAAGCACTGAAGTCAAACCCTCATTCCTGCCCCAAAGGAGCTGATACTCCTGTAGCAGATACTGACAAGCCGGGGAGTAACTTACAATACAGACAGTAGGGGAAGTGATGGAGATGAGCCCAGGTGCTCTCAGAAGCAGAAGAGGGACCATGTAACTCAGCCTGAGAACTTCAGATTCTTGGAGTAAAGAGGTGATTTACTGAGAAAACAAGTAGGGGCTGGCCAGGCAATGAAGGCGTTAGGAGTGTTCTTAAGTAGGACGGTAGTTTAATAGGTAGTTTTTCATTTTATAGTATGCTTGATAACTTACATGAATGTGATATGTATTGTTCGGTAAACAAATATATTAAGAGAAAGATGGCTATGCTAGTGAAAGCAGCCAAGTACAAGTGAGGAAATGAGGGTTTAATGGTGCCTTGAGCCTGTATGAAGCATTAAAAAGTCTGGATCTTATCCAGAAGACCATCCATGAAAAGCTGTTTTAATAATTTTTAAGGAGATGAGAGGAATATGGGGTCATATTACCACCTGCCTCTGAGAAAGATAAGCCTGGCTTCAGCGTAGACAAGTTCTCAGCAGCAATGACCACATACTTCTGAGTGCATCTTGGCATCTATCATGTAGACTGCTTAAATGTGTAAATGCTAGAATCTGGGCAACAGTACAGTATAAAATCTGATGGCTAAGAAAAACCAATCAAAGATTTTCCATTCTCATCTTCTGCCTATCCACAGGATTTTAAGATTGTGGCTCTTCACCACCTATCGCAATAAGGATTTTGCATTGGCTTCCTCAAAATGACACTTCATCCTTTTTTCTGCTACCTGCTACCAGGTGATTCTGCCATTTTGCAAACCTTGGGTTTTTAACTTGAGTTCCAATTTCTAAGGTTCTAAAAGAGAAATAAGATTTTTTTTTACTGCCCTAACACTTTTGGGAGTATTAAACCAACATAGTTGGAGGTCTCGGTGTTTCAACTAAAGACTTCGCCTAAGCTCTCATGGGAGGGGAGACCTTCAAGTAGATTCCCTCACTTGCTCCTTTATGGATATAATAGTTGGCCTAAATGTCTGGATGTTTTTGTAAGTAGAGACAGTTTAAAGCAGAGGAGCCTAATTTTCCTACAGTGTCTTCCATACACAACCTTTGGCTTTCACGTACCCAACAGCATTAAAGGTGCTCCTTATTATCTTATTTAACTTAAGTTTTTCCAAGATGTTTTTCCTATCACAGAATTACTTACGAGGCTAACATGTCCTCCCAGTCATCACATACAGTTTTATTTCAGAAGCCCTTGACATTTTCTTTGAGAGTGGTCCTAGAGTGGTCTAAGCGTCTCTAGTAATCGCTCACCTTCTGCATGATGCCCTTTTCATAGTAATAGCGTAGAGATCGGCTGAGCTTGTCGTAGTTCATGGCTGGCCGGTTCTTCTGAATGCCCCAACGCCGAGCGACCTGAAGAGACAGGAAAGCAATGGAAACTCATTCCCTGGGCTTAGTGGTTTTCTCCCAATCCCAGGAGAGCCAGTTCTAGAATCTGACTGCTTTGGTCAGTGACCCATTTCTCTGACCTGGAAGGAAAAGCACTGAATTCCCTCAAGACCAAACATTTAGCAAAGGTGATGATTCAGTCAAATGCTAAGAGGTGAGACCTAGAGGTGGAAAAATCCTAGCACTTTAAGATTGCAGAGGGCTCGGCTAGCGTCCCAGAGGAAGCAGGCTCTCTACTGTTTCTCCACATATGAATTATCGACCAATACCCATAGACCATTAGCATGTTGCCATTAAGTGCTATGGTTTCTGTAGCAGTCAATAAGGAATAATTAGAATGGTCATTCCTGAAACATTAGAAACACACTGGTGAGTTGCTAATGGGCCAGCAGAGCAAAAGTTCAATTCTAATAAGATTGGAGAGGGGCTGGTAGATGTTTACTTATAGCAGCTCATGGAGTAAAGGGGAATCGGATCATTTCAGCCTGCTGCCATCCAATCCCCTGCTCCCAGCAGACTTGCAGAATGGACACTAAAACATGTAGCACCATTATCCACTTAATGAAAAATTAACAGGGCTTCCCAAACAGTTCTGAAGTGCATTATATCCAACTTGGTCCACCTCTGAGGTGCAGTGATGGGGAGGGTGTAAATGGAGGTTTGGGCAAAGAGACCTTATAGCAAGAAAACTTCCTAGTGGAGTTCAGCAGGACAGCCAAGCAATTTCTGTTCTCAAGTATCTCAACATCCCAAATCCTACTTATCAGGATGACTGTCGAGGTAAGAGAAGAATAACCTTGGAAACATGAGGTCTTTAAATGTATGCAAACCAGGGATCATGTTTTGAACATTTTGGGTCAGTTTTAGAAACTTAAAAAACCAAAATAACTACATTCCTTTTTATTAAAAAAAAAAAAAGATGACAAACATGGAATGAGAAGTAGGGAGCCTGCAAGTGGAAAAGGTGGATCATAAAACCACATTTCACTTGAAGTATTCTTTAAAAGTATTTGGGGCAGAATGAAAACAACATCTTCTGAATTCAGGATTCTAAGATGACCTTTAATAAATACCAAAAATAATCTGGTAAGTAGGGAAGAATGCATCTGTCCTAATTATATTACAGTAATTCAATAGCCACGATTCCACTCTGCCTTGCAAGACACTGTGTGAAAGTTAAATTTCCATTCGTTTGCTTTGCGCCCCACGGCACACACGATTATCCCTGGCTCTCCCCCTTTCTCCACATTGCACCCGTTCAACTCTTTGAAATGGCCCAAAAGACAAAATGAACCAAAAATACATCCCCTCGTTAAAGAAGACAAACATTTTATTTTACTATTATTATTTTTGGCTGCACCAAGCAGCATGCAGGATCTTAGTTCCCCGACCAGGGATCAAATGGTGTCCCCTGCAGTGGAAGCGTGGAGTCTTAACTACTGGACCGCCAGGGAAGTCCCGAGAAGATAAAACCAATTTTTAATCAATTTCTATTTTTAACCAGTTTTTAACCAATTTCAATTTTTAACCAACTTCTTTTTTTAACCAATTTCTATTTTTAAACCAACAGAAATAGGGGTAAGAAAGAACCTGTTAAGTCAATACGTGTCCTTTTACCTGTTCAGAAGAAATGACACCATGAAACTGTACTTGAACTGCTGTCAGACACAAGTGATGCAGGGACCCTTAAAAGAAGCCCAGCCTCATCATTTTACTATAGTCAGTGGTGGAAAACAATTCGTGAATATTTTTCAACTTCAGCCGTGACCTCTCTTTGCTGTCGCGTGCATATGCAGTAGCTTGCTGGAGAGAGGTTTTATATATGCACAGACTTCAAAGCAGCTCTGGTAGCCATAGTTACTGACTCATCCTCTTGGGCCAGGGCCCTCTGATTCAGTAGCCCTCACCAGGGCTGCTCCTTCTGCAGTAATCATGATGCAGCACAACTGCAGAGCAGCTGGGAATTAGGGCTGTCCCATTTCTGGGGGGAGGGGAGCAGGCAATAGCTTGCTACCAGCTCCTCCTTTCTTTCGTCTTTCACATTCGTTACTTTGATAGCATGCATCTTGAGGACGGAGGCCGAAGGAGTTTTAAAAACAAACAAACAAGAAAACCTCACGTCTCTTCCTCCCTTTTTAAGAGAGAGCAGCCGCAGCGCAGGGAGCGGCTCTTTCTAGCAGCCCGTCCTTTTAAACCTCCCCACGGCATCAGTTATCCGCCACATGTTCAACAAACAACCCTACCCCCCAAAATATTCATTAATGCAGATTCACAGTTAAAATGGCTCCAGATTAAAGCCGAGTCAGTCATAATTGAGAGGGTGCTAAGCTGGATGACAATCAAAAGACATTTGATTAGGAGGCCTGCCAAAAGCAGTTCCAAAACCACAATTTCCATGCACAGTGTAATGGATATTATGGATAATTACCCAGAGTGCACTACTCAGCCACACAGCTGCCTACAATTACGGCCCAAACAGCTTCCTCCTCCGCTTCACCCTTCAAGCTTCCCCCATGACAACTTCTTACAGCTTTTTCGAGGAGTTGGTATCTTCCTGACAGTAACAAGAGTAGGGCCCTCCGAGTTATACAAGGATTAGAGAGCGAAAAAATTCAAATGCTGCATGTCCCGAGGCCAGAGTGCACACGTGGAACAGAGCTGATCCTGGGTTAAGAGAATGGAATATTCGGAGTTCATGGAATGCTCGGGGATTTCAAGGTGCGGCGGAAAGAAGTACTTCCTGAAGAAACAAAGCTGTCCAACCAGCTGAGGGAGGCTCCAGGCCACCACAGGCCTCCCCTGCGACTTGGCTGCTTGGCATTTCTGTGAGCATTCTGGCTTAGTATTAGCTTCGTTATTAAGAAAGCCGGGGCCCTTGGCCATCTGTTCATCATTTTCTTTACCACTGGTAGGAGAGCAGCAGATTCAATAACAGCTTTACAAAGGGTCATAACCAGGTTTACCTGCAGCTATACAGCCTGTGCTTAGGCCAGAGGCAGTGGCAATAAAGTAATAAAAGCTCCTGTCTGCAATGAGATAAATCAATAAGGGCTGCCCACATGACAGACTGACTTTCGAAAAGCCTTAGTGAGTCTGGGCGACATGCTTTCCTCAAGCCTCACATAAACCAGGCCACGTTATGAGGAAAAGAATGCAGGGCGGATGCTCTCCAGTGTGGCTGGAAGCCACAAACACAGCTCCACTTCTAAACACGACTTAGCCAAAAAGACACCCTTAGGAAAACACGGCAGTACCAAACTCTGGCTTTGAAGGTAGACTGACTCTTAACAGAAACCGTTTACAATATGAGGTGTTGACATATTTCTATTTTTTTGTGAATGATGCAAGATCGGGAACACCATACATGTATCTTCTCTAACTGCCTTTAATGAAGCCTGCCTTCCTCTCCTCTCAGTCAGGATTCTCCTTAAGTCTCCAATCCACACATTCTCCTTTGCTCATCTTAACTTTCAGGCTCCTTTCTTCTTCCAAATCTCCTGCTGTTAACCCCCATACCCACCTGTCCCCCTGGTGTGCTAAAGTGAGCCCTGGAATTGATGGAAAAACATCTACAACTGCAGTCCCTGTTCAAACTCCTTCCGAGAGCATTGGTCCCATTCCAATCACACCCAACCCAAAGATACATTTTGCTCTGCTGGTTTAATATGTAACACCTAAGTATATGCTACCAAAAGAAGCATATGTCGTATTTTCAGGGAAGTTATTTCTTTTCTATTTATAATCTCTCTAGATTCTAAATCAAATAGAAATCAAATCAACCCCTTTGGGAATTCCCTGGCGGTCCAGGGGTTAGGATTCCGAGCTCTCACTGCTGAGGGAACTACGATCCCGTAAGCCGTGTGGCGTGGCCATAAAACCAAAACAAACAAACATAAAACAACCCCTTTTGAAATATGCCAAACTCAGAGCCTGATTTAATTTACTTTGCAATATTCAGGAAAGGAGGAGTTCCATGATGTTCTCCCCTTTTGAAGAAATGGCATTGGTTCTGTCCATTGGCCTTTCTGTCAAGAGTCTGGGCAAACAGACAGTAACAATGTTTCTTCTTTCTATTAACAAAATAATGAAAGTTTGTGTCCTCTCTCAACCACTGTGATATTACATTTAAAAAAAAAAATCTAACTTCCTAAGATTGACCCATCTCTGATAATTTTATTTCTCTAGGTTAGAGCCATTTGAAATACACAGTGGGGTAGTTGCAACCTATAATATATTACCAATATGTCTTAAAATCTGTTCATGTAACCTCTGGTATAGGCTATGACATATGAGGGTTGACACCAAAACAAGTTGGTATCACTGAAAGAACACTTGAAAAAGACTTTCCAACAGAGAGAGCAGACCCTATTAGAATGTAAGTCTTCATGGCCTCCCTCCCCAGAGTTTGCAGAAGTGTTACTAATACATTTTATATATTCTGCAGTGGAGAACTCTGCCTGTCTGTGAATTGTAAGTTGTCCTATTCGTAGAAAAGGCACTGCCAAGCCCATTGGCCAGGCTAGAATCTGAACGAGAAGGAAGAGCGTATTTAACACCGTAAAAAGGCTCAATGGAGAACAGGAACAAACATCAACAAATCAAATCACCTGACCCCAGCTTCCAGCGCTTACCTCCTCCGGTTCTATCAGCTTGAACTCCATGCCTCGGCCTGTCCAGGCAATGAAGTGGGCATTGGCTGGGTCGTCAAGAAGGGTAACCAGGAACTGCCACAGCTGAAGGGAACCTCGCCTCTGGTAAGGAGGCCCCTCCCGATACATGGTGGGCTCTTGTTTGACTTTGCCTGTTTGAGACAAAGACACATATGTGGTACTTTAGTCTCAAGTTTCTCAGCTGATTTGGGCAAACACTAATTTAGCATCAAGACTGATGAACATACTCTGACATCTTGAACCTTCCAGCTTCCCAACAAACTGGATGTGGCTACTTACCTTCCAGTCTCTCAGGAACAACACAGGTGTCGTCAAAGTACAACCGGGGATCCTTCTCATATGAAAAACCTGAAGAAGAATTTAGAAAGAACATGTTGCTTAACAAATAGTGTTCTCTGAAAACTCTGGATTTAAGGACTAAAATAGGATTCTACCATTTCAGGTCCTCAGCCTGATGAACTGCTCTATGCCAGACTGAATTTTGGAGGGAACTTCAACTTCACCAGGACTTAGGTGTTCTGTTCTGATGCAATCACCTGCGCTTCAGTCAGAGGAGCATCAGTTCCTGCTATCAGAGCTGAGACTGCAGGGAGGCACTGAGTCACCTGTACGTTCCTTTGCATCTTGCTTACAAGGTCTGCATGGATCAGTGTGTCCGTGACTAAGCCTTTGTATCTGAAAAGACATCTCATCTATTTCAGTTGGCCTTACCGGGTGGATTTGGTTGATCTATACGTGGTCTAGCCGTTTTCCTTTTAGCAAATATTAATTTCAACCTTTCTTACTGCTTGTCTAGGCTGCCCACACACCTCACTCAGTCATGAAAAAGCTTGGAGGGTAGAGAACAATGCCAAATGAGTAAAGGCTTGGGCCTGTGGAGGACTGTGACAAGCAATAATTTCAAAAAGTTGGAGGTATTATCACCTCCAGACACTGTGGAAGGAATCTGAAGAGACTTTCTGTCAATAAAACTTATTCACTGTATAGACAAGAAAACAAAGGGGAACTGACTGGTCCAACAACACATGTAAGTGGAAATGAAAGGAAGGCAGGGCAAAAAGTGGAAGGTGTCAAGAAGAAGGATGGCCTGGCATCCTAAACCCACCAACCCTTCATATGCATTCAACGCTGACCACCAGGTCGCCAGGCACCCTGACAAGGCCAGCGGCTCAAGCCAAAGCCAGTTAGTAGACAGGCGTGATGGGACCACACCCTTGGCTGCGGTCCAGCCTGTTCCAGGGGGCGAGTGCTCCAGCGTACTCTCCTCTACCCGCACGCTTCTCAAGAGGAAGCAGCAGGAGCTCCTGTCTGCTCAGTGGTACTCCCTGTGCTTGGTTCTCTGATCAGTTCGTCTGGTGTGCGGTCCAGGCGTATGAGTATCAGGTACGTGGTAGGGGGAGGGCAGAGGAGGTTGCTCTGCAGTGAAGGGCTAGCATTAGATTTTGAGAGGGATTTGCTCTGACTTAAAATCCCTGGGTAAAGGTGCCAAGAAAGAATCTGTTCTTTTTCTTCACAATCAGCCCGGGTGAAGTTCTCCTTGGCAGGATCAGCACAATTTTAAAGAGGCCTGGGGTTGGGAAAACACTGCCCCACCTGGAGGAAACAGACTGTTTTAAGGTTCTGTATTATTCATTTTTGTTTCCTCAGCCCCAAGCATTATTTCTCTGCTTAACTACAAAGGAAGTATATTTTATTTAGTATTTAATCCAATAAATATTTATGCCAGGCACCGTGCTAGAAGGGGGTAGATAGAAGAATACAGACTCCGTGCTTGCTCTCGTGGAGCTTGCGTCCCAACTGGTGGGGACAGACAACAAAGTAGGGAAAAAAGAGACATGGTGTACTGTGGAAAGTGTGGGCCCTGGAGCCAGACTGATAGACCTAGGTTAACTGTGTGACCTTGAACAAGTTAATTAATTGCTCTCAAGTTAATTTCCTCATCTGAAGACTGGGGAAGATAATAATTCCCACCTTATAGGCTTGTGAGAATTTAATGAGTTGATACATATTCTGTTCCATTGACCGATTTATCTTTACAATAGAGAGCTAAGAATAGCTCCTGGTACATAAATGTGCAATACATGATAATTATAAGAAATTAAGACAGTAAGTACTTGTACATTGTGATAAGTGCTATTAAAAGATTAACTGGATAATGTGAGAGCTTTTTCTTATATTCTGTCATGGATTCTAAATTCCTTTAGTAAAAGGACATATCCTGAATATCTTAGCCTCCTTATAGCACCTGGTACGTAAGTGCTCAATAAATATTTGAATAAATATGAGGGAATCTATAGTTTCCATTAAAAGCTTTAAGAATGCAATACTAACTTTTAAGTTAGGGATTCAGGGACTCCTATAATTTATTTTCCAAGTTGGTACTAGGAAACTGACTTATGACAAACTATTATACTTTATATTAACAAGAATTACATAATCCATCATGCTTCATGCTTTTTGCCTTGGCTACCAGGAAGCTATGTATTTCCTGACTTTCCACATGGATTTTGCTATTCCAGTGATGTTTTAACAGCCTTATTATAAAGTCATTATAAATAAACTACAAAGTTTACACACCTGTCAAAATTGCCATTTTATTTTTAGAGCTTTTCTTCCTCTAAGGTAAAGAAAATACATTCACAGTTCACAGTATATAGGGAAAAAATGTAAATCCAGATTAAATTCTAGGTTTGGTTTTTCAAACTAATCAGATGAAGCCCTGCCCATGAGTATCGTTTTGGTGTACTTTGTGGTTTCTAGTCATTGCCACATGTGGTTCTCTAAAACATCTGGAAGATGCTGTTGGTTTAAGTGAAATTTAAGTCAGTTGAATTTGCACAGCAGTTACATCAGTTGTGGCCACAACCATCTAATCACTCAAATAAAGGTGGCAGGAAGGAAGAACCTGTTTGAGGGACAAAGTGGAAATGAAAGATTCAAAACAGTATGCAAAGATTCCAGGTGAACGCTAAGGCAGGATGGCTGTCTTAGTAATCACAGATGCCAATCAGAAACACTTGTCTCACTATTTCACGGGCATCTGTGGTCAAGCCCGTATAAGGAGGAGAGAAAAACCATGTCAGGGTAATTGAGAGCAATTAAGAATGCAGATCTCTTTGAAACTAATTTCTTCAATGTGTATGGGGTCAGGGAAGAAGTGGGGGAAAAACACAAGCTCGCAGATATTCTGTGTGTAGTAAGCAGCCCGATGCCTTACTAAAAATATTTCCTTTAAGAGCATGCTCCTTTCTAAATGTTGTAATCATGCAAAGTGTTTTCCTCCCTCTCTTCCCTCACTCCCTTCTAGTTCGCCTGCTGCAGACATCAACTGCTGCTATAGAAACATTCGGGAACCTGGAAGAGAGCCCCACACAGCTGTGCCGATCACGGCCAGAGGTCCAGTAGACTGCCCTTCCTTCCCAGGGCTGGACACTCGGAATATCCCCGGGTGCCCGTGGCAGCCACACTGGGTCTCCCCTCTAACCAAGTCAGTGGGAGGCAGCCACCCATAGAGACCACTCTTGTGAACCAATCACTCACAATAACCAGCCAATGCTTCACAGTGCTATCTTACTGGCTCTTTCAACCTTTCTCTAAAACTCTAGAACAGTGGTTGTCACCCTGGGACACATGAGAATCACCCAGGAAGCTTTACAAACTACTAACGCCCGAGTCCTACCTGAGAATTTCTGATTTAATTGCTCTGGGTGAAGCCTGGACACCAGAAGTTTTAACAGTTCCCCAGGGGATTCTAATGTGCAGCCAAAGCTGAGCCTCATGACTCTGCAGTCCTAGTTCTCAGGTCAGTGTGCGTCACAATTGCCGGGAGGGCTTGTTGGAACACAGTGCTGGGCCCCTCCCCTGGAGACTCTGATTCAGCAGGTGGGCCCTGAGAATCTGCTTTTCTAACAAGTCCCAGGTGAAGCTGACTGATGCTGCAGGTTTGGGGAATCACACTGCTCTAGGTATTTATGGAGAGCTGTATAGGACAGAAAACAGGACATACTTCTGGGGAACGTGTTCTAAGAAAGAAATCCTTCCCTGTTTCAGCATTCAGAAGAGAACTCTTGAAGGTACCATCTCAAGTCGTGACATAGTTCCTAAGTGCCAGTTTAGGTGATAGTGTTATCTACAGCTATGTATACATAACCTCCTTGTATGGGAGGGTGGAAACCAGACGGTTCGTGTTTTCCTCTTAAAAGTTACGGTCATTACTATGGAAAAGGATGGCAGCCCTCAAAGGTCAAGAGCATGCCTCAAACCCTGTGTGCGAGATAGCTGGGGATCACGATAAGTGAACTCTCGTGTTCACAAGCTAAGGAAGGTTTAAACTACGATCTCACATCTTAGCCCGAAACTGTGCAACTTTAAGCTTCCTTGAATATTATTATTTTTTAAAGAGCTACTTACCTTCATGGCTACTGGAGAAGTAGCCCCCTCTCATGTAGGACGACTGGCAGTTAGGCACTTCTGAAAGAGAAACAGACACACACACTCCTGTCAGTCTCTGCAGCTGAATCAGCACATCGGTCCAACTGCAGCACTGCAGGAAAGCCCCTAAACTTTCTCCTGCTCCAAGGTCATGTCTTTTTGGCCTTGTCTTGGAAAAGGGGTACCACTCTAGTAAGCAGCATGGGAAACACTATGTCCCACCATCTGAATGGAGGACTCGACTCACAATCAAGAGAACTGGGAGGAAAAAATACTCTCATAACTTGCTCATTTTAGAAACTAGTTAACGTCAAACCTCGTGAGAGAGTTAATGACAGAAGAAGAAAATGGCTTTCAAAAGGCCAACGTGGCCTTCTGCCTGTCCTGACTCAGGGGCTTTGGGGTTTGGAGGGGCAGGAAGGTCACTTTAGAGCTCTCCCAGTTTGCTCTCCTTTACTGCTGATGGTCATATCCATTTCTGCTCCAAGAAGTGAGGGTATTTTTAGGTCAAAGAGATGAGGGGATGGGAAGTGATGAAGCTAGGACAAGAATGGGCAGGAGTGAGGAACTGCAGCTTGGCAAGCACATTTCTCCCACGTTATTACTGTTAGAATGGAACCCATGCTGAAGCGATCTCTTCTTCAGACACCATGTTATCAAGGTGTCCATCGAGACAAAAGACAATGAGCTGAGCTGTGCCCATGTGGGATGAGGCTTCACCCTGGGAACACCTCTCAGATCAAAGCATTGTAGATACGGTAACATCTGCTGGGTGTCTTGCTTTAAGGGAGTGGGATGGGGTGAAAGACTCATAGGACCGATTAAAATGTCAGTCCCAAAGGGAAAATGCTGCTGGTCATGCCTGCTCCTGAGAAAAATACATCAGAGCCTTCAGGAGGAATGCGAGTGGACATTTTATAAGCTATCGATACCTATACTTGGTAATTTTTCCATCATAAAGCAACAGATGTCTCCCTTCTGCCTACCTCTCCAGCCTTTCCCATAACCAATTTCTGCCTGAATTGAGCAATCTATGTATTATCTCAGAAGGCCGAGAGAAAATCCTATATCCTATTCCATTTGCAAAAGCCACTGAGTACATACTGCCCCACCCCCTCCCCAGGATCTTCAAGGAAAGCACGCACAGGAAAGGTTGATAACTGACCCACCACCCTCAAATTCCTTTAGCACCAACTGCAAAAAGAAAAGGAGCAAAAAAGTGTCATTTTTAAAATAAGGGTAAATGAAGAAGAGGAAAGAGTTTCTAAATGTGCCAGCTGCAAAATTCCCACTCTCCTTTCCCATAATGATCTCATTTAATAAGCCTGGCCTACAAGATATGCAGTCAGTGAAGGAGTGTTCGGGTGAGGGTGGAGAGGACTCCCAAGGCCAGCTTAAACTTCTTTACGTTTAAGTTTCTAGATAAGAGGTAACCCAAAAGCAAACCATACGTGTGCTAACATGTTATACCTCTCCCTGTGTACACTGGCAACAGCTGGAGGACACAGGAATTTTCCCAGATGAAAGTACTGCAACAGAGCAGCGACCCCTATGAAGCAACTAACAGGACAAACTTTTCCATGGCGTACCCAGCACCCTACACAGCCATGACAGACCAGGCGATTTCTCAGAACACCACTCATTTCAACGATAGAAAGAATCCCATCCTACATGTGGACTCTCTTATATTTGTATTGGGAGTTTAATGGGTCACTGTATTCAAAAAGAAAGCCACAAAACTAGAGGCAGGCCTAAAATGCAGAAATAATATCCCCCGTGTCCAGTGACTCGAAAGATGACCGGTCTTAAGAAAGGACATCACCAAGACTGGATGGCGGCAATCTTCAGGCTTGGACTCAGACGTACTGTGCACCACTTCTGAATGCCTACTGCTCTTCCTACCATTTGCATGGCTTTTCTGTTTTGTTTTGTATTCAGTTATGCATAGACATGTTTGCTTTACTAGCTCCTAAGTTCTTTGAGGGCAAATTTTAAAAAACTACTCCCCAAAGCCCTGCACATAGAAGAGACAGTAACAACCTGACAGATGAATGAGAGACTGAAGAAAGGAACGGCATGATTTTATGCTTACCTGAATCAACGCAGTAATCCCGGGGCTCCTGCTTGATTCCCATTGGTGACTGGAATCCATGTGCTGGGGGGCCCGGCATGCCTGGGACCCCATGTTCATAGAGTGGGTCATGGTATTCTTGTTTGAATCCCTGAGGGGGTGGGGGGGGTGCAGGGACGATAGGTTCTGACATTTGCCGGTGGTAATTGGGGCGATTATCTCCAGGAACTCCTGACTGAGGAGGGAAGGGGTGGCAGGGTTCAGACAGTTGTCTCTGAAATCTGCAAAAAGAAAGTAGTAGTTACATTGTTAAGTAAGAACAAGATGAATACCTACCGTGATATAGCACTGAGGATTAGAAGTCCAGATTAATGGAATTATTTGCAAAGTACTTATTAATGCTTATTTCTGGACATCTTACCCTCTTCCCAAAATTATATCACACATTTCAAACCTCCTGAGTCAGGGACTGGCCAAAAAAATAAATAAATAAAACAATGAATGACATGGGAGCATCTTATTTTCCATGAATTTTTATTTCATGCACAGTCTATGTGTATAGTTGGGCCAGATTACGTATCTGAATATATAAAACCAATTATTTGCAAATATCACTAACATGTTATGTTTGTTCACTGGTTCATTCATTTTCTAACCTGTAGACAGAATTAATTTTTAAAGACAGAGGAGTATTTAACCAGAAGTTAAACAGTTAGAAAACATAGTTAAAAAAAAAAGCCTATATGTAATAGCAATCAAAGCCATAAAATCCCTAGGAAAAATCAGGAAATGTGTAGGCTATACAAGAATAAAATCTTAAAACTATTTTCTAAGCAACGATCTAATGAAAGAAAATATTTAGAACCTGGAAGGTGTTCACTCACTGAAAATTATTCTGTAAAAGCAATTCCTTCCTAACCAACTTGACAAAATGATTCTAAACTTTAAAAGATTAAGAAAGAATGATCTATTAGACTGACAAATATTATAAAGCCACAATAACAGGAATACAAAGAATGAAAGATAGGCATGTCAAAGGAATCCAACGAGAAGTCACAAACTGTCAAGCATATTCCAGAATATGCTACTTGTTAAGGTTAGCATTTCAAATAAGAGGGGAAAAAGATCCCTGTTTTATACCACATGCCAAAATTTTTATATAAAGATTTCAATGTGAAACCACGATAGTAAATATATGTGAAAACATATCTTGGAGTGAGGAAAAATCTGTCAATACATCATACCAACAGCAGATATCATGAAGATAAATATGGATATATCTCCTTGTATAAATTTCTGTAAGTCAATAAACACAAGAAACCTAAAGAAAAATGATAAACTGGGGGGAAAAATCTATAATGGTCAGAAAATACCAGAAACAAGGCCCCAAATTAAACAAACTGAGGAAAAATCTCTAACAGATACAGTAATGTTAATACTGTTGATATAAAGGGCTTTTAAAAAATCAATAAAAGATGGACACGCCAACAGGAAAAATGGGTAAAGAACATAAACGGGGAAATCACTAAAGGGATGTAAATGGTCATAGACCAAAAGTTTCACTTCATTAGTAATCAAAAAAGTAAGTTTTAAAAGTCAACAATGTAACCCTTAATATTAAGGTCTTACTCTCTACTTTTAGTTTGATCCTATTAATAGTTTTAATCAAATAATTTGAATTTGATCAGAATCAATCTGTGACAACAGGTGGCCAATAGATTTCTAGAACATCAAGACTTAAAATCTTAAACTGAAGAGATTTGTGTGCAGATAAAACACTGTTTAGATCAGGGTATAGCATGGCTCACTCTGTGAGTCTTTACTATCTTACTAAAAGCAGCACCACAAGACCATTTTATAACATGAAGATCACCAAACTATTTTATATATATCTATCCTTTTCTCCCAGACACCAAAAGCATCAGAATCTGCCTGGCCAATTATTTAAACGAGTTTTATGAACTCTGTAAGTTTCAGTGGGCACTGAATGCATTACAGTGGATTGTCACCAGGAGCGCAATTTTCAAGGTTGCTGTTATTTAAGGAAACCCTTCTGTGGTCTTTGAAGTGTAAATTTGAAACTTGGGTTTAGGCTTGACATTTAGAATACAGGCACCAGAAGCATGCTGCACCTGATTTTTTTTTTAACGCAAATTCTGAAGAAGTGGGCAGAAAAGAAAGTGAAGATACTCTTTAGGGCTTTTTAAAATAAAGTACCCAAAGTTTATGCTAGCAGGAACAGTAACGAGGGCACCCACTTTCCATGTTCTCTCCCTTCCCCGCTTTGCAACCTTCCTAGCACCTTCCAAAGTAACGTCCACAAATCACTTCCTTGATGGCTCTGAGACGGCACCAAACTGCTCAGTTCTGTAACCGGAGCCTGTGCAGCTGGCAGGCCCAATCACTGCACTTCCGCTCAGCGCTCATCTTCTCACTTTCCAGAATGAAACTCTAGAGTTGGCCTGCTATGGTCCCCTCAGGAAAAGGTACTTCCAGGTGGGCACCAGCCAGCAACCCTCATCCCCTCCCCCCAGCATAACTTTAAGGATGCATGAAGCTTACAGGCCTGGGATCTGCAGAACAGATTCTATAACTGGGATTGTTTTGTCCTAGTTTGTTTTGAGGGAGCGGGAGTGGCAAAGGGGAGCTTAAGGGTAGGTCACAAAACCAACATATTTGGAAGAAAGATTCTCTCAGAGCTTGCTGCCGATAATGGCTTTTATTTGCAGAGATTAGTAAAGTAATTCAGTTCTTGTCCTCAAATACATTCTGTGAACTTTACTCACTGACCTTCATTTGAACCCCCTTCCCCTTTCTGCAATCCTTCTGAAGTATCTAAGAATGTGTTGTATACATAGCACAGCTATGACAGAGATGCCTCTTGTTTACTGAGGCAGGCAATCATTTTCAATGGAGGGGTGGCTTGGCTCCTAACAGACCTCTTTCTTCCTCCTGATAACCACTCCCCCCTTCCACCACCCCCTCACCCCGTGATCCCAACAGATTTCAGACCATAGTGAGCTCACAGTTGGTGAGCAAAAGGAGACTTCTGACTACTGAGCAAGCCTAAATTCAATAGGTTACAGATTAAGGCTTTTTTCAGTGCCAGTTTATTTAAAGAATCAGTTATTTATTTATTTGTCAGATTTATATAGCGCCTTTCCTCCCAAGAGCTCACCCACGCTACCAACATTTGGTTTACATTATGAAAACCGTTAGATGCTTTTTCTGCATTTCCTTTTCGGTTTCTGCTGCCAACACATAGAGTAAACACAATCCTTAGAGAAAAAAGGAGAAGAGTGTGGATTCAACGAAGGCTACACAGTGGCTGGCTATGGGTGCCAGGTGAAGTAGAGTGACAGTTCAGAGGCTAGCCGAGAGATGATACAGAAAATTGGCTAAGAAACCACCAGCACGTACTTAATATTTCCGTTAAAGCTAAGAGAAGATAGAAAATAGAGAAGCAGCATAGCTGGGTAAGAGGCTCTGACTGCGAAGTCAGAACACATTGGGTTGAAATCCAATCTCTACGCCTTACTAGCTGTGTGACCTTGGGTTAGTTATGTAAATGCTCTGAGCCTCAGTTTGCTCATCAGGAAAATAAGGACAGTCGGGTTACTTGTCCCAAAGATCTGTCGTAAAGATTACATAAGATACTGTGTGAGACAGGGCCCAGCACGCTGCCGAGTTCTTGATCTTATGTTACCTTCAAACGTCACCATCAACTCCCCATGCCACCTTGACCCCCACAGTAAGCTAAATTCAGAAGGTATGCAAATGTAAGGGAAGATCTTAAGGAACTGGGAGAAGACTTTCCTCCACACAAAATAAGAGTCTCCTAGCTGCCTACTCACTCTCCTGTCTCAGAAAGAGAATGCTGACTTTTATTCCGGGTGGTAACGTACCACCTAACTTCACATAATATTGATTTTCCTGACATATACCAAGAGCCAGGTACTGCTGCAAAACAAAACCCACACATTGTCCCTAAAAAGCCCACCAAAGAACTCTGACACAGCTCTCAGGACTCTGTGAGGCCTGTTGGCACTGCTTAAACTCAAACTGGCCTAAACTCAAATTGGCCTATCTAAACTATGGTAAAACATAAAGAGATGACGAACAAAATATGTCCTTTAAAGGCCTAGATATTTGTCTGATTTCTCAAGATCTAACATGGAAGAAAAAAGGTGATGTAAATACAAGATGTTACCAGGAGATTAGATGGTGAAAGTATTAGTTTTACGTGTACAACATTAGTAAGTCTAATGATGAAAAGATTTAGGGATACAGGGAGGTTTACATTTTTAAAACTTAATATTAAACAGTGACCCAACTAAAATTTACGTTGTAGTATCTACATCATTTAAGGAAGATTCCTTTAGGATAGTTTTCTTTATGGAACAATAAAAGTGATTTTTTTTTTTTTTCTTTTGCGATATGTGGGCCTCTCACCGTTGTGGCCTCTCCTGTTGCGGAGCACAGGCTCTGGACGCGCAGGCTCAGCGGCCGTGGCTCACGGGCCCAGCCACTCCGCGGCATGTGGGATCTTCCCGGACTGGGGCACGAACCCATGTCCCCTGCATCGGCAGGCGGACTCTCAACCACTACGCCACCAGGGAAGCCCCATAAAAGTGATTTTTGAAATAAAATTGTCATGGAAACATTTATTGAGTACTTTCCCTGTGCCAATGTGACTTCATCTAATTCACCCAATGATCTAGTATTCTCCCATTTTCAGATGAAGAAACCAAAGCTTAGAAAAGTTAAATGCCTGCCTGAGGTCACACAGATAGGAGAGACGTTAAGTGAGAGAGCAGTGTATTCCAAAATTCTTAGATAGGAAGTAGCAGAGCTGGGATTCAATCTTAGGCTGTTAGTCTGTTCAACTCCAGAGCCATTGGCCTATACTATTTGTACAATTGTTTCTATAATTGTTTTAAAATACCCTCTTTCTGACATTTAAATAACAGTCATGTAGTCCAGGCAGCTAGAAAACTCCCATATGTTTGGAAATCAAGAAATATATATTTTAAGAACTCCAGGATTGAAGAAATAATAGAAAACACTTGGAACTGAATTTTTTAAATGCCACAAATCAGACCCTGTGGGATACAGCTAAAGCAGGACTTGGGAAGGGAGATCAAATAATTGATTGTCCCAACCATGATATTTTGAGGAGTGAAAAGGGAAGCTATTAGCAATTACTTTCATAAACCATAAGTGACCCAGGAAAAACTGAATGTATGGTCACCCCAGCCTTAGGAGAACCTTTATTTGGTTATATGGTTATAGTATAAAGAAAGCTAAAAAAATTAATGAGCAAATCATCCAACCAAAGAAGTTGGAAAAAACAGAATAAGCAAAGAAAATAGAGTAAAACATTTTAGTAGGAGCACAAATCAATGAAATAGAAAACATCCAATAGAAAGAATGAGCAAAGCCAGAGTTGATTTGTTGAAAAGATGAGTGATATAATCTGCTAAGACTAAGAAGGTCTAGATAAATAGCATCAAAAATGAAAAATGGATAAACAGATGCTATAGAGGTTGTTAAAAGAACATTACGAACAGCTTTATGCCAATTAATTTTAAAACTCGTAAAACGGAAAAATTCCTAGAGAAATAATTTATTAAATTCACTCAATGAAATAGGAATCCCCAGAGCAAGACCATAAAAGGTGAAGACACTGAAGCAACCAGTAATTAAAAAATCTTCCCACAAAGAAAACATCAGGCCCAAATGATTTTACTGGTAAATTCTTCCAAAAATTCAAGGAATGAAAACCCCCAAATTCACACGAGCTATTCTGGAATATGTAGAAAGGAGAATACCCTCTACTCATTTGGTGAGTATAACCTCAATGCTAAAACCCAACAAGGACAATGTAAGAAAGAGAAAGTATACATTATTCTCAATCATAAATACAAATGCAGAAGTCCTAAATATATACTGGAAAACCTAGCCCAGCAATGTATAAATGATAATACATAACAAATAATTTTGCCTTATCACAAGTATATGAGGTTGGCTTCACATAACTCAATGTAATTCATAACATTGAAAAATTAAAGGAGAAAATTTGTTTGATCCTCTCAATAGAGGCAGAAGAAGTGTTTGATAAGACTCAGTATGTAGTCATATTAAAAAATGTCAGTACAGGGGCTTCCCTGGTGGCGCAGTGGTTGAGAGTCCGCCTGCTGATGCAGGGGACACGGGTTCGTGCCCCGGTCTGGGAAGATCCCACATGCCGCGGAGTGGCTGGGCCCGTGAGCCACGGCCGCTGAGCCTGCGTGTCCGGAGCCTGTGCTCCGCAACAGGAGAGGCCACAACAGTGAGATGCCCGCGTACAGCCAAAAAAAAAAAAAAAAAAAAAAAAAAAAACACTCAAGAAAACAGGATTTGAAAGATGTTTCCCTAGCATTAAAAAAAAAGGGCTTCCCTGGTGGTGCAGTGTTTGAGAGTCCACCTGCCGATGGAGGGGACACGGGTTCGTGCCCCGGTCCGGGAAGGTCCCACATGCCACGGAGCGGCTGGGCCCGTGAGCCATGGCCGCTGAGCCTGCGCGTCCGGAGCCTGTGCTCCGCAACGGGAGAGGCCACAACGGTGAGAGGCCAAGTCAGTACACTAGGGAAAGAAGGAAATTTCCTTTAGCTTGATAAAAGGTAAAAAAGAAAAAACAAAACCAAGAGCAACCCCCCACCCCCAAAAAAATCCTATAGTAAACATGGGGAAATGTAGACAATAAGCCCTTTTAAGATTCAGAACCAAAAAAATCACCCCATACTGGAACCATTAGAAGTACATTATTCAGTCCGTCAAAGAAGGTTCCATTAAGCATCTATGAAACTCAGTTTTGGATCCTGAAGTGAATTTGCGCTGCCACACATAACACGCTGTTAACAGGAGTGCGTGGAGAGGCATGCGTCAGCCAGGCTACAAGTGTGACTCACTGTCAAGTTCTTCCCTCTCTAAAAACTACGAAATATGAAGGACAAAAATGAACAGCAATTTATTAGGGATGGACTTTAAGAGAGGAAGTGGAAGCAAGAGAAAAACTTGCATATATTACATCTCTTAATCTAGCATCTTTAGGGAATAGTTTTCTATTAAATCACAATTCTAGAAAATGTAGGCTCATCCTTTAAGCTCTGAAGTTCCGATCATAACCACTGAGGGAACCTTCTCAACCAGGCCACTCACTCCTTTAGATTGTGTGGCACACAACAGACCCTTTCTTGATGACTCTGGGGACTCGGTTCTGACTATCGATTTCAGTGTGATAGCCTATTGCGATACTGATGCCCTTAGGAAGCATCAAGAAGCAAAGGATTTTTCCACCATCAGGGGTATCTCCTTAAATTTTGTCTTGCTCCTTGATGCCACGTAAGTGCGACAGCAGCGTATTCCAAAATTCTTAGATGATGCTTTTCTTAGTGGAGCCTCTTCAGTTGAATTGTGGGGACTCAACTTGAGATGGAATGACAAATGGAACAGTAAAGATGAAAACATATCTGGCCAGGACTATGGGCATAACATAGGAATATTTTCTAAGTTCCTCCACCCAGCACATGTGAACCTCGTAAACAGCACAGTGAAAACTCCTGTGAGAGTGGAAAAGCTGCATGAGAAGCACTTCTCCTTTTCAAGGAGCAGCTGCTCTTTAAGGATAAATGGAACATGTCTGAACATGCCAAATTACATGTTTGTTTTTTTTTCTCCTCCTTGAGGGGAGGAAATAACGAACATAAATCACGGCTTTCCAACACAGTATTTATCTTCTAAAAACGAATTTTGAGTTGTAAAGAATTATATACTAAGATTATACAAAACATTAAGAATGTACTCTTGATTGGATTATATTTTACTTGTTTAAAGTATAATCTTAGCAAACAATCGCTATCAATAAACATTGAAGACAAGATACTGAGCTAAATGTGGTCTAAAGAAAGGAGTCTAAGTCATGATTTTTAAACCTGAAAGAGTTTGCTCTATTCAACTGAAGAAATAAGGCACCCTGTGAGCAAAACAGAAAAATATAGGTGTTACAATGTGGGCTTAGATAAGTGATGTGGGAATTAAGTAGGATTTTGTAGTTTAAGAGATGGATAAAGTTCTGGTAGTTTAGGAGATAAAGTGATGGATAAAATTCAAGGTCGAAATGGATTTCTCAAGGTCCCTTACTCAGCTTTCAGTAGATTGTTAGCAACCTCCCTCCTGCAAGCATAACCAAAATGGTGTACTTATATGTTAATGTTTTGGCTTCCAAATGTAGGACCCTGTATTTGGCTATGTGACCTTTAGGAAGTCCTTTAGATGCTCTGAGGTCTGATTTTTTTTCCTTATCTGTAAAATGGGATTTTTGTTTTTTTTTTTAGCTCTGCCTTGGTTACAGAGCTGTTAAAAAAAAAAAACAGCTCAAATAAGACTATATTTCCTTCTATCCTGCAAAATATCACATTTTTGTTATGGGGTTAGTTTTGAAGCAATATTCCCTCTAATTTAAATTAAAAGTCAGCAAAGAACAAGCTACAGTTACAAACTAATCTGCCCCACTTTCAGGCAGGCATAAGTTATTGAATATGTAATTATTAAGCTTGTAATCATACATGACTACAACTCCTATTACTTTTACAAAATCAGACTAGGGATTTTAGTTTGTCTCATTTTCTGCACGGTATCCAGTATCTACAAGCAAAATCAATTGTCATGTTTTTGATGTATTCTGCATCACACAGATATCAAATCTCATTAATAACAGACAAGGGCAATAAGAAAAAAATTCAGAGTATTGGGTACTTGCTGCTTAAAAAGAAAAAAAGATGGGTTGGAGTAGGCGTCAGGGTAGAAGAGAGGGTGGCACCATGATGTCCCAAAGTGTGACAATAATATTTCCAGGTCCTGCCCCAGAACCACAACTCCATCTCTAGGGTAGAGCAAGAAATCTGCATTATTAATAGCCCCCCATGGGGACTCCTGTACCCTCAGCTTGGAGACTATAGTGGTCTGGGGGTAGAAGCCTAAGCACCCAGTCTTGCTTGTATTTCACCTCTCCAGGCGCCTGCCCTTCACCCCAATTCTCTCAAGGATCTCTATCACTCCCGTATGTGAGGTCTTTTTATTTCAGACCCACCATCCCTAAAGGCAGAGGGTAAGGTGAAGTGAGTGCAAGGTGGACAAGCAGATTTCAGGGAGGAATCACCCCCCAAAAGAAATACCTACTTTCTGGCTCCTGCCTTCGGACACCTGAGGACAGACACTCAAATCTCAGGGATCAAATGTCCTCCTTTTGGGAGGAGGCAAACCTACTTCATCACTGAGACTAAGGCTCCCTGCCTGCCAGGGCTGCAAGGGGTGAATAACCACAGCAGAACTAGGGGATTTCTCCCCCAGTTTAGTTAGCTATTGACACCATCTATTTACACAGGCCCCTGGATAAGAAACAGAGATTGGGAGGAAACAGGAATAAAACAGACTCAACACGAAGTAATTTTCCTTTCTATATGGTGTAATAAAGATAAAGTTTGCTAATTATTTCAAATACCAAACATATACCCCACCCCAACCCTCCTCTTCAATTAATAATCCCTGCAGAAAATCAGAAAGATACTGTTTAAAAACATAAGACCAGAAATATTATTGAAATAAAACTGGCATCCAGGCTCGAGTTCACAAGCTTGCAGGCCTAAGGGTGATTCTGCCCACAGAGAGGTTTTGTTTAGTCTGCAAAGTGTTACTGCTGTTTTAAATTTGAGTTAGTTGCCAGCTTAAAACAAAACAAAACAAAACAAAAAAACCTCAAACAAACCTAGAATTTCTACATAAAAATCCAAATTTCCAAATTTTGAAAAACTATAAGACTATTAATACAAGGCAAGAACTAGCAAAAGCTTCGTGGTAGCTGCCTCCTTCAGATGAGCTCCCTGTGGAAACCAAGGCCCACCACTGAGCCAGCCCCCAGTCAACACTCTCCCCTCAGGCCCCGTATATCACTGGCGTTTGTGGCCCCCTGGCTTCAGCAGGTGAATAAACACTAACCAGACAAGTTATATAGTTCTTTATGGTGACTTTCACAGCAAAGGGGGAAGGGAATTGGAACCAGACAAGAGTGCTTACTTTTCTGCATTTCATCTAGAAATAAAGAAAGTGACCTCCAATTAAATACCGGCAGGCATCTGGGTTGGACCAGGCCGGGGGAAGGAACACTCATACGTCCTTCCTCTCCTGTCCTCCTCCCCCACACCCACCTATGCAGAGCAAGAAAGACAGAAAGGACAAACAATGGTCACCACCTGGCAGCCCTTGGTAACCACAGACAACTACCCGCTACGTTATCTCCTCATCCCAGAGGGACTTGAAATAAAAAAAAGACAGGTCCGCAGAATATCCTGTATAAAGGAAGGTGACAAGCATCCAAAGTTCTAGAGTACTGCAGGTAATGGACTTTGAAGGCTGGGACCTAAGAGGTTAAGTTTGGTGTTTGCAGAGTAGATTCCTTTTACATCTTAGTTTTTCTGAGAATGAATGACTTCGGACAAGTTATTCCTGATGCCTCTATTTCCTTATTCAGAATGTAGAACTACCTGGAGTGAAGTCACGATCTCTATCTCAAAAGTGAAAAACTATAAATAAGGTCCTTGGGTAATCCCCTACTGTAAAAATGTGTTAAAAATCAAATGAGTAATAATACCTCCTATAACTCAGCAATATTCCCTAATATGTAAGTAAAATGGTAATAAAATATTTATGGGTAGCATAAACCAAAGTGCAATTCTAGCAGGCAGCATCCAATGAGGAGCCATGGTCAACGGACTGTGCATCCTGAGCAGGCCCCTCTTCCCCTGCCTCGCGATGGGGAGAGTACCAGCTACCTCTCCCCTACCTACTTCACAAGGATGCTGTAATGTCTATAACCCATGTGCAGTACCTCAGGTACAGGGTGATATATAAACAGGTCCCATTCATATTATTAGTAGTCTAACATCACAAGATGCCTCAATGGAATGAGATCTTCATAGGTACCTGGTAAATATGACTAACTGCTTCCCCGCTCCCTGGGAGGTAAAGGGGAGGGGGAAGGAGGCAGTAAAGGAAGCCCAGATATGCACCCACCTCTGTTCTGATGGATACTGGTTTTCAGGCATCATCTTTGGCATCTGCAGGGGCTGATGTGGCGGCCGGGGGACCGCAAAGGTTTGCTGCTGTGGTCCAGGTTCTGGAAGTGAATGAGGGCTGGGGGTGGGGCCCACACCTGGTACTGGGCCAGCCGCAGGGGCATGTGCCGAGGTGGGCAGAGTTGCCTGAGGTGGGGGAAATAGGGAATTCTGATGGGTAGGCGACAGGGGGGTGGTAGGAGGGGTTAATGGCTTGAACCCAGAGGGAGGCTTCCTATCATAGGCACTGTAAACAGAAAAAGAGAAGGAACCATTTAGCTGCAATGAAGCCATTAGCATGGTCACCAGGTCCAGCTTGCAGCCCACGGTTGCCAGGAAATGACAGCATTAACATAGTTAAATTGCTGGCAGCCCGAGGGAATATTTGTACCTCTGCAAAGTGACAAACACACTGCGTCACAGGGACTTGTTTAACACTTCTAGTGATTCTTCTCAAAGATAATTTTAGCCTCTGCTTCCGGTTTCCTTTTTCCCCTTTTCTAAAAGAACTCTCCATGTATGCGTGGGCAGGGGTGGATAGATGAGGGGAGAAAGTATGCCTTGGGAGGAGTTTTCTGGCCCCCTCTCCAAGAATTCCAGGGTTCCCAGGAATTAGAATCTTTATTGAAGATAAATTTCTGCTGTAACATCACTTAACAACTCTTCTCCTCCCCCTTTCAGGCAGGCCTGTGTTTATCTTCCAGAGCAAAGAATGATTTAAAATTAAAGCTTCATTCCTGGGGCCTGGATATTCTTAAGTAAAGGGCACAAGCATGGGGACTTTTTCATATATTCTGATTTGAAGATTACTTCTTTGGTGCTTAAAGTTCACATTAACATATGATAGACATGAAGAAGCATATATTCCCTCCCTCGAAGCCACAGATCAAATATCCCAGCATTCAAGGTTCTTTCCCTTAGGAGGGCTCGGTACCCCATGAACTCAGTCCCCCCCGGAGAGCCGATTTAACAGTTTTGCATTTTACGTGCAGACAAAGCCGCATTTGGACTGGCTACACCTAGAGGATCATTACACTGCAACGAAAGATGGGGTGCGCTACACTGAGCATCTGCTGAGTAATACTGTAAGCAATCAGCGTGCCGGCCACTTCCTGGCCAGCCTTCCTCTGGCTCCACTTACCAATAGTTGTAGAGGCACTTTTCTCCATAATTAGCACCGAGAGCCTGTTCATGGCTACAGGACGACAGCTCAGAGGAGGGGCTGTGCAGCTCCCGTTTGATCTTGGTTGGAGGTGGGGCATGAAGCACCACTAAAATCAGAAGAGGGATGAGGGAGGAACAGAGGACAGCTGATTAACAGGGAGCACAATGCTTCCTTCTGCAAACCCTATACTAGCTGATTGTTCTTGGAACTCGTGTCAAATCACATGCCAGAGAAAGCCCAACCCTTAACACAGAGCCTACCATCTAAAACCAATGAAACGTTCTTTAAAGTCAGAAATCATCATCTGACACTTTACATTAGCCAAGTCTGTTTTCACCAAACTTCTTTGGTGTTGGGTCTGCTTCCTAGCAGCTCTGAGGCCCTTAAAGAACCTGTAGGTGATGGTTCTTCAAGAAAAATGCAGGTGTGATAGAACACCAAGGATTGCAGATAAGAACAATTTTGTTTCTGAAAAGGACAAAACACCACCAAAAAGATACTGGTAGACATTACACGTTAGCTTATCAAAGGCTTAAAATTCCTGTGGCAAAATACAGAGGCATATATACAAATTAAATATATGACTGTAAAAAAAACACATGATTTTTCCAAGTCCTTCCTCAAGCAACTAAATATTAGCTCTGGGTAAGAAATACGCAACTTTAGGGGCATTTCAAAATTTTTAAAAGCAAAGGAATACAACGATGGACCAAACCACAACCGAGGAGAGGTTAACTGCATTCTTCTCCAGGAGGAGGCCTGGAGACCTCTGTGCTCGTGTCGGCTCCATGCGTCTCCTAGTACCCGGCCACGAAGGGCAGGCTCTCATAACCAATCCTTTCACAGATGGTGCCAATTACTTTTCCTAAATTGATAGCATACAGAGCTGTTGCTTTATGTTTAGAAGCCGACTGCACATTCCATACGTGATTCTGAGAGGGCAGAGGAGTAAGAGTTTTTCAAACCAAGGTGACTTACATGCAGTGGCAAAACCCAACCAGTTTTGTCTTTTCTGCCGTATCTACGAGCTAACTCATTTTAGACAGGGCGTTTTACCCAAAGTAGAAGGGCAAACTCTAAAGATGCTGCATCGTAAGGGTTGTCTTCTAGCTACGGGCTAGCATTGCTACTCTCTGTCCAGCATCTGGGAAGGAGAGGGAGGGGAACGAGTTAAGCTTTCCTGCCAGCTGTTCTCCACTGGATCCAAATTCTCATTAAATAGCTAACAGAGCTTAGTGCTCTGGTGACCCACTAAAGTTTTCCGTTCCATTCAATCTTTACTTCTAAAGCCATCTTCCAGGAGATTGGTTTTCTTAGTGATTCTATTAGGGGGAATTAGCTAAAGGATCATCCCTTTCCTGTCTGGTAAGACTGAACAATCTTCCCACCAACTGGTTTCTCAGGTGCCTCCTCCAACCCCTGAATTCTGGACTCAGAAGTGAACAAATGAGACTGAGGACTAGATCACAGATGACAAGTTTATAAAGCAAAGTCCTGCCAGGGACTGACTGGCAAGGGCAGGTTTTCATTATTCCTTTCCTACATAATGCCAACTGCTTTTCCCGAACATGCAAAGTAAGCTCAGAACTGGCAGATTATATTTAGAAGTCATTAGAGTCTCTCTTGTGATTTTTTGATGGTGACATCATGGCAGCCAACCCTCAATTGCTATCAAATGTTTTCAGACATTCAGACACAGAAAATGGCTAAGCTTGTTGTTGTCAGAATGTTGTTAGTAAACGAGAAGGGAGAATCGACGACTTGACACAGAAAACCATTTCTCCAACGCAGTGGATGCTCTGGAGGTTCACGGCACTGCCCCTGTGTCATCGCTTCTCCTCTTACCAGTCTTCTGCCATAAAAGTTTTGGCAAGGTAATGAGGGAAGGTGATGATGCCCCAGTGTAAACAGAAGTTACATGTCCTGGAAAGTACTTTTCTGACTTTATCTAAAGAAAATCATTTATAATCACTGTTTTACCGAAGTTTGGAGAGTAAACAAGTTATGGCATGATTCAATTTTCTCACTTCAGGTTTTAGAAATGTTTTGACATTTTCACAATATTGTTATAAAAGTTACCAGCTCTGCTGACAGGACTAACACCAGAGGTAAACCAAAGCTTCCCAGAAAGCAAACTTTCATAATGTCTTCAGGAATAGTATATACCCATTTGGAAAGAGAATCTAAGCTTTTGGCTAACTGGATGTCCTGAGTCCCTCAAACCTACACAGTATCTTAGTTTTGGCTTTTGATTGTATGGTATCTTCCACCACACCAAACTGTCCTATACCTGGAATCTTATGTTCTCTAACCAAAGGAGGAGCTCAAGAAATAGCTGATGAGTGCTACGGTCTGAATGTTTGTGACCCCCAAGATTCATATGTTGAAATCCTAATGCCCTATGTGATATTAGGGGGAGGGGCTTTGGGGAGGTGATTAGGTCACAAGGACACAGCTATCTGAGGACACAAGTCTGTGACCTGGAGGGGAGCCCTCACCCAACCATGCTGGCATCATGATCTCAAACTTCCAGCCTCCAGAACAGTGAGAAATAAATTTCTGTTGTTTGTTAGCTCCCCAGTCTGTGGTACTATAGCAGCCTGAATCAACTACAATAATAAGTGATTGAATGGGTTATATTTCCAATTAATTCTTAACCTTGAAGGCAGAGACCACACTTACCCTTCAAGGCTAGACACGATGTTAGTCATAAATATTCTTTCCCTCAGGAATCAACCATTCGAAGGAGGGAGAGGAGAGTGGTACAGAGCAGGAGCGAGAATTGGAAGTTTCACAGATCACTGACAGGAAAGCCAGTAGGGGCCCTGTGAGGGGTTACGACGAAGGCTTGGTCTCCAAAGGGACTGCTGGGCCAGAGGATGTATGAAGGTGCCTGATGGTGGTATGCACTAGTCAGAGCTAGTCATGTATTTTAAGCAGGAACTTAGAAGTCCAAGGAATGCTCCTTGCTTTCAGCCTGTTCCCTCTTTGTAAAATGAGATATGTGATGCTGCCTTCAGAAATAAAGAAAATGGCATAGCTCCTTGCAGGTGGTGCTATGATGTTGCGTAATTATACACTGTGCTTTCAAAAACAGAGTATTTACCTTCGCATGGGCAACTTACTAAAGGATGACAGAGACTGAGGACTATAAAGCACGGCAATGAATTGCAATTAAAAGAGGAGCATAGACCTTCCCTGGTGGCGCAGTGGTTGAGAGTCCGCCTGCCGATGCAGGGGACACGGGTTCGTGCCCCGGTCCGGGAAGATCCCACATGCCGTGGAGCGGCTGGGCCCGTGGGCCATGGCCGCTGAGCCTGCGCATCCGGAGCCTGTGCTCCGCAACGGGAGAGGCCACAACAGTGAGAGGCCCGCATACCGCAAAAAAACACAAAAAAATACACACACACAAAAAAACAAAAACAAAGAGGAGCATGAACTCCTTAGGAAGTTTGAAAAGAGATGCTACTTGACTATTTGAGTTCATAAACATTTTCTACAGTTAGAAAATTTAAGTTTAAGCTCAGTCATAGAAGATGGGCCCATAAAGCCAACACTGCCCTGAGAACAATTCCTGGCAAACGTGGGCCGCCTTCCTTGTTGTAAAAATTTCTTTCGTTCATTCATCCAATCATTCATTCATTGAACATCTTCCATGGGTCAGGCATCCTGAAGGTGTTGGGGATATGACAGTAAACAAAACAGACAGGGCAGTCAGTCCTTCCTTCAGGGCATGCATAATTTAGTGAGAGGTCTGACTTTCAGCATCTTCCCACAGGTGTAATTAGAGTTGGACTGGGGCCTCACAATCCACTTAATTCAGGCCCTTACATTTATAGATAAGGACCCTGAGGCCCAGAGGAGTTGAAGGAATTGCTCAAGGTCTTGGAGCTTCTGATATTGGAGGGGAAAGGAGGCAAGAGCCCCCCACTGTCATTTCAGTGATCTACCACATTGACAGCAATGGGAGATACTGCACTCACCCACTTTGTACATCAAAAATAGAGGACATAGACTTTGTTTTCAATGAAAACAACAAAAATACCACATTACATCTGGTTGAGAGAAAGTGCTCTGGAACAAAGGAACAATGGATAAGAACTAACACCTCTGGAAAAGAACCAGGTAGACCAAGAGAGAGGCAGCCAGACAGATCCCTTATCATTGGCTTTGGCCAGTTTGTTTATATACATTATTTTATTCAATCTTCCCAACCCAGTGAGAAAGCTACTTTCACTGTCTCCATTTTAGAGATGAGAAGATCAAGAATCAAAAGGTAAGTAATCCGCCACAGTCTCATAGCTGTAAGTGATTAGGATACTGTCCCAAACAGTTGTTAGTCATTCCATCACATTGCTTCCCAGAGGGAAACTGAGAGAAAAAGATTACATCAAAAAGGGATTAAAAGAAATACAGAAAGAGGTCGAGAAAGAAGACAACACCAGAGAAGAAGATGAAGGAATACTATTCGCCAATTATCAGGGTCTGTGTCCTCATGTTTACTCTGCACTCGCCAGCTGGAGGCACACCTGATACACCTGAATCCACTCAAGGGCTTACACCTTCCCCATCTCTAGGCCACCAAAATACCCAGGATCCCTGCCTCACTCCTACTGGCAACTGACATCTCTTGACTCCGGTGGCCTCTACTTCTTACAGTCCTTGCCTCCCAACCTAGTATTCCATCTAGAAGATCTCATTCTCCCTTCTATATCCTGCTGATCAAAATCTTCTCATTCAGATAGCTGCAGGCACTTTGGAAAGCCTGGCATCTTCTACAGCCAGTCACTGATCAGCCAGATGCCACACTGTTGCCATGGATACCATCTCGCACCCCAAATGCCCCACCCCTCCTGAAACTGCTTCTTGACATTCCCTCTTAATGCCACCTCTGAGGCAAGAACACTTTGAGTGAGCTGTCTGGACCCCTATTTGACTATAAGAACTTTGTTAAGGATCCATGCACAAATATATGAGAGTCTCTGCTTGTCAGGGGTAGGAAAGACAAGGTGGCTGGCTGACAAGATCTAAGTCCATATCTGTGGGCATGCATTACAAAGTACAATATGTTGCTTTGTAGACCATCATAATACCACCTAAAATTTAGATACGATGTTCACAGATCAACCAACTTAACTTCACAGTTGCTTTTCTTACCAGGGAACTCCTTGGAATATTTTTCTATCTGACACAGTGATCAAAAATCAAGCCTGATCCTAGCCAGTGCAGTAAGTTAAGAAAAATGAATAAAAGGCAAAAAGATTAGAAAGAAAAATATAACTCTCATTATTCACAGCTGGCCTGGTTGGGTACACAGAAAATGTTAAAGAATCCACAAAGTATAATAATCAATAAGCTAATTTACCAAGATCATTGGTTATAAGGCCAATACATAAAAAGAACGATTTATATACACAGTAACTAAAACAATGTGACATTCAAAAAATACATTTACAACAGCAACAGATAACATCAAATACCTAGGAACACACCTAATAAAAGACATGCAAGATATCTAAACTGAAAACTATAAAACCCTGAGGAAAATCAAAGAACTCTCAATAAATGAAGAATATATTATGTTCATAGGTTGGAAGGTTGATACTGTAAAGATATCAGTTCTTCCCAAATTTATGTATAGGCTCAATGTAATCTCAAACAAAATTTCAATACTACACAGAAATAAGAATGAAGAAATTACAATCACACTTAACAACACGGGCTCATAAATAAAAGCCAGACACTACAAAAAAAGCCAGACACTACATGAGCCCGTTTACAATAACATTCAAAAGGAAACAAAATTACTCTACAGTGTTTAAAGTCCGGATGGAGGTTACTCCTGGGTCTGGGGGTGGTGCCTGTTCAGGGAGCACATGGAGTCTCCTTGTATTTTGATAAGTTCTAGGTCTTGATCTAAAGGCTTATACAGTATGAAAATTTATCAAGCTGTACTCTTATGATTGCTATGTGTTATTTCAATTTGTTCCTATTTTAAAAAAAAAACACAGCCCTGTCCTGGTCAAATAGCATCACTGAGTTAATACTAAGATTTCTCAAACTTTAGAAAATCTTCCTTCTGTGATGGTGTAGAAGCAGTCTTTCAAAGACATAACCCAACTGTTTCAAAATAGAAAAAAAATATAGACAAACTAGTCCATTCAAGAGAAATAATAATTCCCTCTGCTGACAAAATCTGTTTCCTGCCCACAAGTACAGGCCTGTGGATTCTGTCCAAGGCAGCTACCCCATGCCAGTGCTGGCAGTGAACTTCACTATTACAGCACAGAGGATCAAAACAAAGGAAAACACTTTTGTTGAATGTTATGATGCACGACAGTTTGAGTCAAAAGGAATTTTTTTCAGAAAGACAAAAACCACCTTGTCTAATAATAAGCCTTTCCTTTGGTGTTTCGTGATCATCAAAATTTCAATTCGCCACAGCCTTTGTTGTGAATACATACAGCATTTATGTAGTCGCTGAGTGTTAAAGAAATTGCCAATCAGTTATACTGCGGTCTGCGCGGGAGAGAGACTAAGACCATCCTACTTCTCCTGCATCACACACAGGCTCTGCCTGCTTTCTGTTGGGTGCCGCCGTTCTGATTTTGTTTTGGGGTTTTCCTCTCCACCTTCTTCAGTTTCATTACTTGCATCTGGAACAGACTCATCTTTCCCAAATCAGCTGTGCAGGCATGACCTCAGGATAGGACCTTATTTGGTCACGATTGACAGGCACGATCTTCTTACCATACATGGAAGGTTGACCAGAACACCAACACCTGCCTCCAAATGGCATGTCCATGAGGCTATGTCCCACGTGCCAGCCCGTGTCTCCAGAGCCTCTCACAGCACTCGTGAACAAATGTGGTGTGGATGTACACAGTCATGGCTGAGAGACTTCTCAGGATTCCAGAGCCATAATCCTAAAGGGAAGGTCCATTCCTAAGCTTACTACTCCCTGTGCCACCAGCTTTGGGTCACTGTTCCTGTCTTAGGCCACTACCATCCTGCTTCATTTCCCTCCATAGTATGGAATACATACTGTTTAGTTCAAGAATGATGGTGGTGGGGTTTCCCTGGTGGCGCAGTGGTTGAGAGTCGCCTGCCGATGCAGGGGACGCAGGTTCATGCCCCGGTCCGGGAAGATCCCACGTGCCGCGGAGTGGCTGGGCCCGTGAGCCATGGCCACTGAGCCTGCGCATCTGGAGCCTGTGCTCCGCAACGGGAGAGGCCACGGCAGTGAGAGGCCCGCGTACCGCAAAAAAAAAAAAAAAAAAGAATGATGGTGGGGGGAAGCCCGAGACACCTGCCTGTACTGCTCTTTGACTGTGGCTGTCAGTAGAACTCAAGGAAAGAGGGCAGAGGGACATATGAACTTAAAACTGACACTGGCAAAACAGAAATGCAAAAGCCGTCTGGAAGGAGCAGGTGTGGCCTCTTCTCCCCTGATGACTCTTAACTTGTCAGGGTACCCAGTTGGCAAACACCAGAGGGCTTTAAGTCACCAGGTGCAGTGTCCCTTGAGTTCTGTGCACAACAAAACCAAAAGGCTTACTTTCCAACATACTGCTACCTTTCCTTAGTGCTGGCCTGTTTTGGACAAATTCTGAGACAAAGCATAGATAGCTAGTGAGTAAGAAAAAAGGGGTAGGCAGGCTGAGGCTTACTTTAAGTTCTACCATACTACTAAAAGGGGTCAGAAATATGTCTTTATTTTAGGCCTGAGTAGATGAGAAATTCATTTCAAGCATAAAATATATTCCTAATCTCAATATTCTTTGCAATTGCTATAGCAAATGACAAGGACAGGAGATAATACCCTGTTCTGGGAACCAAAGAGGTTTAAGGGAGATGAGATAAGTGGACGGGTTCTGGCACATAAAAAAAGTATCTGGAAAAGGAGATGCCTTTTAGATTTCTAAACCAAATAAGAGACATGCTCAAACCCGTTTGAATGGATGGTTAACATTGATTCTGCCTGGAGACAGTTTCCAAAAATAAAAATTTGAAATGTTATCAAATTTAGTTAAGGGGCACAAGTACTAAAAGCAGAATTGGTGGAGATATGGGGGACTGTGCCATTTTCTTTAATATCTGATACAGCTAACCTTTGTAAACATAAATTCAAAAATTGAATACAGCAAAAAATCATCCATAAATAGTAAAATCAACTATTTAGTAAGCTTTGCTAAAAAATTGTAATGAATCCCTCAAAAGCCCTCTCCTTTTGAGGGATTCATTTACTTAGTTATATGCATGTTTAGTTCTCTCCAGGAACTAAACATGCATGTAACTAAGTAAACATGCACAGTCTCTCTCCATCTGACTCACTCTGTTCTTTTACCAGTGTTTAGAGGTCAACATTATAACATGGATATGAGAGGTGAGTAAACCCAAAACATAGGGAATTTCCAGGCCTAAGGTCAGCATTTCTGTATGTTGTTTGCATTTCTACATATCCTTTAAAAATGTACCCTAAAAAAGTCAACAACTACAAAACAACTGGCCAGGACCCTTCAAAAGAAGTCAGTTTTTATTTTTTTAATCTGTATTGGAGTATAATTGCTTCACAGTACTGTGTTAGTTTCTGTTGAACAACAAAGCGAATCAGGCATAGGCATACACGTCCCCATATCCCCTTCCTCTTGAGCCTCCCCTCCCATCCTCCCTATCCTACCTGCCTCTAGGTCATCGCAAAGCACGGAGCAGATCTCCCTGTGCTATGCTGCTGCTTCCCACCAGCCAACTATTTTACATTTAGTAGTGTATATATGTCGATGCTACTCTCACTTCGCCCCAGCTTTGCTCTCCCACCCCATGTCCTCAAGTCCATTTTCTATGTCTACCTCTTTATTCCTGCCCTGCAACTAGGTTCATCAGTACCGTTTTTGTTTTTTTTTTCAGTACGCGGGCCTCTCACTGTTGTGGCCTCTCCCATAGCGGAGCACAGGCTTCGGACGCGCAGGCTCAGTGGCCGTGGCTCACGGGCCTAGCCACTCCGTGGCATGTGGGCTCTTCCCGGACCGGGGCACGAACCCGTGTCCCCTGCATCGGCAGGTGGACTCTCAACCACTGCGCCACCAGGGAAGCCCGGTACCGTTTTTTTTTTTTTTCTTAGATTCCATATATATGCGTTAGCATACGGTATTTGTTTTTCTCTTTCTGACTTACTTCACTCTGTATAACAGACTCTAGGTCCATCCACCTCATTACAAATAACTCAATTTCATTTCTTAAAAAAGGTCAGTGTTATTGGGGGGAGGCGGCAAGGTAGGCAGATTGTTATAGATTGAAGATAAAAGAGGCATAACAATAAACATAATGTATGATTCTTAATCAAATCCTATATCAATAACAATGTCAATATCAGTTATAAAAGACAGCTGGGGAATATTACTGAATAAGTTAGTTTTCTTGACTATGTAGAAGAATGTCCTTCGGAGATGCACGCTAAAGTATCTGGGGGTGAAATGTCGTAATGCCTGCAACTTACTTTCCAATAACTTGGAAAAAAAAAAATCTATACACAGAGAAATGAAGTAAATGTAGCAATATGTTTTAAAAATAAATCGATAAAACAGCTATTATATCTCATCTCCTCCAAGATACTTGGAGAAAAAAATTATCTTATGGTTGACTAACAGGTCAGTAGACGTGCTAAGAACTTCAAAACCATGCATTTACACACGACGGAAGTCACCCCTGGCCCATTACCAAACTGGAAGGAGACTGCCCTGTTTATACCGTACCTTTACCATGTTTGGATAATACAGCCCTGGGAATCTAAAATTACACAAGGACAAATGTTGTCATACTCTTAACATCTAAGCCAGTGATTCTCAAATATGTTTTTGGCCCTGGCCCACTTAGAAAGCAGAAGGGAACACCCAAGAGAGGGCAAAATGAAAACTGCCCCTGCTATCACCATGACTACTGCCCAGTGCCACCTCTACTATGGCCTGGGTAAAAAGACAGCAATTACACAAGTACAAAATATTAACAAAAGTAAAATTGATCAGTAGTTCCATATACATATTAATACACATATAACAGGAACTAAAACGTAAGCTCAACTCAAGATCACAAAGCATTTTTGGAAAAAAAAAATGGAGAATGTCCACTCCTTGTGTATAGGCACAACACATTCAGAACGCTACCGGAACAGACGAACAACTCATTAGATTTCATCCCGAGTCCTCAGAAGGGCACAATGCAGCCATCAGCAAGCTGTGAAGGCTGGCAGAATTAAAAGGAATTAAAGTTCTCTTTCTCGAGGTTCTCCTTCATTCTTCCCTCCGAGTAGCTGGTTTGGCTCCTTCTGCCCATAAAGCCTGAGCAGGGCCAGGGCCAGGAGAGGAAGCTTGAAATGGGTTGCCTGGACTTCTGGTGCCCTGAGCCTTGGGGAAAAAGGCACAAGAGTTTCTGGGAGCTACAACTGGTCCAACCTAGCTTATTAGGCTAAGAGATCAGAAAGGAGTGTGGAGCTGGAGACCTAAATTGTGTTCAAGTCTGTTGGCTTGGAGAATCCCCTGTGCATTTACGTTTTGGGAATCAAGAATGGCAGCAGGACTCTGGTACGGAAACAGGCTTTCCACATAACTCATGGGAAATATGATGAACATCTGGTACAGCCAACATCTGGGTGAGCATACCACATGCAGGGGCTGAGATTTCAGGGCAGGTTCATTCTGAATCTCAAATGGCAAGAATAGCTGCCATTTGTCCTGGGCAAAGTCCTACGTGGAGAAAGCAAGGCTTCTGTTCTGGGATAGAATCTGGTATCAGTAGGTATAGGGAAAGATCTCTTCACAATTGTCACAGTGACAGTATTCAAGATTTTATTTATTTAAAGTAACTTCTGTTTTCATCACACTAATAAATTCACATAGTTTAAGAAATCAAATAGAACTACAAGGTTTATGATGATGAGTAACAGGGATAGTATTCAGGGTTTTAGATTGGAGATTAATCATGGTGGTGGGGGGATATGTTGATTTTTCCAGCTTATTCTTTCCTTACTTGTCCTGTTTCTCAGTAAGGACCAAAGGACTGACTATCACCCTGGTGATATATTTCAGGGCCCCAGGACGTAAGATCAACCAGGAAGTAGCAGAATTCATCAATTAACAATTAAAGAAGTCTTCCCTATATGGATGGCCAATATCATCTTCCGTACAATAAATAACGTAGGAGCCAAATTAGGAACTGATAAAACTAGTTCCTGGAACATCTGGCTCCAGGAATCAGATTTCTCCCAAGCAGTGGGAAAAACCTACAGTCAGCAGAAGAGAGGCTTCAGGAATTGGTGTGTGGACAAAAAAACCCACTCTGTTTTTCATGATTTAGAGCTAGAAACTTGGGGTAACATAATCAGCTCAAGAAAAAAGCCTTTGAACTCATCATGACATGGACTATGGGAAAAGACCGTCAGATCCAACAAATAGGGTTATAATTACATTGGTATTGGAACAGGACCAGCCCAAGAGCGAGATTCAAATCTTGATGACCCTGCATGAAGATGGCTGGGTAATACCAGAGTGAAATAATAACCTACAAAACTAGAGCCAGGTCTTGCTACAGTGGGAAAAGAGGCGAGGGAAGAAAACACCTTTCTTACTCATAACAGTAAATGAGGTTATATCAAGTATTTGGAATTCTACAGCTAGAAACTTTGGGGGATGCAAGCCCAGAAATATTTTTTGGCGAGTTCCTATAAAAAATGATAGGCACTTACTTGAAAGATGGTGTGGATTGGGAGACTGGGAGTGACATGTACACACTGCTATATTTAAAATGGATAACCAATAAGGACCTACTATATAGCACAGGGAACTCTGCTCAATACTCTGTAACAGCCTAAATGGGAAAAGAATTTGAAAAAGAATAGATGCATGTATATGTACAACTGAATCACTCTGCTGTATACCTGAAACTAATACAACACTGTTAATCAACTATGCTCCAATATAAAATAAAAAATTTTTAAAAAGGTGGTATGGAGACTGTCTCCAGAGAGACCCCTCTCAATGCACAAATCGAGTGGCAGACAAACAGGGTTAGCAGGGACATGAGAAGATCACTTCAGGATTCTGAAAATGGAAACCAAGAGGTCCTGAATACAAGAGTTTAGAAATTAAAGGGAGGAAAAGGAGCTTAAAAAAAAACTGGCCCAACTTTGAAAAGGTATAAATAGCATTAGTAGAGAGTGGTATCTGAAACTTCTGAGAGGTCACCTGCAAAGGCAGTGGAATTTCTCCCAGGAGACAGGAATTAGAGTTATTGATAGAATGTCTCCCACCTGGGTTGTAAATTAGACAACAGAATTGATACCATGAAGAAGTTAAAACCATGAGGCCATGCTCTGTAGGCCTCTCTTCCATTTTGTTTACCTAGGATGACCCTAAATCTCTGTTATGGACTCGAGCTGACAAGAGCAACATGGGTCTAGGTTGTGCCCCAGATCAAGTATTGGGCTTGTAGAATGCTGCTTTCTCAGGGGGGAAAGGCTGGCTGTATGTGAGATTGGTGCTTCGATGACAAGAAGCTGCAGTGTTCACACTGGCTCTGGAAAGTGAAATGTTGCTAAATTTTGTTTGGATGGGCCTGGTGTTATGGTATTTTATGCTCTTACTGCTCCCTGGAATGTGGAATATATGACACAAGATAGATTCAACAATGGAGAAATCCAGCTCCGAAGAAGCCAAAGCTCCAGCTTAAGGGGCCCCGAGGTTGTAGCTTCCTTTAGACCCCCAAACAAAGCCCTTCCGGCTCGGGTAGAAGCAGGAAGAGAGGAAAATGGTGGTTTTACCCTTAAAAAGGGATTTAAATTTCTCTGTGGAAAAGAGGGACTGACTGGACAAAGGGGTTATACTTTATAGGAAAGGGCTTTATTGGGGGCATTCTTACACTGCTGGGGTCTTATATGAACTAGAATGTTCATATTATCTAGTAACTTCATAGAATGGGGAGGGGAGGTGGGTGATTTGGAGGTTTGCTTCTGCTAGGCCCAGCTCCATGGTCTCATCCCACAAAAAGTTTCCTCCCTCCCCTGCCCCCTCTTCCACTGCCTCTTCCAGCAATGGCAGCCACTGGTGGCACAACCAGGACACGGTATCTCAAAATCAAATCACCAGCTGAAATACTATTGGGCAGAAGATGAAAAACTAAATTTTGCCATGGAAGTCAGTTTGTCAGGTCACTGTATAATGTACACTTGCAACCCAAAAGGTAGAACAGTACCACCCAGGCTGACCACTCAAAATGTGGGCAGCACTCTAGCCTCCAGGGAGTGCTCCAGGCTTCCCCTACCTCTTTACTCTGCCTCCGGAGAGGAGAAAACGTGACCCGAGACAAGTGTGATGCCCAGGTCCTAAAGCGCAGACAGAGCGAGGATAGCTTTGGCTAGGAAGAGAAGTGGTCCTCAAGGCCATCTATTTGCCTCTTCTGCAACAAGGGGCTGGAAAGGCTGGGCAGGTGCTGGGAAGAGGTCAGGGTAATGGGCCTACACACAGGGAGGGCTTAGGGGCCAAAGAGTCCTCAAGGGGGACCTATGGCCCAGTGGCAAGTTTGCCAGGGTAAAGAGGTTGGCTGGTCATGTCCTTGGTCATCAACTAGGAAGAGCAGTTGCTAAATGGAATTTATAGGACATTGGCCTTATCCTTTCTTCACCTCTACCAGTACTAACAATAATGACAGGCGATTTTTTTAAGGGCCTCTATTCTAAGTCTGGCTAAAATAGAAGGAAAAAGATTCTTTGTATTAATGCTTTCTTTCTCCTCCCAAAAGAAGTGGTCATGTAAGAGGAACCCACCTTGGCTGAATGTACTAAATCGGGAATGTCCTGACTCAGAGGGGAACTGCAGGTCAGAAAGAGGGCCTATCACGGAACAGCTGCCTCTCATTGAAACTGCATCTTTCAAACAGTCATTTCTAAATAGAAAACTGGTTTCTCAAATAAGGAAGATAATTTAAGGCCAATGGTAGTAGAGAGGTTTTGGGGTTGTTTTTTTTCTGACCCAGATGAACTAGTTTCAGATTTACTTCAAGTTCACACTCTCTCCACACTTTAGTATTATTCTTGAAACAGCTTGGATTTGTGCAGTTCATTTTCTTTCAGGGACTCATTCATCCTAACAATTTAGGATTGTTATTTTAGAATTCCAAAAATGGAAACCCAGAGGCCTTGAATATAAGAGTTAGAAATGAAAGGGAGAAAAAGGAGCTTAGAAAAGATCTGGCCCAACTCTGACTGAGGTAGGGCTTGTGTATTATAATACGGGGCTCTGCCATGAAAATATTTTATACAGAACGAATATTTCTAATTGCATCAGTGTCACATCCCAAAACTCTAGGCCACAGAGAAACTAATATGATAGACAACTTATTTGCTTAACTTTTACCATTGAGAGAGAGGCCTAAATAGAGCCCTGTTCTCCCAACTCGGGTTCGGTTAGAGGTGAAAGGCTGGCTCCCCCACTGTGGGCTTTCCGTCAGCCACAGCAAATTCTACCACGAAGGGCTGCTCACAGCGGAACACACCATCAGGAAAGGGGGAAACAGCGCATTCCTCCTGAATGGAAAAAAATGCAAGACCGAACCTTACACCCCTTCTATAATTTATTCCCAGTTTATTTGATTTTCATCTAAACTGGCATTAAAGCATCAACAATATTTGAAGTGGGATTTAATCACGATGGAAAATTTTACCTTCAAGTTTAAAGTTCATCTTAAAAGTCTGACGGGAGAAAACTCAAACCCTAGAGAAATAGGCTTCTCGTAGGAGAGAACCATTCCCTTCTATTTATAACCCCAACACTCCTAAGAGCAGAAACGCACCAAGTGTGTCAAGGGTACCTAAACTGTGACTTGTCCCCTCACACATACAGTTTTACTGGGGAACAGCATTAGCCACACAAAGTCTAGATGCAGCCTGGGAAGACCTGGCTAGTGTGTGTGTTTAAGAGAGGAATCAGAAAATGAGAAATAGCGCTAGCTAGTATTTTTCTATCTATCACTAAGGTCATCCCAGGGGCTTTCAGAACTCATGTTACAAACTTACTTCCCTGCAGGCTGGAGGCTGGCGTTGGGGCCTGCTGAGCAACAGGGCGGGGAGGGAACAGAACAGAGAGCCGTGGTGTGCAAAACACACTCCCCAAGTGTCGGCTGCGCACAGAGCACCATGCTACTGCTCAGGCAGACGTGAAGAAACACATGACAGGGGTTCTCTGCTTTTGGACACACTTAGAGCCTAAGAGAAACTGTTTGCTTCTTGTTTCGACAGGAATGGAAATTGGAAAGCAGGGACCTTGTTTAATATGTCAAAATACAGAATACATTAAAGCCCTACGCTGCTGTTTTCTCTTTATTCCCCAAGAAATAAGATCCCAGGCTGGTGGGGAAGGAAAGGAAAGAGAACGAAGCTGAGGAGAAGCAGAAATGTTCTGACTCTGCTGAGGTACCCTCAGCACAGTGACATTATCCCTACTGAATTATTCTCTATTAAAATTCAGATTAGGAAACTTGGGGTAGGACTTCCAGGATCTGATCTTTACTGTGGGCAGCCAAGTAAAAGAGACATCCCCCCTCTTCTATTCTACCTTTTCTATGGGAAAAGTATAAAAGACCCTCGTTAAGTGCCCTTTCAGGCAATTACAAAGCATTTCCAGGCACTCAGCTGAGAAGTGTTTATGTAAGCTAAGTCCTCCTCAGCCCCTCTGGAGAAGCACAAGTACCAGCATCCTCTTACACAGCCCATATCTAGGGTTACCTCCTGAGAGGTTTCAAACTCTCTCACAAAAGGACAATCTGCCCAGGCCTGTTCTTTTTTTAATAGGGAAGAGAAGACACCCTTGCAAGACCAATTTACAGCAAGGGAAACATTACAGGAAAAAAAAAATCCTTACATCAAAAGCACAAATGCAAACAGCCTTGTTAGGTAGTGAGGAGAAGAACTCTTAATTTAAAACCCTGAGGAAATGGCACCGGATCATTACTATTAAGTTTTGTTTTTTTAACGGATTGTCCTTTTTATGCTTATCATACAGCCCTGGTCTAGCCCACACAGCCCTTTGAGGTGGGGGAGGAGCGGGGGTATGTCTGTGAGCTGTTAGCCAAGAGGCTGGAAGATGTTTCGGGTGGGCGATACTGAGGCAAGTGTACCCCTAGAACCTGGCCAAGTTTGGGGGTGAGGAGGCCACTCTGGTGTTGGGGTTCCTCATAGGCTGGGTTCTTTCTGGTACTTCCTGGGATGTTGAGGAGAAAAGGCATTTGATGAGTACCCCATGGGAGGGTTGCTGCCATAGTGAGGCTCCCCCATAGCTGAGGAAGGGTCATTTTAAAATGACAGATATCTGACCACAGTGGGAAATTAAACGGGAGAGAGAAAGCCAAGGAGTCGAGAAATTACAGCTAGGTCCCTCCCATGTTAAAATCTTAAGTAGAAGTGCTATAGCAGAAAAACACCCGTTCTTCAGGCCTGGAGTAAAGACTGGAGTAGAAGAGCAGGCAGGACTCTTCAGTGGGGAGATAAAGCCACAGCCCCACGGGAACCAAGAGATAAAAGGGTAATATCCTCAGATCAAGCCTCAACACCTCTCTCTCCAGGGAAGCTAAACCACCCTCTCCTATTATCACTCCCTTTAGACAGCTACAGTCTAAAATGGGAGACAAAGAAAGGGGGGTGGCGGGCCCATGGGTCAGTAGCAGCCCTTTGCCTAAGCCCAGGCCCCCAGTCTGGCAGTTGGAGGGTTAAAGTCAGCACTTAAAAGAAAACTCAAACCCCATTAAGCCCAGGCTTGGAGAACAGGGAGCAACAGGGAAGCCAAAGGAAACTAATTTTGGAGGTTCTCCAAACTGCCAATCACCAGCATATTTCTAACAGTCCCAGTGTTGTTTGAGTTGGTTGTTTTTCCACAGCCTGCACAATGGGGTCTGGTTATTCATTGAAAAAGTCTGCAAGGGAGCCCGGCCCTCCATTCACAACCAATTTGGAATGCTCCATTCAGGCCGGGGTGGGGGTGGGGGGGACTCAGCCGCTCAGCTCGCTGGGGCCGACGGAGCAGAGACCAGCTGTCGCCGCAGGGACGCTTGCTCGCCCAGCGCGCTGTGTTTATGTAAGAAATTCAGACCCTGCAGGCGTGCTCTGCACTCCCTAAGATTCAGATGGCCAAGACGCTGGCTGAAATCCGCAGGGGTGTGCAAGTCAGCTCCAAGTGAGGTCGGCAAGTGCCCTCCGGCAAAAGAAATCTGTCTTGTGCGGCCCACTTCAGACTCTGTAGCTACCAGCTGAGAGAAACAGACTTCAGCGGTATTTCTCCTGCCCTCAGGGACGAACTGGTTTGCATTAGAGGACAGCTCCCTATGGAAGCCAGCCTTTCCAGACTCCTTGCTTTTCCATTCATTGCCAATAGCTGTATCGGGAGCCACCTGGCTTCCTCCCCAAGGGAGTGGGTCTCTGGAGACACTCACTACTAGATTCTGGCTGCAGAGGGGGAGGGGTCGAGCTACCTATTATGAACAGTTTCACAGTTCCTTTTCCTGGCTTTGCATCCGGCCTGAAAAGTTTATAATACCCACCGGGCATGCTCAGGAGACATCAAAAGAGAAGGGCAGGAGATCTGGGGGCGGGGGTGGGAGTGAAATCTACTCCAAGGACAACGCAAAGTACAAGGCTAAAAACTGGTTGGGTTTCTATTCTTCTCAGGCCTTCAATATCACCCTAAGGGAGATCTTATGAAGTCAGTGTGACAACTAGACTTTATTTCGAGGAAGAATATACTACTTTAGGAAAGATAAATTTTAGCACATGGGTTTTCCTTCTTTTTCAAAACATATTGGACTATTTTCAAATGTCTTATGTGGACTTCTTCTCACTGCCTGCCCCCATTCCCACAGCCAGTGAACTCAGATAGTGACACCAGAAGCACTTCTCTGCATCTTTCTAACTACAGACTCTCCATTCAATGCCTGGAGTGCTCTGCAGATCGGACTCAAACTCCTGGCCTTTTAACAGCTAGACCTTATCCTGCTCCCTGGAATCTTCACCCTTGGCTGCAACTTTCCTCTAGATGTTTCTGTTAGGCAGGGGAGCCTCCTTCATGAGGCGGCTCTAACATCTGAGTTGCTAACATCTGTCATTTACCTGCCAAGCCCAAAGGTGTTCTTACCTTGTGATCACACACACACACACACACACACACACCCTGTGCGGGCATCCACCCACTGACACACTCGGGGCTTAGTGTCTTGTCTCTCCTTTATTTTAAGCTGAGCCTCTTAGAGGGATGGGACAATGATAGAAACTGACGACCAAAGCCTCTGTTAAATGAGCTTGATGAGTTCACAAAATGAATTTTTAAAAAAGAAACCTAATCCGGTACTGGCATCAACATGCCTGGCACTTGTCCAAGAGCTGGGAGCTGCAACATGACAAGACTCTGAGCTCCCTGGATTCCAAGTGGAGAAGCACTGTGTGCCAGGGCACAGATGGGGCCCAAGCTGCCTCAAGGGCAGCCATGTGCCCGAGAGGGGGCTGTCAGCCTCTGGGCCCGGATGTGCTTTACCACCATGAAAACTGCAGAAACACGTGGAGGGAAGAGTCTCTGGGTAGAGAATTACACACCCCACCAGGTAATATTTTTTTCTAGGATTGAAATTAAAACAATGATACTACTAGATGGTTGAAATGGCAGACAGTACAAATCCTCAGCTTCACCAGTCTACCCATGTCTTCATCTTATAAAGCCGAAGAACGCTGAAAAACAGGGGATAGACTAATTTCTTGACTGATGCCGGGATTTTGTTACCTCTGGAATCTACAAAAGTGATCTGCCCGGCAGACGCAGATTAATTCCCCATTCCAAGTCTTTTGCGCCAAACACAAATGACTGGAAAGGATACTGGGTTTTATTAGAGGACTGAGAGCTGAGAGACATAGAAGAGGAAGAGAAAAAAAATCTATTGTTTTTAATAAGCCTAACTGAATTAAAGTCAGATGAAAAGAGATTTCGTGTAAACATATGGCTCTGTTTGATAAGTGGGAACACTAGGTCTTGGGTCCTTACGAGTCCAGCATCTTAGGGATCTTGGAGGCTATCAAAACAGGAAGGATTTCAAATCATTTAGTCCCTTCTCAGTGGTAAGGTGGTGAGTGGGATAGATAACAAAGACTTTGAAAAGTTTGTAAAACTTGGAGTCAAATAACCTCCAGTTTTCATCCTCTTGCTTTAGCACGCTTGTTTCTTCTCCCTACCTTCAGAGCTACCGGCTCTGGATAAGGATAAAATGATAGTCTTGATTCCCTCAAGCCTCTTATTTTTAAAGTGCCTACTGTTTTCTCTCCTACCTTTTATAACAAAAAGACTTTAGGATGCTCCTTTCATGTAGAAATGGCCCAAGGACACAGAGCAAGTAAATGTACAGTTTTGCTACATCATGTCTGGGGCCAAAATCATGTGCCCTCTCCCAAAGGAAGGCACTCCCTCTACCATATCAACCTCCTATGCAGTAAACAAACAAACAAACAAACAAGCAAAAACAGATGAATAATATCGTATAGAAACAGGATTAAGATCAATGTATTTTAGGCTCAAGGGCTGCCATAACAGTTAATCCTATTTCCCCAGTCATCTATTGCAATGTATTTATGAAATGTCGATTTTTATCAGTTAATTAGCCAGTCCTTAGGAAATTACCCTTACTTCCTCCAGTAGGTCCATTCTTTTTGAAGCACAGATCTAAAAAGAACACTTCCAGGGGAAAATAAGGTCATTCAGATTTTAAAACAATTCTTCAAATTATATTTGGTGCAGAGACCATCTTTTAAAATAAGATTTTACCACACCTTCTCCCCAGCATAAAATAGTTCAGTTATTCAAAATGCCGACAGATAAAACAGTCACAATTCAAACAAATGAGATTTTTAAAAATCAGAACTGAAATCTGCATTAAAAAAAAAAACGCATTTATATATGCTAAAATCTAGTAATTACCCTAAGGTGCCCAAACAGTCAGCTCAGAAAAATGAATGTCGACTACCCACCCCTACCCCAAATCTAAGCACTCCGAGTTCCATTCTTATCCATGGTTTTGATTTGCAGCTAATTCTGTGAAAACGTGTAGTAAAAATGTGTAGTACACATCTATCTACTGACCCAGATTGTGTGGTTTGGTAGTTCTGTGTGTTAAGGCACAGGTAGCTACACACACATTCATAATATACAGGACATATATTCATAGTTTTATCTGTATACACACTAATGTCTTCTAGGAAACATGTCTGTTTCACAATTTTTCTGTTTTATAATTTCTCTTTCTTCCAAATCCTACATGAAAAAACTCAAAGCACCAAGATATTGAATTGGTTTCTTGGGATTGTAGAATGAAGAGAACTGTGGGTTATTAGACTGGGCAGCCAGCACTCTCCCAGGCCTTCTTGAGGGCCAGCTCCAGGTATCTGAAATAATGAGGGAGAGCCCTGAGCAGCCCTGGGCGTTGACAGTGCTCCCTGGCTCTGCAGCTTTGTGAGAGCTTCTTCAAGGATATGATTTTATACATTTTCCCCCCTCATTTCACTTAACCCCTCCCACTTGCCCCCCATCACTAGTCAGTCTCCCCAGCTCTCTGGACCTTGTCATAAGTAAAATGAAAGGGTTAGGCAAGACCGTCTCTACAAGGGACCTCTAGCTCAAACAATCTGGGATCTTCAGGATTATTCATCAGGATCAAGGGACAATGGATGGCACTGGCAGAACCCCTATGTCTATAGGTTAAACCTTCTATTCCCTCGAATGTGACCTTTAGGAGTTTCCAGGTGGGGGATACTTTACTAATGTCTGAATTTGTGACATAAGGGGAAATCTATACAACCAGAAGTAGGCTGGGCATTTCTATAAGACTTATAAGAACAGTGGTTTCATTTATTTAAATCACACTTATAGATGGATGCCTATGGATAGGAACCCAAATCTAGAAAATTTACAAAATATAATCTCTTTAGAAGTTGAGCTTACAGTGGTGTTTATCAAAAAAAGGTAAGCCATAATCTTCAAACCTGACGTTCTAAAATAAAACGTTGCCCACATTACTTGGTATTTCTTTTTCTCTCTCTCTCACACACAAAAACTCTCACACATACAAGATGGAAAATTAAATCATCAGCAACAGGAAAGGTAGACTACTACTTGTGGCAGGCCACAGAATATTTGAAGACACAAACATTTCTGCTACCCTAGGGAAGAGGTTTGCTTTACCTAGCAAGTGTGAGTTTGGTTTATAGTTCATTGATCGGGTGATTCAAACCAGTTCATAAGATTTCATTAAATTTAAATGAGCTTCCCCCCCTCCCCTGGAACAATCATGGGCTCTTCCAGAAGGTGACTGGAGTGGAAGCTGATCCTCAGCAGGAGGTTGTGAGATGCACTCAGAGTCTGCCCAGCCCTGGGCTCTGCCAGCTCCCAGGAGTCCACACTGCCTGTCTCAACTGCAGTCAAAGCAGTTACACATGTAACAGCAAGGATAAATGGCTCAAGGATACACCTCCCCACATTTGTGTTCCTGCCTAACCTCTATTTGAATCTATCCTTCTTGAAGCTCCACCTCCAGAAATAAGAGTCAGAGAGGGGGAAAGAATTATTAAGAGACTTTTTGAGGCTACTCAACCATCTGCTTTATCCTTAAAAGACAGAAAAGCTCAACCTTAAGAAGTTAAAGCAAAAAGCAAACAAAGTAAGAAACACATCACACTTGGTAAAGCAGAAACATCTCCCAAAGCAGCTCCATTTTAGGTATGGCACTTTAATTAAAGAAGGTAGCACATTCTATTTGCTGAGCAGGAATTACTTCTAAGGAGCCAAAACACATTGATTGATTCCTTCACTTTAGCTTCTTCCTGCAGATAAATATCTCTCCAAATATAAATCCTGTTTGCTGACATCTTTCTCTAAAGAATATACCTTTGATTCAGCACATGAAATCAACCTGAATGCAGTCATCTCACCTTCCTTTTTTAACTCTTTTGGGTTACAGAGAAACAAGTGTCATAAAAGCATTACCTCTGCCAAGAAAGCCACCTCCCAGACTGCAGTTTATGCTGCTCTGAGCAAGAACCGGAAAGGCTGGGCCAAATTGTCAGCACGGAGCAAAGCAGGATTACAAATCCTGTCTTTTATCTTGCAAACACACACACACACACACACACACACACACACACAAAATTTAGGTTATCTTTATTTAGCTTTTTAGTGGCAAGCTTCCCAATCACTTGAAAGCAATCAGAGGGCAATAATTAACACGCATTTACTCTCCTATAGAAAACATTCACAGCAAGCTGTGACAAAGCTAAGGTAACCATGCATCTGTGGGTTACAGTTTGTTCCCTTTCAAAGTTTCCCAGCACTGTACCTTGAATACGAGGCCTATCATTAAAGATTAGCTGGTACCTCTGGTCTTTCATTTATTGATTTAGAACACCCAACTTTTACTTACACCAAAAGATATGCTCTCTCCCAGTGGCATTTTACACACCACACACACACACACACACACACACACACACACACACACACACACGAGATAAAACAAAGCTGGGAAGAATGTGTTGGTGCAAAATGAGAAATCGATTCCTTGCCTGGCTCAGGTGCTTGCTATTATAAACTATGACTAAGACATGAATTTCTCTATGATGCAACTCTCAAGAGAGGCAGCATTTTTCTCCAGGCCTCTCTTAAACCTGCTCATTCGCCAGTAACTAATGCTCTCTAGAGCTGCCCTGTGCTGCTCAAATTTCATCAGCCAGCTTTGTCCTTGATAGCTCTTCCTGGACCATAAAATCTCCCAGACCTGTTGAGGACAGCCCCAAAAGATCAGTGTAATGCGAACTGTGCCTGTGCCAGCACGGAGAGCCGCCTTTTGAGCTCCCACTGCATTTGTTATCTCAGTGATATGAGCACTTAAAGACCATTTTAAGAAAGTTTTTACTCTTCTCTGAATGATAAAGTCCTGACAACTACATGAAAAATAAGTGCAAATCAGGTCACTCTGTGACCACCTTTTGTCAACTTTGAACTAGAAACAAAATTGACAACATGTTTGGTGAAGCAACAATTAACTGGAATCTTCCATTAACTATTTTCTGCACCTTTAAAAGAAAAAAAAAGTCAGGCTCATGATTTGCATCAAGGATTTAATTTATAAAACAAACCCCAAAAGACCACTGTAAAAGGATGACTGATTTATGGATGTTCGGTCCAACAACTTATATATTTCAATTAATTTATCATTTGGATCTTGAAGCCTTGCAAAATTCTTAGGCAAAAAGACATTTTAAGATAAAATCATGTTCAGTAAATCTCACCTGCAATACAGTAAAAGCACTTTAGAAATAATTTCCATAAGGAATGAAACAAATTCGGAGGGGGATTAACTTTGAATTATTAAAAGAAACCAAACACATTCCACTGTCCAAATATGCTGGCTACAACTGGAAAGAGTATTCTAGACTTGGATGATCCAAGACCAAACAATTTCAGAACACATGTGCCACCACCAGAAAGGTACTTACAGTTATCAGACTGAAAATCTGGGACAAACTGTTCGTCATCAGGAACTTGTGCTGGAAAAGAGATTTTTATTTTAGACCTTTAAGTTTTATTAAAAAGCACAATAAAATGTTTTATGTGGAAAATAGGACAGCCAAGAAACTTGCCTTCAGCTAACCAAGCCTCTTGAAGTTGACTGAGATCCTGAAACAACTCTGGAATTGAAAACAGAAGACACCAGAATGAGGAGAATTCTTCTGCTAGGGAGAAGAGGGAAGAGCTGGCTGCATGCAGCTTTTGCAGGGAGCCATGTGAACAAGCCACAACAGAGGGGAAAGCTTCACTACCTTCAGAATCATGAGCCAGATCTGTGTCCAAAAACTTCCTCTTTCTGTCAATCACAGGCCGCCCTCTACTCTCCTCTGACCGAGATTTCTGAAAGAGGCCAACAGACAGTGAAGACTCAAGTGTAATAAAGGGGTCCAAAGGGGGTTGTGCCATAAACCAATAAGGAGAAGACTCATGTTCGAAGAGGGAAGACAAAACAAACCAAAAGCCACATAAACTTACCCCTGGGACCATAAAAGGGACTTGTTGATCATAAAAACCATCCATGGTGCTTCCAATGTCTCTAATGTCACTTTGGAAGGTCTCAGCATTGAGTAATTTCTGGGGGGAAAGGGGTCCTCCTGTAATACGAATTTGGGAGATTTTAACGGAGAGGGGGGAAGAAAGAGAAATGAAGTAATTTTATATTGCTTGTCCTTTTAGGGCCTGTGCAAAATCACTACCTTTCTCTGAGGTAATTAAAGCCCACTTCAAGGTGTAAGCTTTACAGACTAACGCTGGGCTTGATTAAGGGCATCAAAGATTCATGGTGTACTTAGTGCCAAATCCATTCACCTAGTCAGTCTTTTAATCTTTTTCTCTCTTTTTATTTAATCATTAAAATTATAGGTTTACTACTACCTGTCCCCTACCAAAAAAAAAAAAGACCGTATTTTCATTAAAAAGGGCGATTTCAAGATTCTTTCCATAAGAATATTCCCCAGGGCGTTTGTAGTGTTAGGGTTTTTTTTTTTTTTAGACATAATTTAATTTTTGACAGTACAGTGACAGGAAGGAGAAAAACTGGGTTTAAGCATTCCAAATTATTTGCAATTAAGAATCTGACATATATACTGTTTCTAAAAGTATTTTGTAGGTCAGTGGTAAAACACTAAAAATAGTTCCAGGAATACAACGATCAGTGGTATACCTAACTTCACACACAGCTTTTTATTAAAACTTAAACCTTCTGTCCAAACAGCTGGAGTGTCTGTAAATGTCACCGACTCCGTGGCAACTTACAGAGATGTCTGTGATATCTCCAACTTCTTAAAGAATAAAGTAGCTATGAAAAGTAATGCATAAAGTTAACTAAATTCCACTGCACATATTTTAAATGCATCTCTACCACAGATCTTTAAAAAGCATTAAAAGCAAAAGATCCATGGAAAGAAAAATGAGTTTATTATAATGAAATCATTTTTTCTCAAATATGACCAAAAAATAAAATTAAACTTGTTTCAGCACTGTCAAGTGTTGGGGCTGGGAAGGGAGGCTGGGGGTCAGAATGGAGAGGAGGAACTTTTTCTGATTTGAGAGGCATAAACTAACAATTTTAGGAAAGTGCCATTTTCCCGAACACTGTTTTATTCTTCAAACAAAAACGCAGTTAAGTCAACAAAATGGGGGAAACATTCATTTCACTCATCCCAGCTCTAAGCAATGCGAAACACTTCAGGATAAATCTTTTCTTTAACTTGTATACAAATTTTAGATAGGGAACTTTTTCTCAGTGGGCAATTCCATCCAATTTGTTTTGCACACTGTGTGAAACATATCCAATTTTTGTAAGTTAGCAGGATACGAGGAAACCCTTCACGGCCAGCCTCCTCTCATCACTTTGGTCCAAGTAATAAGATATTTTCCAAGTCAAAGAGAAAGAGGGAGAGGGACAAAACTGCACACTTCATAACTTCCTAGAAAAACACTTCGGCTAGCCTGCCTGCGTGCCTTCCAAACAGCGCTAAAACGTTCAGAATAAAGCTTCTTTCCCAAATGTCACCAAACGGTAAACAAAATCTGAGGCGCATCAGCAGTGAGCCGAGGGGCAAGAAAATGAGTTCTCCGCAGCCTTCAAAAATCTGTCAGATAAAATAAATCGTGGCCTTAGAAATTCTGTAAATGTCTATTGGGAGACGGGGACAACGGGTAGGAGATCGGAGAGGGAGATATTTTCAGAGTCTCACGATGAAATACGTTGCAAAAATACTTCACCATGAAGAGCAAAAATACCTTTAAAAAAATTAAATGAAAGAAAGGAGCGAACCCAAAAGAGGGATCAAGGATCTTTAACGCAGCTCTCACAGTTCAAGGGCTAGAAAAATCGTGTTCAAAGTGTAATTTTTTTTAAAGCCTGAAGGGAAGGCTCGAGTTCATCCAGGAGTTTAAACCACTTCCTTTGTGCCCCCCCCCCTTCCCGGGGCCCCCAGGAAAAACTTTAACACAGCGCAGCGGCGCGATCGAGGCCCCTCCCCCGCGGCGCGCAGCGGGCCCGGTTTTATGAATGAGAGAGAGCCGCGGCCGCCACATCAGGTAAAGGCTGTAACTGGATCCCTCTCACTGGGCCCCATTCACAAAACAAGACACACTTCCACCCAATTCCCAGCCTTCTCCATTCAAGAAAACTCCTTCAGATGCGCCCCCGCCCCCACTCCCAAAGCTCGCCCAGCCTCCGACGCAGGCCCCTCACCCCAGCGTCCTAGGAAGAAAGCTCAATGCTTCATTCACAAAAAGGGAAAGAAAAAAAAGCCGCAGGGAGCGTCGAGCCAACGAAAGAAACCCACTTCATTCATAAAGTCACCCACATTCATAAAAACGAGCTGCGGCGCCAGGCGCTACCAACCGCCTCCAATCGGTCCCCCCCCAAAAAAAACACCCTTCCAAACATCTCTCTTTGGCACCCCTCCACAATCAGGATTTCGGCTCCCCCAGAGGTCCCCTCCCCTCTGAAAATGCGGTCAGATCCCAAATCCAGCGCGAGGCTCCAGCATCTCTCCATCCCCCGCCCTCCGCACCCATTTTTTTTCTTTTCCACCATCCCCAGGCCGCGGTTCTGATGCTCTCCTATTTCTCGAGAATCGCCATGCAGCCTGACGCCCTCAGTCTGCTGGGGGTGGGAGTGGGGGGATTGGGTGTCCGCTTTCCACATCCTGAAACTTGCAAGGCCTTCATAAGTTCCTGGCCGACCCCCAACCCCGGAGGCTGCACATGCCTATGTCACTTAACCCCTCCAGGTGCTGGGGTGGGGGTGCATCACTCTCAAACATTCCCCCTACGCTGCTTCAGCCCCCTCCTCCCCCCTGCAAAGATCTGCCGAGTGCCTCTTCTCGCGAGCCTCCAAGTCCCCTCGGGGCTCTCAGGTCTCCAGAGACTAAAGCCCGCAACTCCCCGCCCCTCCATCTCCACCCGGGAGCCTCCGCACCTCGCGCTCCCGCTCGCCTCCCCCGCGACGTGCGGAAACCCGCTCTCCGCTAGCTCCGGAACCGTTAGCCGCCCCCGCCCGACGCCTCGCAGGAACCGAACCGGACCTGGCCGCGGGAGGAGGGGGTGGTCAGCCTCGGGAGGGAAGGGGACCCAACCCCAATGGAAAGTGCACCCAGACTCTGAGGATTCTGAATCAGCCAGTGAACTCTCGCCGGCTGGGCCCTTCCTGGACACCTCCTCCTAAGCCCCCTTGTCTCCTCGACGCCCCCTCACCTGAGGCAGCGGCTCTCCTCCCCTTGCAGCGGCCCCGGGGCGCAGGCGCGCTCACGCACGCGCGCACCGGGCCTGGGCGCCTAGGCTAATGGCTGGGCCGAACCGCTACGGGGACGTTGAACCGCTCCGCGCACCAGCCGCTGGACTCTGCGCCGCAGCTGCCAACCAGGCTGGAGCGCTGGCCCGGCCCCCAGCGGCCTGCCGCTCCGCCCTCTGCTATTGGCCCGCGGCTATAGCCCAGTAGCATTCCCATTGGCCCGAGGCCGCTCCAGCGGCTGTCCATCACCTCTTGTTTACCCTGTCTGCGGGCAAATCCAGCCAAGCCGCCCCATCAACTCCGGTTCCCATTGGTCAACAGCGCGTCCTTCCCCACCTCTCAGGGGTCTGTTTTACATAATTTATGCACCGGGGGCCATTGGCCAATCAGCACAGGCTTGTTTATATAATGAATGTAAGGACGTTTTTCATTCATAAAAAACGCGACCTGAGGGGGAAGCTTAGCTGAGTCAGTGAAGAACTTAAAGGGGCCGAGGGCCTCGAGGAGCCGCAGTTCCTTCCTTCCCTGCAGCTCTCCCAACTTTTTACCGAGGCTTGGCTCTTTTCCCTTCCCCATTCACCCCTACTTCTCTCCCCGCCCCCCCGCCCCAGCAACACCACTGCCAGGACTGGGCCGCTGGGCGCCAGTCGTTTGCAGCTGCAGCACCAAGCGAATTTATCATTTTAGAATTCGGGCGACAGGAATCCGTCATTCCACCCGGAGAGAAACTCGCTGACCGACCTGGGCGTTCGGCCCATAGAAACACAGAAAACGGAAACCAAGAGCTCTAATCTTAGTTACCTTTAAGAGAGGCCTTAATTTCCTTTAACTAGGTTTCCAGTGGGGGAAGAATTAGCAGCATCTCCCTTTAAAATCTGAGCTCTCAAACAGATTTTAGTTACTATTTTATACTGGCCGGCCAAGGCCCAACCAAATCCCGTTTTCTCCCCACGTCTAATTGCGGTTTATAACCGCCAGAGTGGGTTTTGGATCCGAGATGAGGGAGGGTCGGCGCTCAAAGAAATCCTCTCCGAGGACTGCACCAACCAGTCCGCAGACCTAGAAATAGAAACATAAAGCCCTCCGAAACGGGCTTGCAGAGTTAGATCGCCTGCCTCCCTCCCGGGGCTGCTGTTTTGCATTTAAGTGTTGAATGCAAGATGGTGTGTTTGCGAATTAGATCCCGTGCAGCTGGGAACGACGAGAAGCTACTCCGCTTGCCAAACGACCGGGCACTAACTGCAATTGCTGAGATTCTTAACAGGGTGTTCCAGGAAACAAATAAGCAGTCCTCTCCCCTCTCCGCCCCCTCTGCCCCCTCCTGCAAGGCCGTGGGGCAGCTCTGTGCTCTCCCCCGGGATGCTGGGCCTTGTGAGGGAGCTCTTCTGTTCTCGTTCTGTTCGTGTGCCCTGCCGTTCACCCCCGTGTGCCGGCGGTGGGGAAGAAAGACGCCAAGTATCAGGGGAGTGCGCCTAGAAAAGGGAGCCCCAGGCAACTCTGGGGCTGCCTCACACCGCCACCATGGGGAATGCAGTGTGGCTTTCTGGGAAAAAAAATTTAAGTAAAAATTTGCCCACTTTCTTTTCTGCTTCCACTTATGGGTTCTTGGTCTGTCGTTTATAGCCAAGAAATGTTGGAATTCACCAAAGGAAACCGGGAGTTTGGAGGCCCAGTGCTGACCACGCATGAGACTTTGCAAGAGAGTGGGGTGGGCATGAGCGGGTGGGTGGGAAAGCGCTCTGAACTTTTAACAAGCAGTTCCATGATATTTAATTTCCTAGGAGAGCAATTTGCTACCTACCCCAGCTCCAGTGGAGTTTTCCCTTAGTGCCTCTCCAGGTAGTGCCATTTCTGTTTGGCGGCTAGAGTACAGCCCTAGCCCAGTTGTGCTCCCAGTGTGTTGCTGAGGGCTGTCTCCCTGGCTAGACTCAGGGCCCAGATTAGCTCCCCAGTCCTCCTCCTCCTCCCCAGCTTGTCTGCCCCCATCCTGCCCCACCTCATCCCATCTCATCCTGCTCTCTGATCTAGTTTCTCCAGAAGAGGTTTTGAATTCCTCTTCGCTTCAATCTGTCTTCAGGCCTCAGCCTGGCAGGCCTGCAGCCCATGGGGCCACAGAAACCCTGGTGCATCACCACACTGGCTATAGGGAAACAGTGCAGGATGCTTCACAGCGACTTCCTCCATGGGGTTGAACTTGAGGCCTGGAGTGTGACTTGGATGACCTTTGCCTTGAGCCAAGGCTCTCCATCCCACCTTGGGAAGAAAAGCTGATATTTCTGGATTAAGTAGTAATAAATAGCAGCTTAGTTGGGGGGAGGGGAGGAGTTGAGGGAGGGGTTTTTATGAGAAGATTGTCACAGACACCAGATCATAGAGGGATTTACATCAGAGTAAAGCTCTTGCCAATTAATTATTTAGCCATTCGGTAAACATTTATTTTGTGCTCAATACTCGGCCAAACCCTGTGCTCAGCAAAAAAGTTACAGAGATGAGTAAGATCCAGTCTTTGTCCTGGAGGAGCCCACCATCTATTGTACCATTTCAACGGCTGAAGTTTACTTAATGTATAACCTGTTCATGCCAGGTACAATTCTCTACAGATTATCTCATCTAGTCCTCATAAGAATAGAACTGAAGTGGTCTCTACTGTTAATATCTGCACTTTATAGACAAGAAACAGAGGCACAGAGAGATTAAGTAACTTGCCAATAGTTGCACAGCTTGTAGGTTTCTGAACCTGGATAAGCACTAAGGCAGGCAGGCTCCAGAGCCCATAAGTGGCCGACTTAGCAAGTGCCTTTGTTGCTCAGGAAACCACCAGGAAATATCATTTGAACCCCAAATGGTAGAGGGCAGAACTGGTTGAAGTCACAGGGAGGCAGATTTTTAGCTCAGTATCGTGTTCGGAAGAACTTTGGAATGTTTGGAGTGGCCCCAAAAGGAATACTGCTGCTGGTAATGAGCCTCCTGTCACAAGAGGCATTTGTGCAGAAAGATTTAGTGCAGAGATACTACTGCACTGGGTGGCGTAGATGAACTCAGAGGATTGCTCCAGCTCTGAGAATATGACTCGTTTGGACAGGGGTTCAGGCCCTGGGCCCAGGCACCTTGCCTCTGCTGTGAAATGTGAGGGTGTAACTCATGATGAACTACCTTGCCAGACTGATGCCTGGGCCCAGAGTTTGTTCCTTACTGTTAAGTGTTTATGATGTTTTTTTTTTTCTACACCTCTTCCTTCTTTTCTTCTGCTTCTCCTTCTTAGTGACTTACCTCCCCCGCTCCCGTCCCCATCCCACTCCCCGTCTTCTGGAATTATCTTTGCCTTTAAAAAGAGTTAAGGGTCGGTATTTAGAAGTTCTTTGTTTAGTACACGGAGTCTTTCCTCCTAAGAACATTACTTACATTGGAGGATTTGTCCAGCCTCTGTTCTGATGTACCATTCCCTCTCCTTCAGGAGAGAAACGGGACTGGAAAAGATAACAAAAAGAGAGACCAGCCCTCTGGAACATTCATCTCGTGTCAATCTAGCCTTTGTTCTCTGGCAACAGCAAAACTCAATCACAGTAGGATAACTAGCCCCTTGTTCTCCGATTTGCAATGTGTTTTCAGCGGAATAACACAGAAGGATAGAAAAACAAGTCCCTTGCCCCCAACCTGAAAGCTTCTGTTTCCCTTTAGAGGACTGCTTTTAAAGTCGTCCCCTAAAACCCCAAAAGCGAGTTAAAGTATAACACAGGTAACCCTGCCTTGAGCTATCACCAAGATGGCAGTGGGAAATGTGGCAGCATGGTGATCTTGGTCTCTCTCACAGTGGGACAGTGCCTCCCCTTCCTCTGATCGAAATGCTGCAGGGAGTGTGGCCCTGTCTGGAGGTGAGGGTGTGGGCTACATGACCCTGGCGGGGGTGGTCCTTTCCCATTCTTGTATAATACAGGGGAAGGGACCCGAGGACTGCGTCAAAAAGGTGCAGCAGCGTTTTTCTTGTCTTCAAGGGATAAAGGATTCTATCTGGTTGGCACACCTTCCTTTGTAAAATTCAGATATAAATACCCGAAAAACTGAGGCAAGAAAAGAAAATCTTTTCGATTCAACGTCTCTTTAAACGAATAGTTCCATATTGTCTTCAGGGTTCTTTGTAGTCAGGGAATAATAATAGCTGACATTTACTGAGTGCTTAATATGAGCCAGACGCTTTTCCAAACACTTCACATGTATTAGCACGTTTAGTCCCAACAACAGCCCTCTGAGGGAGGTACTATTATTATCACCTACACTTTTCACAGATGAGGAAGGTTAGGTGCAGGGAGGTTATATAAATCGCTACATGGCTAGCACACAGTCAGAGGGAGACTGTACCCCCGGGACCCCCTCCAGAGTCCTGCCAGTAACCACTCTGCTGGGCTGTCTCAGCTCCAGAGAAGGTGTGTGTGCTTAGTGACAGTAGCTGACACCAAAAAATCATGTTACCGCACCAGGCCATTTAGGGGCTTTGCCTGTACTAACCCCCTTGATTCTCCTAACAACCCTGTGATGTAGATACCATTATTATCCCTATTTCATGCATGATGAAACTGAGGCACAGAGAAGTTAAGTAACTTGCTGAAGATATCATAGCCAGTAAGAGTTGGAGTCAGGAGCCCATCGCAGATCTTGTACAGAGTCCTTGCTCCGAAACACTTTACTATGAGGTCTCAGCTCCAGCCATCTTCCAACTCTGTCGGTTTCCCTCATCTTGCCTTTGGGGCTCTGGCTGCTTCCTTGCCATTCCCCTGAGAGTCACTGTGCTTCCTTGGGAACGTGCTCCAGCAAATCCAGGCAGATTTCTGAATTATTATCTTGGGCCAGCTCGAATTTATCTTCATTAGAGCCATGTCAGAAAGAGACTAGAAATTACCTGTACTGAGCATCCCCTAGATGCCAGGCTCTGTGCTAAGACACTGCACACACATTGTCATTTAGTGCTCCCGTTCCTTCTTGGAGGTGGTGATAATACCCAGTTTGCAGATGTGAAAACAGAGGGTCAAAGTGAGATTTTAAAAACCATGTCTGAGGCTTCACAGTCAGGAAGGAACAAGCCAAGCCTCTGATCCAATAGGTTGACCCTGTGACCCACTGGCCTAGTGGGGCCTCATTCTTTCCCGGCTCATTTCCTGAGCTTGAGGACACCCTCTCTCCTACCTCTTTCTCCTAATTCTCAATTCTTAGATTTTATAAAACATCCACTATCAAGAAAACTTGGGGGCACATGTTATATTTAGATTCCTGACTGCTGAGCAATTTCTTCCTTAAGTCCCAACCCTTACCAGAACCGTACGGTGAAAATCATTGGAAACTTCCCATGGCTTCTTATTGCCTTCAGAAAGGAGTCCAGCTCCAGAACAGGACCTTTACTGCTCCCTGGTGACTCTGCAGCCTCTCCTGAGCCTTCTAGACCTTGGGTCCGGCCATGCAGAACAGAGCTGCCTGTTCCTTGAGCACATCACCCATCAGCATCCTGCTCTACCTCTGAGGCCCGTGAAGGGTCCCTGCATGAAAGAGCCTCAGGTTGCTGGGCTTCTGGGGGATCTCATGTCTGATCTTTAGAGTTTTCCTGCTCCTTTTCTATAGTAGGTTGTCAAGCGGAGCTTCTCAATACATTAAGAACACGCTTTTCCAGCAGCCCCTCATGTTCGCTGGGATTTTCTGCCTCCGATGTACCACGTGCTTGGAAATCAACGAACCAAGGGAGTTTGAAACGGGCGTCCACGGGTTCTGAGTGGGAGCTAAAGGGCCCCCTCCAATGAGGAAGTGGATGAACTTGAATGTGTAGACTTGACAAAATCTATTTTGACCTTTCGGAGTCCTCTTTTTTGCTTCCTTCTGTGCCGTTAGTGGACAGTTTCCTACGGCCAGGGGTTAACCCTTGCTTGGATGTGCTCAGATTTGAGCCCCTGAAATCTGAGTAGCAGGGTAACCTAGAACTCGCCCTCCTCCAGCTGTGAAAGGCTTGTGGCGTTGCCCCACCATCCTACTGGGCAAGCAGGCTGAGGGGATGGTGGGGCTGGGAGGTGCGTTCTCTCACGGGCCCGCTTCACGGTGGCAGCTGGAGAGCGGGTGGTGGCTCTTTCGGCTATTGGCTTGGTTTGTGAGTGCCCACCCCGGCTCGGGCTCTGTCAGGCCTGTGAAGGGGCTGTATTTATTTGGAGTTGGACAAAGGGAAGATCAACTCTGACCAACTGGTAATAGAGCCCTCAGGTGAAATGCTCCACCCGTGTGGATTCTATCACAAGGCTTCAGATGGGGCGTCCAGCCCGCCCGTTCACCCTGCGGCAGTCTTCCCGCCTATTGCCACCTGAAGCCAAACAATCAGCGTGTTTAAAACAAGGAGGTGGCTTCTGCCGACCTTTCCCCACCTAGATTCTTGCGAATCGTCTGTCTCTGGCCCCCAACCTCTGGGATGTAGGGCAGCTTCCATTTAAACCAGAGCCCACCTGAAAACCTCTCCGCACCCCTGTTCCTCTCCCTTTTTTGCCTTCTCGCCCATGAAAAAGCCAAACTACTTGGCCGGAAAGGTAGACTTTGAGCACAGCATCTCGTCCCAGGAAAGCTCTGGCTGCTCGGCAGCACAGAGGTGCCGGGTGCTCTGCAGTCAGGCTCTGCCTCTGGCGGGACGCAGGTGCTCGTAAAACCATCAGGGACCGTGGTTTAGAGGCCATTTCCCGCTGCTGGGCCATCGCTGGGTATCTAGGAGGCTAGAAGTTCGGCATCTGACTCTTAAGAGGGATTATCCGCTTGATGTAAGCGAATGCTCAGGCATCTCATTTGTGGCTTATTTCGCGTGTTTGTTTACTTTTTACTGAAGTATAACATACATACAGGAAGGTAAACAAATCCTAAGTGTGGAGCTTGATGAATTCTCACAAAGCAAGCCCCTCTGTGCATCTAGCATCCAGATTACAGAACATTTTCAGCTCACGCCCTCAAAGGACCCCTCACCCCCCCCCCCAGTCTAGTGACGGCCCCTCCCCCTGCTCTACAAGGGCAGTCACCATCTGGGCTTCCAGCATCACAGATCAATTTTGCCTGGTTTCGTATATTACACAGATGGAAGCCTACAGTACATACTCTTTTGTAACTGGCTTCTTCAACATTATGTTTGGAAGACTCATCCATTTTGTAGTGTGTACTTGTGTTTTGTTTATTCTCTTCGCTGTACAGTGTCCCACTGTATGAATATATTACAACTGATTTTTCCATTTAATTGTTAATGGACATTTGGGCAGTTTCCAGTTTTTTGCTATTATTAATGACGTTGCTTTGAACACTCTAGTGAGACTCTAGTATATGTTCTTTGGTAAATTGCAACCTGATTTTCATTGTTCATTTAAGATATAGTCACAGAATTCATTTTCTTGTCTTATTTCTTTGAAAAGTGGCAGAGACTCATGACAAAAATCTCAAGATCACAGAAAGGTACAGAATGGAAAATAAACACCCCACATCACCTCCTATCCCTACCGATTCTTCAGAATCATGCACTATTAACAGTTTCTCAATATGTTCTACTGCCTAGACAATCATATCTAAGTATGTGCATTATAGCCTTTAAAAAAACACAAATTGGACTTTACCACACTGTTTTTCTGCCCCCTGCCCTTGCTCCCGCCACCCATAGCACTGTAGAGGCCAGGTAATAAGAGGATGAGAGTGTTTGGCCATGAAAGGCAAACGGCCCTTCCCACCTGTTAGACTAGGCTGGGCTATAACTTTTAATAGGCCCTTACCTCATTAAGGTAAGACGCACGGGAGTTTACACAGCCGTAAATTTCATTTCCACGTCCAAAAACATTTGTTGAGTGGCCGGTGTCCTCGGCGTGGGGCTTGTCCGAGAAGAGCTCCCAGTCTGGTGGGAGGTGGGTGAAAGGCACAGGAACAAATAGCTATTATACAATGTTTACAGGTGTCGTAACCGAGGCCTGTAAATGGGTTCTGGGAGTACAAACGAAGGAGCAGTGAGTACATCCTGTTCGGGTCAAGGAAGGCACCAAAGAGGCTTGACATTTGGGCCAACCCTTGAGTGATTAATTACTAGGACTTTGCTGGGCAGAGTGAGGAGGGAAGGGCCTTCCAGGCAGAGAGAACAGTGTTCACACACACCGAGGCCTTGTGGTCCCTGGAGGGTCCGGCCGGAAGGAGATGTGACTGAGAGGGGGCTAGAATGGATACTTGGGGACAGGGTGTCAGGCGTCTTATATAGTCATTCGAGGTGCAATCATTCACACTTTAGAATCATGGGATACACCTCATAGATGCTTACAGATATCAACCAAGAGGCACACGAAGACTGCTTCCAACATCATACCTCTGTATTGCCCTCCATTACAGCGTATATCACATTGTTCGTGTGTCGAGTCACCCATGGGACAAATTCCTCTAATAGGGACCCTTTGGACGCCTGTCTGAATTACCCATCCCCAAACATAGCACCTGGCACTTAGCAAGAGGTCACCAAAGGATGAATGAACATGTGAGTATGCAAGTGATTTCTACTGAACAGCAAACCCTCTGCTCGAGAAAGGAGGTGGCTGGGTTACCCTCTCTTGGTGGATTTGTTTTTATGCATGGCCTGCTTCAGCCTGCCCACCTGGTAGGCGAGGACTGAGAAGCATGTGACCTGGGCTCTGCCTAGCTCAGGTTGTGGGCTGAGAGAGGTGTTGCATTTTCTTAGCAGCAACACCTGGGCCCTGGGACACTGCCTTTCACTTCAGCCAGATCTGGGGTGGCATGGAATTTGGTGAGACCCTACAGCCTCGTCACAGCCCTTCGCAACCCAGAGCAATTCATACTGCACCAGAACACCCCAATCTCCCATTTGCATTTTGGAAATCCAGGCCTTGTTCAGAAGGAGGGGATCAGCCTCCTCATTGACTTGTTCAACCGACATCCTCCCCGACAGGTGCCCCCTTGCCCATTGGGCTGGCAATCTTGAACAGCTTTCTGTTTCTCCTTGGGCCTGCCTGCTCCTCCTAAGTGTGGCCAGCTTTCTGGGATAGACTCCAGGGCACCTAGACCATATCCGTCAGGCAGACAAGAAAGATCAACATTTCAGTCTGACCACTGAGGAGTTTTCTTCATCAGGTAGCATCCTGGTTGGGAGGATTTCATGTGCCCTTTGACTTGAACTACCTTTGAAATCTTTCCTCACTCTTTTTTTTTTTTTTTTGCGCTATGCGGGCCTCTCACTGTTGTGGCCTCTCCCGTTGCAGAGCACAGGCTCCGGACGCACAGGCTCAGCGGCCATGGCTCACGGGCCCAGCCGCTCCGCGGTATGTGGTATCTTCCCGGACCGGGGCATGAACCTGTGTCCTCTGCATCGGCAGGCGGACTCTCAACCACTGCGCCACCAGGGAAGCCCCTTTCCTCACTCTTCTTGCTCCTTTCTCCATAACCTAATTGCTTCGGATATTTATCTGGGTTTCAGCTGGGCCTTCCCACCTAGGAATGTTCATCTTGAACCAAGAAACTGACCTCAGGGTTTGTCCTGACAAGGTTGTCTCAGCCACAATAGAATATAAAAGCTAAATATGGTCTTCCTCTTCCTCCCTATATGTTAAACTGCCTTCAATGACAAGATGTACTTTCTCATTACGGGATCCATGTTTTATCCTTTCCAACCCACGCATCCTGACTGGAATGCAGGCAGCATTCATTTACAACTATGTGTACACCTTGCAAATGTAAATGGTAACGAGGTAATCCATATGGTAATATGGTAATAGCTCTATAGCCTCCCGTCTGGAACCAGTTCTTGATTTATTCAAAGATCTTCAGTGGGTTAAACTACCTCCCTCTGCTTCCCGGATTCACAGCCTTCTCTTGCAGTTACTAAGTTACATCTGCACTCCTTGTGTGGTGAATCAAGGTTGAACATGAAGCCAAACGCCCACTTCTTAGCTCACCTCCATCACTACTAACTGACACAGGCTGGGATCTGGGACCCTCTGCTGCAGTGCTTGCACCTGGACAAATGTCTCCTCGAGGAACAAAATACAAAGAAACCATAAGGGACTAAAGATAACAGAGTGCACGCGCAGTTGGGGCAAATTCTTGACACAAGATACAAAAAGACCAAAAAGACCCCAACTGCCGCTTCTGTAGATCTGGAAGCAAAAACAGGGTGTCAGGAGCAAAAGCAGCATACTGTGCATGCCCCCTGCACTCAACACCACCAAAGGGGTGGGCAGATCACCTAAGCCCCCCCTCTGGCCCGACCCCTGGGCCCACCCCTACCCTCGCCCCATATAAGGGACCAGCTCGCCAACCCCCTTGGGGAGTGAGCAAGGGAACAGATTACTTGTTTTTGCTTCCCTCTGCTGCAGCAGGGACCCCAATAGAGCCTTGCCGGAATTTCTTGTCCGGACTTTAGTCAATTTCTCTTGCTTGTGGAAGGCCAAGAACCCTGGCCGGTATCATAACTACGTGACTGTTGGCAGGCCATTTCACTGCTCTGCACATCAGTCTCCTACTCGAAAAACGGGAATCACAACTCCTGCCTCACAGAGCTGTTGGATTGTTCAGTGACAGCCTGAGTGACGATATCCAGTGCCTAGTAGGTGTGGGCAGTGAACCTGGATTTCCCTTATGGCGCTGCCACTTGCTCAGTGGGTGAATTTGGGCATATTCAGTCTCTCTGAGACTCAGTCTTATCATTTGTAGAATAGAGATGATAATGCAAACCTTAAGGTTTCCGAGGAGGAATAAATACAATATTCAAAAAGCACGTAACGGAATGTCTGGCATAGAGTAAAAACGTAATACATCTTCTCCCTCCCCTCTTCTCTGTATGACTGCAGCCACTAGGTGCTAACCTTTCATGACCCCTACTGATTCTTTCAGTATCCGCCCCCACCAACCCTGGTAAATTAAAGAGTTCCCAACATTTTACTTCTCAATGTATTATTTCCTCCCTTGTAGATTTCACTTAGTGCTTTCTTCTTAACTACTTTTCTCTGATGTCTAGTGTTTCTTCTTCTTTGATTTCTGGAGGAACTAAAGGAGCCGGGTTGTATCGCGGGACAGAGGGCAGAAAGCCTTCATGAAGGCTGTGCTGTTTGAATGGGGACCTTGCGGAATGCAGAGGGGTTTAGAGATCATAGGCAGAACAGGGTGATAAAGGCACAAATGTGCCTGAGTGTGTGATATGTTGGTGGAAAACGGGTGTCATGTGTCTGAAGCAATGGTTTGTAAAGTCACCCAGGTGTCCTGGCTCATAGCAATGATAATTTTCTTAGCAGACCACGAAGTTTTTTTTTTTTTTTAAAGACTACCACACCTAGAAAAATGGTACAGATGAACCGGTTTGCAGGGCAGAAACTGAGACACAGATGTAGAGAACAAACGTACGGACACCAAAGGGGGAAAACGGTGGGGGCAGGGGTGGTGGTGGTGTGATGAATTGGGTGATTGGGATTGACATGTATACACTGATGTGTATGAAATGGATAACTAATAAGAACCTGCTGTATAAAAAAATAAATAAAATTCAAAAAATAAAAAAAATAAAAAATCATTAAAAAGACTACCACAAAAGCATGTGGTATATAATTCTATCACATGAACCAATAACAATTTTATTAGTAGAAAATGATAATTTATTTTACATGTACATATAAAACCACAAGCATGAGCACATGTCTGTGAAATAAACAAGCTGTTGAAGACACGTGATGGGCTCTTCCTGAGGCTTTTCCATAAATTTTCACCAGGGACTTGTTTTTTTGCTTTGCCATCTGTAGGCTCTCACTAGCGCTAGGCAGAGCTGCTGGTGCCAAAGGTTTAACAAAAGTTGATGGGAGAAAACTTAACGTTGGGGAAAATTGTATCTTTGAGCACAATTTGGACAAGACTCCATTATTCCATTTTAGTAAAGGAACATTTCTTTCCATTGGATGGGACTTCTGAGGGCCACTGAAATGCAGCCTGCCATACCAGAGGGCTGGGCTGGATGCAGGGGTGGGTGGTAGGGAGGGTGGGGGAGGTGAAGGGCAGAGGAGGGTGAGTTTGGAGGGAGTTGGGTAGGGACTGTGTGTTGGTGATCTGAGGAATCTGGATCTGATTCCTTGAGCAAGAGGGAGCCAAGGTAAGTAGTTCTGGAGTAGGGGAGGGGCAAGTGGAGAGGGGAAATCTGCAGAAGACAAATCAAATGGGTGAAGGGTGGCTTGAAGCGCATCAGAGCAGAGAGGTGAGAGGAAAATCATGCAGCTTTCAGATGAAGAGATAGGGGGATCGGAAAAGCATCTGTTAGATGCCTTCTTGTCCAGGGCCAGATCACTCCAAAGTGCAAATAAACAGGACGGAGTCCACAGGAAGGATGGGGAAGGCTGTCTATGGGCTGCTGGTGCTCTGAGTGCCTCAGAATGACTGGCATCAACCCAGCACACCCTTCTGCTACTGCTTTCTGCCTCTGCTGGCTGGCAGAGAGGAGGAAGAAAGGAGGTCTAAATCCCTTCAGTGAGTAAGTGATTAAGCACACGCCAGGTTGGGGAGGAGGCTTGTGTTTGCTCCTCCCCCTGCCTCCCTGCCCCCGCCACACCAGGGATTTCTTCCAGGGGCCCTTCATCAAGCCTGACCATGAATGGTAAAGGTCAATTCAAGCTGTTTTCCACCGACAAGTAACAGAATCCTGCACACTGTTACATTTGTTATTTTTAAAGACTTGGTACATTATTACTTGTTAAGGGAGTGGGGATCAGAAGTAGAATTTGTTCTTTTCAACAGGCAGTCATGCGTATCTATCATGATACTTAAAATTTTTTTAAATTTATGGCCTAATTCCAATCAGAGAAATTTTGGATATTTAATACTCGCTTTCTTAGTTTCCCTCAAATTGTTTTTAATTTTTTAAATGAGTTTTCTTAATTCACCCAAACTGGGAATTCCATCTTTGAAAAGTTTTTAAAACATTACAGATTATAAAATCATTATATACCCATTGTGTACAATTAGGAAAATACAAAAAACAATTAAAAATAAATGAACAGATACCCACAATTCTAGAAATGAATACTGTTGACCATTAAACATATTTTTTCCCTGTCTTTTTCTGGTGGGGGGGGCACTGTTTTTCATAATGGAGATTTTTTTTTAACATAACTTTGCATTTTACCTAGCATGATATCATAGACATGTCCCCCAGGGCATTAAACATTCTTCATAAATTCCATTTTTAAGTTTTGCCTAATGTATCTTCTTATGGCTATAACATCATTTACTTGTTTCCCTGCTGTTGGATATTAGGCTGTTTCCAATTTTTTGAGGTTAGAAACAACACTACCATGAACATTGTGTGTGTGTGTGTGTGTGTGTGTGTGTGTGTGAGTATAGGTGTGACTGTTGGAAATCTGGCCATACTTTGTTGCCTATCTCAGATGAGGGTCAAAGGCTCCCTCCCATTGTGAATGACAGCTGTCAGGCAAAGGAAGGGCTGGGCCAGAGGCATCCATCTGGCTCCTGGGAGAGGCAATAAAACTCAGAGCACAAGGGTGTTATCAACATCAGGGAGGTCTTGCAGTTCCACTTGGTAATGGGGGAATCTAAAAGACAGTTTTCAAAGGAAACATAGAGGTTTTCAAAAAGTCATTTGAATTGATTGGGTTAGTATTGCTTGGCTTTTAAATTACATGTGTTAAAAGATAGAGGATCTAATGAGTAGAGAGTAGCAGTTGCTTTGAATAAAAACTGGTAGGAATGGGCAGACATTGTCTTCTGTGCAGGGCGGTTCCCTTGGTGAAGCGGTCCCCGGGGAAGGAGCTTTGGGGTCAGCAAATCAGAATTCTGACTCGAGCTGAGCTATCTCAGGGCAAGTTGCTTGGCCTCTCTGAGCCTCAGATTCCTCACTTACAAACTGAGGTGGATGAGGACACCGTCATGGCTCACCTGCAGTTTGTTGAGAGGAACTGAACACCAAGTAAGGGGAAGGAAGTGGTAGCTGAGGCTGAGCCCTGAGGAGTTGCTAAGGCATGTTCTTGACCCAGAATTCTAAATAGATGTGCCTGTCCTCAGGACAGCCCAACCCAGAAGACTCACGCTTAACAGGATATGGAAATGAAGGGGGAGTCCTGGGTTATATTTTCAGAATCCACTGCAGGGATCTTAAGCGATCTCTCTTCAGGCGTTTAATAAATGGTTTAATTTGCACACACTGGGTTTCCATAACTGATAGTTCAACGCTGTGCTTCCCACGCCCGCACCCCCCAGCCTGGTGGGGGACAGGGCTGGGCTAAGAGAACGCTGAAACATTGCATTCCTCCCTCAGACACTTTAAAACCCTGCAATCAAAGCTGAGGCCTTATTCGGAAACAACTGTATCCGATGACAGCTTATTATGGAAGGTTCTGAACTTCTAAGAATTCCTTAGTAGGAAACAAACAAAATACAAAGATCTCTTCCGAATTTTCTGCCACTAGGAATTTTTATATTTCTGACTTCTCCAACCGTGCTGCATGTTTGCTAAAACGTAGGCACACAGATACAGGGCATGTGATGCTTGGGTGGGCGGAAGGCTAGCTTCAGTGGGCCAGGGAGCTGGAGAAAGTTTGGTTCAACTCCCACGCATTCCTGGGAGGTAGATTTCTCCATTAGCTCACCATGGACATCAAGTAAAGATTTCTGATGGGAGTGTGTTGGTGTGTTTTCAGATCCCAGGCACTTCTGAATCTGTAGAATGATAGGAAAGAAAATCTTGATCACCTGTCATGTATGGGATGCTGACAGGCCCCAGGAGGTTTTATTTAGAGATATTCCAGGGGGAACTTACCATCCTGGCTTCATCTGCTCTTCTCTCTCAGGAGGAAAGAGTTACGCTTTTCCTGCTCCCACCCTGGACATTTTATTTTCACAGTTCTCTGAAGTGTCCTCAGAGAGCTAAGCGTCAGGCTGAAGGCTCTGTGTATCTTTGCAACAGATTAGAACATATTCACATTTTATTTGTTCCCAGAGCAAATATTTCCCTTGGAATGAAATTGAAGCAGCGGAACAGGATCAGGCAGGACCGGCCACCAAAGACAGTCCCCCCAGCCCCCAGGGGCTACACAGTTGGTTCTCCCCTATTGGCTCACTTAGGCCATAGAGACCCATATTGATTCCTCGATTCATTCAGAAATAATCAGTGAGTCCCACCCATGAACCAAGCACTGTGCTGGTTACAGAAATAAAAAGAGAAACAGATTCTGTCCTCGAGGGCTCATGGTCAAGTAGAGGAGATAAGAGGTGTTTGTATATGAATGACTCTAATCTAGGTGAGAAAGATAAAAGTCTTCAGAACTCAGGAGATCAAATGCTCTGAGGTAGGTGATTATTCTGTGTGTATATGTGTAAGGGTGGGAGGACAAGCGGAAGGTTGTGATGTGTATGTGCCTGTGTGTGTGTGTGTGTGCGCGCGCATGCTAACGGGAGTAAGCCTATGTGTCCGTAGTAAGTGGTGGTAGTGAATGTGGGTGTGAGTGTGTGGTAGTGGAGGTGCTATGTATGCGTGTGTGCATGTGTGCGTGTGTGTGTTGATCATGCTGGTGGTAGAAATGAGGTAGGAAAGACTTTTAGGCAAAGTGGGGTGGGTAGAAAAAAGATGGGTGGGGTATATGTGTATGGTGAGGTGTGTGTGTGTGTGTGTGTGTGTGCGCGCGCGCGCATGTGCGTGCGTTGTCCTCGGTCGTGGTAGGGCTGAGAGAGGGAAGGTCTACTGGCAGGTGCAGACGGGGAGAAGGAGGAGGGCCCGGCAGGCAGAGGACGGAGCCACGGAGATGGGACAGCTCTGGGGGGCATGTGCCAGGGGAGGGTGGGTGGTAGGAACTACGCTAGGAGGGAGGGTTTAGTTTTGATAAATGCTTTCTGATCAAGACAATGACCAGTTGGCACACACCAACTGTCCCTTGGCCTAAGCTCCTGCTAGGATCTTGGGTTAGAGGAGTCTTTTCCTTCCCTGAAGGTCAGACCCCAGCTAGAAGTCAGGCCTCCTGACTGAATCTCCGAGTGTTCACCGGGCCCCTTCTCAACCTGCACTGCTGCACCGCGGGTGCTTCTTACGGTTTCCAGTCTCGCGAGACCTCAGGACAGCGAAGGTGGATTCTACTGGCTTCGGGGCAGAGGAGGGTTAAATGCTAGGATCCCGGAGGCAAAGGTTAGAAATCAGGCAGTGTGTAGCTACCTGCCAGCAGAGCAAGGGGATCTCTAGCACCCTCACAATTCACGGGCTGCCTGGGCTAGGATCTGCATTTTGTGGAGCTTTTTAAAGAACAAACAAGGAGGCAGATGGTAGGAGCTGGCTCCCTTTCTCAAAGTTTGGTTTGCTTTTCATTACTTTCCCCTTTCTAGATAGGGTCAAAGCTGCTGCATGATTAAACCTTGGCCAGAGAAGAATGTTTTATTTCCATTTAATTAGACAAGGAAAAGAAACTAACATTTATAGAAAGTCTAATATTTGCAAGATACATGTCCTCTTCATAGTTCTCTGAGAGGTAAATACCATCATCCTCATTTTAGAGATGAGAAAATTAGGGCTAAGAGAACTAAGGTAACTAGCGCAAAATCACTCTGATAACTTCTGTAGTGAGTTCCCCATCACTGGTCTCCTAGCTGAAGCTTGAACCTGTCTGTTTGGCATAAAAGACCACGCTCTTTTTATAACGCTTCCTGAAGTTTAGGTGGCAGCATGATATAGTGAGATGATGGTGCATTTTGTCACCAGATGGACATGGTTTCAGACCCAAGCTCTTCCCTGTACTGATTGGGTATGTGAGCTTGTATACCTTCCTTCCTTGGCAAATATTCAAGGGCCTGTTATATTCATGTTAAGCACTGAGCTGGGAACATATCAGTTAACTTCACAATCCCTGGCCTCTCAGAGCTCCAGTCTGATGGATAGTGCAGACCATGAAACAGGCAATTGAGATGTAGTTTGAGAAGTGCTGTGATGGGGAGGCACCAGATGCTATGGGAGCTTCTCTGTCCAACCTGGTAGCCACTGACCCCAGGCTAGTGCTGCCAATGTAAATTAAATACTGGATTTTGAAGACTTAGTATGAAAAAAATAATGTTAAGTAACTCATGAATAATTTTTATATTGAATACAGGTTGAAATGATAATATTGGACTGGCCCAAAAGTCCGTTCGGGTTTTTCTATAACATGAAAAACCCGAACAAACTTTTTGGCCAACCCAATATTTGGGATATGCTGAGCTAAATAAAATATTTGATTAAAGTGAATTTCACCTGTTCCGCTTTACTCCTTTTACATGCCTATTAGGAAATTTAAACTTACAGATGTGGCTCACATTATATTTCGATTGAACGGCTCCACTCTGGAAGAATAAAGACATGGGATGATATTTCCTTAGTGCAACGATCTAAGAACACTTATCATGTGACTGCCCCAGGAAGGCACACAAGAGTTGCTTAACAAGTAGGAGTTTCTTTCCTTTTCCACATCATCTAAGTGGCCACTGTGGAAAGGGCTGTTCATTGTGGGACCCTCAGTCCTCTGATGTGAAGAGGGTGTCAGGCGACAGCTCCAGAGCCTCTAGTTCAGCCCCCGCTTAGTCTTTGGGTCCTACTTCTTGAGAGGTAGCTGTTGCAATCCTTCTCTCCCCTCCCCCCAATAAAAACCAGGGCTGGCAATCAGATGAAATAAATGTTGCTTATTGCCATGACCCCAAGCCATCTTTGCTTTTCTTTATTTTAGCAGAGGAAAGTCATGTGCAATATTTTGAGTCTGATGTTCAATATCTTCATTGAGTTGAAAGAAAAGAGGAACTGTTGGATTCATGATAAGGTCTTTTTTACCTATTAGATTCATAAAACTGGGGAAGGTCTTGGGAATTGACTAGTCTCACAGAGATGTTTCCTTCTCAGAAAGTGAGACTTTGAGAGGCTAGGTGGCTAGCCTTGGGTAACAGAGCCAGCCAAGCTGGATGGGACCAGGAACCCACTCTCCCAATATCCCTGTTCAACATGCATCTGCCACCCCACATTACCCATTCTTCTCTGAGATGCTCCCTTCCAGCTCCTCCCTCCCAAAGGCTCTCCCTGTTGGGCACTTCGTCCTCTTCTGCTGCCTTCTCTCTCTGACTTGGTGTCTTCCCTTTAATGTCAGGGGTGGCAGAAATGGAAGTCAAAAGATGGAGATAGGATAAAGGATGGGAAGAAATTAACAGGACAAAGTGGAACAGGAAAAAAAAAAAAAAAGATTTTGAATAGACATTAACAAATGAAGCCAGGGAGACTTTCTTGGCCTTAACAGAGGTTCAAGTGAGAAGACAACATGGGTGTGTTTAGAGGAGCCTGGATTTGGCTTGAGCCTGGCCATATGGCTTTGAAAAAACCTTAGTTTCCTCATTTTTAATCAACTTCACTGGGCTGTAGTGAGGAGTAAAAGAGACCATGTTTCTGAAAGGACTTTGTGATCTGTGAAGCACCACACCCATGGTCGTTATTAGCACTCATTAGAGGATAGGAGATGTCTGCTGTGAGAGCAGGATGAATTAGCAGGGTGATACAGGTGCCAAAGAAAGCTAACGTGGCATCCAGAGCGAGGATGCGGCTCTGCACTTGTCCACCTGTTTCTGTGCTGTGTTCAGTTCTGGGAATCACAGTTTAAGAGGGACCTTGGCAAACTGTTGTCAGTCGCTCCACAGAAAGTTGCGAGAATAGCTTAGGGTCTGGGAGTCATGACATATAAGGGATGATTCAAGGATTTAGAGGATGTTTAGTCTGGAGGGAAAAAAAATAAAGAGTTAGGACAAGGGAGCTGTTTCCAAATATCTGAAAGCTGTCCTGGAGAAGAGAGGAGAGATTTGTTTTGTGTCGCTAGTGGCCAAGTCAGGGCCCAACGATGGGAGTGAATGGCCGGCGGATTTGGGTGCAAGAGGAGCCTATCTAAGGCTCAGAAAACCACTCCCGAATGGGCTTCCTGGGAAGGTGGTGGGCTGCCCATCAGCGGAAATCTTCAAGCAGATGTGGGTGTGCACAGACAGATGCGGTGCTGGGGAATCTGGCTCTGTCTGGAGGAAGGGCTAAGTGCTCTCTGGGAGCCCTCCCATTCTGAAACCATGACCATGTCCTTCTGATCTCGCGGATCTTTCTTTGCTGCTTCCATCACCACTTTTTGCCGCCTTTTGACTTTTTGTCCCCACCCCCCCCGTGAATGGCTTTAGAGTTTTAGATCCAGAAATATTTCTGAATAATATGGGATAGTCTGGTTTAATGGAAAGTGGGAGGGAAGAACATCTAAAAACAAAGTCAGTTTTGTTACTTTTAAGGGCACACAGTAACCTGTTACGTGGGGGAAGGAGCAGGAACATGGTCCCCCGTGTTAGAAAATCTTGTAAATGTTAACAGCAAATGGCTCATTCTTCACTATTGTTTAAAACACAAACACAACTGCTTAAGGCCTTTGTTCTTGAATGCACCAGCATTTTCCTCGTTTACCCAATTCTTTTGTTAGCTACAGAGATTCAAGAAAACTCTCACTATAAGAATTCAGTATCATAAACAATTTTCCAGATTCATAATTTCAGTGTTTTGCTGATTTGGTAACATGAAATTCTGTCCAAGAGGGGTTTTCTTGAATTCTTGCCTCTAGAAAAGCCGTTTTCTTGAGGAAAATATTTTTCATGCATAGTTAGTGTTTCAGCTGGGAGGGTGATAGCTGAATCTCCCCAGCTGAGTGGGCAGCTAAGCTATTTCCAGCATTTCCTTCTGCCCCCAAGTAGCAATTATGCATCTGTCTCACAGTGGCCCTGCCTCAAACATCCTAACCAACATTTCAGAAACCTCCATCTAGACTCAGAGGCACAAAATAGAACTCGGTAGATCCAGGTGGAAGGGGGAGGGAATGGGTAGGAGTGAGTAACATTTTGCGTAGATTCCCTGAGGTTGGAGTCCATGCCCAGCCCCGGGGATGACAGCAGGGACATGGAGACTGAGGGTTCCAGGTGTGAGTTCCAGGGCTTTCGTGGCAGGAAGAGCCTGGAGAGCAGACAGCAATGGCTCTTCAAACCCTGGGGAGTGGCCAGTCAGGCCAGGCTGGGCGGGGAGATGGGGGCTGAGAAGGCAGCAGGAGCCTGCGGTGAGCAGCTGACAAGCGTCCTCGGCTCCATCCTCGGGGGCTGCTGCCCCACGGCAGCGCCCAGTCCCCGAGGCTGCTGTGTTGGACCCGCACCTCCTTGCCCAGCCACATCCAGGTGTGACCTTGGACCCTTGGCTCAGGACAGCCTCCACCTGGAGACCAGCTGAGGGACTTGTTCTTGGGGTCTGAGCTCTGGGGCGAGGGGCAGCCAACTCTGATGTGGAGTCCACGGCCTCGCTTCCCCTTCGCCCTTTCATTGCAGACCAGCTTCCTCTCCCGGTCTCTTCTGTCTAAGTGTGCTCTTCTGCAGGCTCCTCCCAGAGTGGTCCTGCCCTCTAGCAGGTGTGGTACAATGGTTCTCCAGCTTTCGGAGGCACAGGGATCTATCAACAGTTATAAATGTTATATTTATAACATTATAAATGTCAGGTCTCAGGGTCCTACTCTCAGAGATCGTGATTCAGGAGATCTGAGTCGGGTGCAGGAATCTGGACTCCCAAATGTTTCTGATGGTAAGCAGTCCATGGGCCACACTTGGAGAAACACTAGTTTAGAGGCAAGAACCTGAATCTGGGGGTATGAGAGAGACAGCACTAGGATACTTATCGTGCTACTTGTTGAGCAAGAGCATCCCTTTTTCTGCATCGTTTCCTAATCTATAAAATGCTAACCACTTCGTAAGGGACTCTTCAGATGTCAGTGACATTGTGTACCTAAAATGTTTAGCAGGTGCTTCTTTAACAGAATTTCTGGCTTCCTCTCCCCCTCCTTCAATCTCAGGAAAGTGGCAGTAGAGTTTCCCTTCTTCCCTGTCTTGGCATATCAGTGGTGCCCGGCTCCCCCAGCAGCGGGCAACTGTGGAGAGGCTACAGAATAGTCTAGAGAAACATGCACAGCTCCAGTGCTCTTGGCTGACCAGACAATCCTGATTTCTCAAGCCATGGCATGAAAAACAACCCACCAGGAGGTCAGAGGCCAGCCATCTGCTACCATTTTTATTTGCAGTAAACCACAGAGTCAGACATACACACACACCGTACGTTACAGAACAAGTCCACAGCACTCTAGGCAGGCAGACAGGCAGGCTGGAGCAGGCACCCACCATTACAGAACAACATATCTAGGGGTGGGCGTGTGGGCAGTGGAGGTGGACGAGCCTGGAGGGAGGGATCTGGGCCCTGGCACTGTCTAGCTAGTTGCTGCCTCAGTCTCAGCTGGTAGAGTCTGCATTTAGGGGCTGCAGTTGAGGGGTGTTAGAACCTTTAGCTTCATTCAACCTGAGCCCAGAGTCACCCCCGAACACGGAGGTTTGGCTAAGTTCCCTAAGAGGAAGCAGTGCTTTTCTGTTGGTGGAACTGAATTTTCTCCGAATACACTGGCAATTAGAAAGGGTAAAAGAGGTCTGATACACAGAAGGGAAAATGTTTACACTTCACCGATTGGGTATGTGTGTCTGTATTTGTGTGTGTGTGTGTGTAGATGTGTGTATAGGTGGAGGACTTATCAAAGGGTTTCCTTGTAGTGTTTTTTTTCCATGTTGGTTCCCCAAATCAGCTGATTTCTGAGCACTATCAATCCTCAAAAGGGAAGGAAAGTAGATTCTTGTCTGAGGGGCTAGGAGTAGCCCTCTGGGATCAGCAGGGCTGAAGGGAGCCTTGGGGCTGGTGGAAGACCCACGAGAACAAGGATGGCAGCGTTTACTCCAGGTGAAGGCAAGATTGGTGAAGTGGGAAGGTCTTCAGAGCCCCCCTTGTGTGATAGATGGAGAAAGAGAAGTCCCAGAATGCTACAGGACATGTCCAAGCCCACATGGCTGAGACAGGACTGCAGCCCCCTCCCCGTGTTGCTCTTGTTTTCCAGGCAGGGTTTCTTCCTTCAAACCACCATAGCTTCCTTCCTCAGCAGCCTCGATGGAACATTTGCCAGATTTTTCCAAGATAGAAGGGTCTTGTTTTCTGCAGGGAGAGAAAAGCATCCATCAGAACCTCCTTAATAGGTGGTGGCTTCTTGGAATTATGGCTACTTGCTAACAATAATCCTTCCTCTGAGGTCTCTACCGAGCATTGAGGATGACGGTACAGAGAGGCACACAAGGTGACTTCTTCCCATTCTACAGGAGAGGGCAGCTGTGCTGTACGCTGGGTCAGCAACCTGCTGTCGGATCCTCTTCTCTTTAGTTGGATCTCCTGCCTCTTGCCATCTGGAGAAGGAAAAAAAAAGATGCTGCAGGTTTTGAAATCTGCTTCCTTGTCGGGTGACCTGCCCATTAGAGCACATGGCCTCTATCAAGACCATAAGCTACCTTGGCAGGTTCAAATAGATCAAAAGGGGCACATTCTGGGGCACCAGGCCCTGTCCAAGCATTGACCTGGCCTGCTCCCTACCTAAGGGCCTGGGAAAATGGCTTTGGAGAGGAATTCTGTATATGGTGACATAGGAACCAAGGCTGAATGACCACCACCTATTATTCAACGACCATCAGCAGAGCACAGACATTATGCCACGTGGACTACCAACTTGGTGTGAAAGGTTGGACTCAATGACATCTAAGGAAGGGCTTTTCCAGCAAGAGGGGCCTATGATTCCACAACTCCCTGTTCAATGGACTTTTCAGATCAATTGAGATAGTCTATCAAATTGTGACTCCAGAAGGGTTATGCTTGTGGGATTTTGCTTATTTGTTCTCTTTTTGTTGATTTTTATAGAATTCAAACCCTCTTAACTGCCATGGCCTCTTGTCCTTTCTTGTTCCTGATTCTGTTGTTTTTACACTGAAACTAATATACTTATGGTCTAGGATGTTGAACTATGTCATTTTGGGTTAAACGTCCCAACAGTTCTGTCCCCACAAAGGTGCTTTACAGCTGAGATGTGACTCAAAAGGTAAAGAGGAAAAGGAGTGTAGTATTGAACAGGGGGTAAGTGAGACATTGAGGACGAGAGAAGCTGAAATGCATCCTGAGACTGGGCTCTGAACTATGTCCTCTGATCTTTTAAGCACAGACTTGCCTGGAGATAACAAAGTGGGTAGATATCGCTTATGATCACTCTGACCCTCCGATTTCTTGTAGAAACACTCTAAAAATAGAATCACAGGGGGAAAAATGAAGAGAAACATCATGAGGATAAAAGGAAGAAGAAAAAGTAGAAGCAGCGGACCCTGGGGGTGGGTGGAGGTTGAGAAAAACAGAATGTGATGGGAAAAAGTGGAGAAAAATAAGAGAACTGCACTGAAGCATGTTAAGAGGTTAAGGTACCTGCTTAGCAAATAGACATTGTTTAATCACAAACTTCTTATTGATGAATACATGAATAGATGCATTAACCATCCTCTCTAGCCCCATTTTTAATTTTGTTTGTGATATGCGGGCCTCTCACTGTTGTGGCCTCTCCCGTTGCGGAGCACAGACTCCGGACGCGCAGGCTCAGCGGCCATGGCTCACGGGCCCAGCCGTTCTGCGGCATGTGGGATCTTCCCGGACCGGGGCACGAACCCGTGTCCCCTGCATCGGCAGGCGGACTCCCAACCACTGCGCCACCAGGGAAGCCCTCTAGCCCCATTTTACAGGTGGAAAACCTGAGATATAATTTGACTTGCCCAAGTCCCTGCTGCTAACTGGTGTCGGGGTAGGAAAGGGAGCCAGCCCACGAGAGGAGCAGTGCAGAGCTGAGCAGAGGTAGGAGAGCGCTCTTCCCTGCCTGAGGCTGCGTGGGGAGGAGTTGCCCTCGGGTCGTGGCCTGTGAAGCTCTGAAGGAGACAGGCTGAGGCCCCAGCCTTCTCTGGCTTTGCCTCTGGCTAACCGGGCCTGGAGGGCCTGGAGTAACTGAGGCAGCGGCGTGGAGCGCGTTACTGCCGGAGGCCCTCCCCATCCCTTTCTTTTCCTTGATGGCCACAGAAGAACCAAACCCTGACCTAAAATCTTCACTCCTCCTCGTGGGAGCCATGTGAAACATCCACTGGATTTGGAGGTTGGGCTCCTGGCCCTCCCTTGCTTTCTCTGTCTCCTCTCGTGTCTCTGAGTCTCCAGAGTGCAGTTCCCAAAAGTTTCTCTCCTCCCTCAAGAAGATGGAGGCTGGACAAGGATGGGAGTTCTTCCCAAGTCACGTGGAGGCACGAGCAATTTCCCGCAGACGGCCTGCCTCTGGGGACATCTGACAGATTTCCATAAATCCCCTTCTTTTCATCCCTTTGGGGGAAGACAGGAATTCCCATCTATTTTCTCTCCCTCTGCCCCAGACCCTGCTCACAAACATCTCAGAAGGAACACTTGAGCTGGTGTCCTTCGAGTCCTCAAGAAGGCTTCTGTCCAGGGAGATCAGCTCGGTGCTTTGTGCCCACCTAGAGGGGTGGGACAGGGAGGGTGGGAGGGGAGGGAGGGAGACGCAAGAGGGAAGAGATATGGGGATATATGTATAACTGATTCACTTTGTTATACAGCAGAAACTGTTATACAGTTTAAAGCAGTTATACTCCAATAATGTTAAAAAAAAAAAAAAGGCTTCTGTCCTCCGATCCCATTTTATTTCTCTCTTTGCTCCTCTGTTGAGATCCCAAGCAGGATGGGCTTATCACGGAAAAGAGCTGAGGAAAGGGCAGCACCACCGGGAAGAGGACTCAACATATGCAAGTGAACTTTGTCTCTGTTACTCCCCCTCAGGAGACCGTGTCCATTTTGAGCACTGGGATACAGGAGAGGACCCTGTGCTTCCTCTTCCCTGCTACCAAATGACTCACGAACAGCAGTACAGACAGGCCTCTGGCTCCGAGCAGACAGAGAAAAGGCAAGTCATGTTACCCAGAGGAGGCAGCAGGGGTGTGCAGACCCGGCCCGCTGTCGTCTCCGGAAAGGCCTGTCAAGAGCTCTTCTCCAAGCCCCAGGGAGCTCATGTGTTTTCACACCCATCAGTGGGTCCTGGGCTTCAGGGTGCCAGGGGTTAGGCTGGAGGAAGGAGCTCAGAAGAGACTATGTTCTTCCAAAGAGTGGGTGCTCTGGGAAGAAAACATGTTCCCACTGGCAGGAGGATGAAAACAATCTTCATTCCCGTCTTAGTCAACACCGACTCTCACTCCTCATGGCAGCATTGTCAGGAAAGGAGAAGGTGGTACTTGGTCTTACGAGCCCCATGGTGTTGGGAGATGGCGTGGTGGGCTGGGGTGTTTAATGAGTCAGAGGTCTGCAGCAGTGCACTGGGGGTAGAGATGAGAGAGCATTTCTTCCTGACGTTTAGGAAGTCGGATGGGTGCTCAGTTAGGTCCACCGGCCACAGGCTGGGAATCAGGCCTTGGGTGAATACCAGGCCTTGCTTCCCAGTTGTTGCTGCCACCTAGGCTGTTCTTAAATAATAACTCATTTCATTCATTGACTGAGATGGGCTGAATATTCTGAAACCTGCTGTCATTCATTTTACCGTCTTCCCTTTGGTTGGGCAGAGTCACTTTTGAAAGCAAGCCATCCAACCACCTTGCCCACTATGTTGTCCAGAACGTCTGCAGTCAGCCTGCCCTGACCCCAGAAGCCGAGCACAAAGCACGTGGAACATTACCTGCTCCCCTTACACTTTGCCCATTGAAAATGATAGCTCGCCCTGCGAAGGGGGCCTCACAGATGGTCTCTCGGGGCTTGACACAGCTCCAGTTCAGTTGCCCCAGCGGAGGGGGAGGGCCTGTCTGTACACCTCAGCAGCTGTCCCCTCCCCCAGTCTAGCTTCCTCGTCCTCACGTGGTGAGGGCAATAACCAGAACCGGTTTTTATATGGTTTTTAAACAAACCTGCAGATATGATGTTACTGTTTTATTTGTCCCAACTAGTACTGTGCCTAGTCTTCCTGTAACTCCTACTGTTTTTTTTTGTTTTTGTTTTTTTTTGCGGTACGCGGGCCTCTCACTGTTGTGGCCTCTCCCGTTGCGGAGCACAGGCTCCGGACGCGCAGGCTCAGCAGCCATGGCTCACGGGCCTAGCCGCTCCACGGCATGTGGGATCTTCCCGGACCGGGGCACGAACCCGCGTCCCCTGCATCGGCAGGCAGACTCTCAACCACTGCGCCACCAGGGAAGCCCACTCCTACTGTTTTAAACAATATTTATTTCAAAAATAAGAACACGCATCCTTCAGGTACATTTCTAACTCCTCCAAGTGCTTTGCGTTTTCTCTCTGGCATCATCAGTGCTTAAAACACTCCCCGATTTAGTGTCTTTTGAGAATGTAGTTAACGTGCTGTTTACCTTCCTCTTTCCAGATCAATCAGGAATGTTTTGAATACAGCTAAGATCTTCTTGGGTTCCACCTAAAACTTTCTCCTATCAGTGACACAGCAATGTCCTGGTTAACATCTACTTGTGACAACTGCATTCAGTCAGCTGAGAAATGACTGAGCTCAGATGCACAACACCCTGAAATCTTCCTTCAGCAACATGGATGACACACACAACGTTTAACACTTAAGATGGGATCCCCCGTAATGATGTATATGTAATATTTTGGTGTGAGGTGTCATGACATCTATAATTTAAAGTATTCCAGTAAAAAAAAAGATGAAGCAAATATGGCAAAACGATAACAACTGTTGAATTTAAGTGATGGGTCTATGGGTTCTCATTATACTTATGGCTCTACTTTTCTGTATGTTTGAAAACTGTCATAATAGAAATTATTCCCAGATGGTCTAATTCCAGGAAGTATATGTAACTGTGGGTGGGAGCTCCAGGAGGCTGATGGGGTGGATGGGAGTGGGAATTGCTGAGTCCTCGTAAGTTTGTGATCATTACCTTAATGCCTGGTGGTAGCACAGTGTGATGACAGCAAACCCCACACAGCAATTCAATGACATCCTCTATCATTAACACCTTCCATGCATGGATGGTTCTCTAAGTTAAAAGCCAACCAACCAACCAAAAGTTCTCAATCTTTTCACCTCAAGGATGTTGGGGAGAGAGGAAATATCCACCAGGAAAATGTATCTTTTCTTGAAGATCATGCCATTTTCTGGTAACCACTTGGTACCAGTTTTTGTTTTTGTTTTTTTTTTTAAAGAAAAGGACAAGAAAAATAAAGTTCATTAATTACTTTGAAAGTACTGTTGTTTAGTCCCTCCACAGTAGACTTTCTGGAATCTTTCTCTGGATTGCCACTTATATTGTGACATTTATAAATTCTTTTTTTTGGTATTATCTAACATAAAAAGAAATTACCATTTTTATTGCCCCTCACTTGTAATTCTTGCGAAGATTCCATTTTAAAAATAATTTTTTTTTGGAAGGGAAAAAGTTTTTTTGCATTATTCTAGAAGCAGTCTTTTTACTCCAAATTATGATTCACTCAACACATTTTTAAAAGGACACTTCAAGTCTCCATCCCACCTTTAGATATGAGGTACTAAATTCTGATGTTTGACTGCCCGACCTCACTTCACTGGACCTTTGATGTGGTCTCTGTGTGTCTAATACGATCTTTAATATTCTGTGAATACTCTGATCTGGCTGAACACCAAGGTGTTCACGTTGGTCCTCTCTTCTCTGATCGGTGTCTTAGGAGGCGGCCCCACTGTGCCTGGGAGAGAGGGCCTAAGAAGGGAGGTGGGCAAGGCGTATATGGACTTGCTGCCACCCAGACCTGCTCTGGCCACTGTGCCACTGCCCCCAAGCTAATGCCGTTTCCCACTCCAGCTCTGTGGAAGGGGGAGGGGAGGGACTTGGATTTCGTTTTGAGAAGGAAGTAATCATGCACAGGGGTGGGGTGGGGGTGGGTGGGTGTAGTAAATCCCTGTCACTGTGCTTGAAGCTCAGTGGCCTCAGCCAGGGTACTGCTGGCACGAACGTGGGCTCTGAAAGGCAGATCCTGACAGATCTGAATCCCAGATCTGCCCCATGAGATTTGCTCCGTTTCCTCACTTGTCCCATGGAAAACCGTATAACTCCGACTTCATAAGGTTCTGGTGAAGTTTAAAAGTGGTCATAAAAGCAATAGGCTTTGGACTGGACAATAAATGATAGCTGTTATTTAATAACCATTTCATCAATGCCTGGACATTTCCATTTTACCATGAACTCAACGTTAAGCGTTTTTAAGAAAAAAGGATTTCTCAGTCCTTTCTTCCGTTTTTGGACTGAGTGTTCAGGCTCATCTCCCTTGCCCAAATAAATCTGCTAGAAAACCCAGTTCTCGATCTCTTTTCATCTTTTGAGTCTGTATCTTATTATGCTGATCTCTTACTGTGTTGTAATTCCACTTCTGTGCTGTCTTTTTTTGTTTTGTCAGTTCTGACCTGACCTCTCAGAAGTAGACTGCAAATATTTCTGTCTTTTTGTCCAAGCTGAATTTCATATTTTCTGAATCATGAAGCTGCCCTCCATGTGACCTAGAAAGCCCTTTGATGATCCATATTTAGCTGTATCCATCACTCAACAGATGTCTGAGTAGTTAAAGGCCCTCATGAGCTCCCTCTACATCCTGTGGTTTCAAGTTTCTGAGTTGTTAGTTAAAAAGCTTTAATCCCTTCTACCCGCTTTCCCCTACCCATTCCAGGGTAGAAGGACAGATACCCATTTTAGCTATTCATTCATTCAACAAGTATTTACTCATTACCTGCTACATGCTTGATCCTGGGTTAGATGTTATCCTCTTTGCTTCCAAATTGCATTTTCTAATTTGACCCATTTAGACCCAAGTTTTTTGATTATTCCTCTAGAATCTTCATTGAGCATCCAATTAAATGGTCTCCTCTACCTGTAGTGTTTCCTGACCCCTGGGAGACTCGGAGGCTTAATCGCAAACCCTGGTGCCTTGCTATAATGCACCTGCCATTGCGTCTACAGATTCCAAGATGACATAGGTTCAGCTTGGGATCCATCTCAGGGAGTTTAGTTAGCCGGTAAGGCTGCAGGGCTCTGCTGGTTGGCTTCCACCATGAACGTGAAGAATGAAGTGGTAGCAAGGGTGAAATGCCCTGCAAGTGAAGCAGCTAGTTTCCAAAAACCCCATGGTTTTCTGTGTCCCTGGTTTCCCACAGAGATGCTCAGGAGGAAGGATGCCTCTCTGCTTTTTGAGCTCTCTGGATCTTGCCATTAGATAGCATCTCTTGGCATCTGAAAGGCAGCCTGCCATTCTGTTCTCCCGTGGAACACAGATGGCCCAGCCCACGTCTATCACTAATGAGGATCACATGCAGAGCCTTCTTGCTGGAGGCTCCCTTCCACAACCCTAGCTCTCCTTCCCCGTGCAGGCCAGTCACTGCTGACCATGGCATTTAGGTCTGAGAAGCCTGCTTGCTGCTCTCCCACTCACAGAGTTGAATAGAAAAATCTATTAGGCGGGCCTTGGGAAACGATTCTCATTCAGCTAGAATTTGAAACATTGAGGATTAAGGGATGGCTGCCAGTTTGATTGCAAGGGTGAAGTTTTGGGTTCTAGCTGCCCATGGAGGCTGTTGAGTTTCCATATGAGCAAGCACTGGAAGTTCTTCAGTAGGAACATGAGTAGTACCTGTTGTCATTCTGAGCTTGTTAGTCCCATCCCCAATACAGAGGTTGACCAGGTAGGACATCAATTTTTCACTGCTGTGTAATCTCACCCAGGATGATGGTAGGGTTGGAAATAGTGAGATAAGAAGGTTAAAGGCATTAGAATATAGTAGAAAAAGCATAAATGTTGATGTAAGACAGACCCATGTCAAGTCTTTGCTCTACTAGTTGCTATCTGTTTGACCTTGGACAAGGTACTTCACCTTTCTACACACTAACTCCTTTTTCTGTGAAATAAGCAAAATGCCCAGACCATGAGGATTAAATGGGACAGCACAGGAAAAGGCCTTGACACAGTGCCCTGTACTCAGCAAGCCATAAATGAGAATTCCCTTTCCTATTTTCTTTCTATAGTAGAAATTTAAAATATGTACTTGAGTATGGTGGAACGTTAAGGTGAGCTAAAAATGACGGCCCCATGTGAAATCCTACACAATTCTGTTCACCTGTTTTATGCAAAACTTGACGGGTATTTGAGATGTAGGATAGTTTCTTTTTCCTTGCTATTTATTGCAAGTCGGATGCAGGTCTGGTACTCGTGACTAGGAGAACAGTTCCAAACTGCTAATATGAACACCAACAGAAATGCAAAATCTCTTTTGGGCTTAACACTGTAACTCATTCCTTTAACTTTCAGAGCTGCCAAGGAAAGGTCACCACCACCACTAGCTGCCCTTGAGGGCGCCAATGATTCTGGTCAATCCCGCCATGTACAAGTGTGGTCTAACTGGTCAGTACCAGTTAGACCAGAAAGTACTTTTCTAGAACAAGGAGCAAAGTACTTTAGAAAACTACTTTATGAATATTATTTTCTGATCCAGAAATCTCTCTGGGAGTCATCTTTCACTCTTCCAGAAAACAATGGACACTGAGGTTTGCTGCTCAAAAGGAAGTACTAGACCTATTGGTTTAACACTGATGCCTACTAAAATAGTTTCAACAGCGTTTAAACAAGGTAGATCAATCACTGCTTGTTCCTCCTCAACTAGGTCAAGGCTCTTCCTATAAGAGCAGGTGGCTGTTCACTCCCTCACAAGTGAGCTCTGTCCATATTCGGCCAGCTAGCTCCAAGAGTGGTTATTAAACTGAATAAACACCGATCCTTTCCACAACTGTGTTCTTTAGACCTGGTTCTGTCCTCTAGAGCTGCACAGATGAAATCTGGCCCCTGGCAGCTATCCTGTTTTCCCCTTAATTTTTCCCCAAACCCTTCTCCACTCAGGAAGCAAAGAGGCCAGATCCTTGATTCTTGCTTGAAGACACGTAGGGGGGAACCATAAAAGTAGTTAAACAATCACAGAAGAAACTAGAAAGAGTGTCTTAAGAAGAGAAGTTCCTTGTCCTAGAAAAGTACTTTATGGAATATTATTGCAGAGGATGGTTACTTCCATGTTCCCATCTCCACGGAGAACAAAAAGAAGAAACGGTGGGCTTAAGGCAATGTTTCTAATCTATGGACGTCAACAGACAAATCAAAGTCCACCATTTCTTCTAGAAGGGGATCTAGTACTTGACCACAGAACTCTTTTGTTCATGGAGCATTTTATGGATACTGGTATTGTGTGAAACACATTTTAGGAAATTATGGTTTCAGATATGCTGCAGAAACTTAAACTAGACTGAAATAACTTCCTGATTGATTATGGTCAGATCCTGGGACTGGTGGCCAAGGAACACTGAAGTTTCCTTCCTTGGAGGGTTGGTAGACTTCCTCTCTCCCCTTCTCTCTCCCTTTAATATCAGCATTAGACATCCATCTGCCTGGGAGCCTTGGGGTGTAGGTCGGTGACACAGGGAATCTGGGAGTCTAGATCCTCCCCATCCCCAGAATCTGTTTTTATGGATCTCAATCATGGTAGTGTTCCACGGAAGGTACAGCCTAGCTAGGACTGAGGGTTTTGGCTAAGAGGAGAGGGGGCTAGAGATGGGAAAAGTTGATGCAATTATTTTTGGCAGGAGTTGGAACCAAAGCAGCAGGAGAGAGTAAGTTTTAAGACTCTCTGGCAAAGTAACTTCCTAATCTGTCACTGGGTATGTGTAAAAAAGTGATTAGTGGGTCTCTATATTTATCATGATTACTCACAAATATGTAATTTACATAATATATACAGCACATTAAGTACTATGTCACCTTATATAATGTCCATATGTATAATGTATATGCATGTTATGTAACGCCAGTCTGGAGGTTCTTCCAGATTCTGCCAAGTATTTCCTAATTTATTTGGCAATTTTAACATATCTTTTCCATCTGTGGAAAGAACTCTCTTGAGAGGAGCTGGTCTCTGACCTGAAATATAATCATTCTACTAAGTCTGTCTCCATTCTCAACTCACTGGAGGAAACCTACAAAGACCAAGTCATAATGAGATGCAACGCCTAGCCCATTAGTCCAGGGACAACATAATGTATTGAAGACTTCCTGTTTCATTCTTTTTACTGCTAGAGGGGTAGAACTGTGGGGGCAGGTGAGAACATGTCTGGGGCACGGCCAGAATCAGAATGCGATGAGGAATGAGGGAGGATTCTCCCCTGACTGCCTAACTTTGAGAAGTCACTAAATTATAGTAAGCCTTGCTTTCCTCATTATTTAGATGGGGCTAATAATATCCTCTCTGTCAACCTCAGGGGTTGCTGTGAGGAGCACTATGATGAGGTACTCCACAGTGAGAAACCACAGTCCCAGTAGTTAAGGGATGAGTTGCAAAGTCAGATTAAACACCACCACCAGACTTACTGAGGTTACAAAATTGAAAGTACAATTCCACCGATGTTTGCTATACTTTGTGGCTTTAAGGAGGACATGGGCCATGTCTCTCAAGCAACGTTGCCAGTCCTGTGCACCACAGTGGGCAGTCAGGGGCCAGTCTCCGACTTGTGAGTCTCTAAGAATCACTTTCACCTGTTGATAGTGCCATGTCTCAACAGCCTCAATCTTGGGGGGCTGAGGCTGAAACACATTCAAGAATTTCTGCAAATGTCTTAGAATCAGTGACCCCAAATTGAACCTGCCTTCATTTCAGAATCAAGTGGCTTCAAAGATAGTACCTGTTGTCATTCTGAGCTTGTTAGTCCCATCCCCAAGGAGCCCATCATTCAGGACATTCTTCAGGTGGCCTGCTTTCCCCTTGCCCAGCGGTCTGCACTGTTAGGTTGAACAGGATGGTTCTAGATCTCTGTCTTAGACGGTCCTAGATGACTGCTTCTTTCAGAGTTAGGATCAGTTTGTACACACAATCCTAATTTTCCCTTCCTTGCGCAAAGCTCCTGACCCAGTGTTAGGAGATCAGAGGGAGCTCAGTGGAGTGACGTCGAGTGGGTCCAGGTTTCCTTTTCGGAAATCTCAGAGGGGATGAAGGCTGAAGGAGCAAAGGTGCCGAGGTGAATGTTTCTTTTTACCAACAAAGTTCTCCACAGACTTGCCCTCGGGGAGGGCGGTGATGCTGTTGCCAGCTGAATGAAGCCCACTGAACTCTGCTGAGGCCCCTCTGGGCACTGGCTGGCAGCTCCCTGCTGAGGTGCCTCTGTCCTCCTTGTGCCTCTCCACTGAGGTCATCCGGGCAGCCAGAGGGGTTTCTAGATTAAGAGACTATGGTGACCGTGATGAGATGACATGTGGAGAGTTTAATTTGAAGATCTGTCCACTGCCTTCAACCCTGGACCAGCTTCTCACCAGGTCAGGCCAGAGAGAGTCTCTGGGAAGTACTGGGAGGTCTCATTCTCTCATGTGGGCTTGTCCCGTCCACACATGTGCCACACGTTCATTCCTCTCTGGCAACCTGGATCCAAATGGAATCGCTTCTCAGTGACCAGAAATGACCCTCTTCCAAGATGTGTAGGTTCTTTTCCCTGTTACATATCTTCTTAGTGGTACCTAGTCCCAAACCACATTAGCCAAGATACCATGGACAAGTCTCTTAACTTTTCCGAGACTCAGTTTCCTTATCTGACAAATGGGAGAGTAAATCCTGCCCAGCATAGCTTTCATGTTGTTTTGAGGATCCAGAATGGAAATTCTCAGTCTCTTTATGATAAGGAGATACTTTAATTTTCCTTAAATCTCATGATCACCACAGGGCAATGTGCCTTGACAATGAAATGGCAGAAACGGGGAGTCAGAGCCTTCTTTTTCTTTCCCACTTTCTGTTCTTGTACTGCATATTTTTTTCAATCCAGAAAAATCCACCAGTAAATAAATATTTGTATATATAAATATATATATGCTACATATAAGTACACACACTCAAGACCTTCAGTAGGGCCTTCAGGTCGTGCTCGGGGAGTGGTCGTCGCAGAGGCAGGAGGGAACTGCCTGACGCCTTGTCTCCTGGTCTCCTCAGCAAAAGGCCCTTCCCTCCCATCTTCTTTGCCTTCAGGAATAGTCTGCCACCAGGGCTTGGAACTCAAACAGGAAACACGCTGTGGCTTGAAAAAGAAAGAAGCTGGGGGTGGTTTTTTTTTTTTTTTTCTTCCCTTTTTACACAATATTATGACACCAATTTGAAAAATAAATCTCAGTTTCTCTGCTTTCCCTCCCAGGTGTTCACAGAACTAAGAAAATAAATACCACATCTAAGGTGTGCTATGTAGGCAGCTCTGGGGGCTCTTGGAGTCGGCTCTAAACAAACACACAGCCAGCAGAAGGCTTCAGGAAAATCACCACTGCCCACTGAGGGTGCGCAGAACCAAGAAGGGAAACGCAGCTTTCCACAGCCTTTCTGCCTCCTCAGCAAGTTCCGGGAGAAGCTGTCACTCGAAGGACAACCAAGAAACCAGCGTGCGTATGCTGAGTCCTGCCAAGGGCTGCGATCTGAGAGTTGGAGGTGTTTTTGTCTCCTCACAGAGGGACCTTTGTGAGCGTCCCCTGGAACGCAGGCTCTTTCCCTTGGCCACATCCGATCTCCCCTTAGACAGGAAACCTGCAGCCTGCTCCTTGAGAGCGGCGAGGAAACTTGCAGGGGTGGTGGAAAGAAAGGGGGGGTTTCTCCTTCAGTCTCAGAAAGTCCCGCTCAAGGTCTTCTGGGAAAGTGGGAGTTGCTGCATGAGCCAGCTGCGTCCTGGAGGGCTCTAAGTCCATTCACAATGTCCTGCCGGCACTGGCTCTGTTGGAGTGTGTCCATAGTTGAAATAGAATGGATGTCAGGGTGAAGCCTTCTTGCTGAAGGGTGGCTTGGCTTCCACTGGTTGGAGAAGAGAGTGTGTGTGTGTGTGTGTGTGTGTGTGTGTGCGCGCGCGCGCGCGCGCGCGCATGTGTGTGGTGTGTACGTGTGTATGTGTGTGCTTCAGTTTCTTGTCTTCTCTCTTGGTTGAACTAGCATTGGGCATAGTGTCTAGTCTTTTGAACGGCTCTTCCTCCTCAGGGAAAAGAAGCTGCTCTTCTGGGGGGGGCCCATCATCATAGGCGCTTGGTTCTTGTGAGTAATTTTAATCTAAAAGCAAAGAGGCAGAAACGAATTAGTGGCCTGCAAATCCCAGAAGCCTATGGGAGAGTGATCTGCAGAGAGAGGAAGGGAGGCCAGCTTCGGGCTGGAAGGAGCCCCACGCAGAAGGACGACTGTCCTTGAACAGCTTCAGAATTGGCAACTGGACCCTGACTGGGCCTGGCGTTTGGCACTGCTGGAAGCAAGGGGCGGAAACGCTGGGGAGAGACAGGTGTGAGCTTCCCACGTGGCGATCAGCTGAGCTGATCACCTGTCTCATGTCCTTGCTATTCATAGTCTCTCAGAATGTCACAGCCAGAGGAGACCTCAGGGACCATCTCATTCAATCCCTCTGCAGGATAGATAAAGGAATGGAGATCTCAATGCTCTCTTGAGCCTTGGATTAGCCTAAGGTCGCACAGAGAAGGCCGGAACAGCTAGAGCCTAGTTCTTTGGATTCCCCGCCTCCACTGCTCCTGGCCATTCCTGCCTGGGCAGTGCAGAGATGTCAACCAGTAACTCCAAACTGACCTAGAGGCTTCAGTCTGACCTCCGACCCAAGCGCTACTCATGTGGAAAGTTTCCAAGGGAGTCTCTTAGGCGTTTCCTCTTTTCTTAGTCTTCTAGGGGAGACCCAAGTTTCTTCTAAAAGCTTTTATTTTTGTTTGAATTTTAGGTTTAATGAGTGCCTTCTGCAAACTTTAAGTCAATTGGAAGTGAAAGACACTGGTGAATTCTCATTTTTTTGTCTTTCTTCCCAACCTTACCCTCAGGGTATGGCTTCAAAATGCTTACTCCCTATTTGAATGTGGCCTGGTGACACTGATGCGTTGATAATCTGCATTGTCAGTCCAGCAACATTTAACAAGTAGGAAGATGATGTGGGAACAAGAGGCACTTAGGATTCAAAGACCTGGGTTTGGGTCCTAGGACTCCCCCTTCTTTGCTGTGAACCTTTGGACAAATCATTTAGCCTTCAGAAGCAGTGCTTGCGGAACCGTAAAATGAGGATAGTAGCATTTATTCTATTTTTCTCACAAAGTTGTTGTGAAGATCAAATGACAATCTGTCAGTGAAAGCCCAATGTAAACTGTAAAATGGAATGCACCAGTTAAATAACTTATCTTACACTGGAGGAGGAGAAAGGTGCTTGTCAAAAGAAACACAGTCTATGAGCCCGTTCTCTTGAGTTTTACCACCTATTGAGATGACAGTGTGACCCTAGAGAACAACAGAAGAACTCTTGAAGAGAGAGACCCATCAACAAGTTTAAATGTAGGATAAGCCAAGTGTTGTCAAAAAGAAGTTAGGTAAGGAATGAGAAGAACCTGAATGGAGCAATTGAGGAAGAATTTTAAGATCTGAAAGGAAGGGAAGAAAATGTGTTGGTGAAAGAGAAAGGGAAGGCACTAGGTTGAGGGGCTACATACCAGCTGGTTGAGTGTGGACCAAAGGATGAGAAATGAGGTCAGGAATACAGGTGGGACATTTGGTATAGGGTTTAAAGGGAAGGAGGCAGCAGAGATTGGGTTTAATATGAGGTAGTGGGGAACCATGATAACTTTTTAAGCTGGAGGATAACATGAAGAGAAGAGTTTGAAGGGAATTATTCAATAGCTGTTGTCAAGATGAGCTGGAGCTGGGAAGAGTCTGGCTAAGAGGGTTCTCCTGCAAGCCAGGTTTAAATTTATAAGGCCCCAGGATATAGAAGGAAAAAGATGGGGCCAAAAGTCATTGTAGGGAATGAACATAACCTGGGGGAAGGAAGCTGAAAACGACTGTTAGGTTGGTTTCCATCAGCCTGAAAATCTAGGAAGGGAGAGAGTCCCTCTGTTTTGTGGTAGTCACCAGGGGAGCACACCGACGACACGTCAAGTACCGTTTTGTGTTATGTGCCTTATTATGGGCATTGTCTTTATCTCAGAATTCAGGGAAGTGAGGCACTTAACTGTGGTGTGCAATTTAGCCCCATCTGATGGTAGTGATTTGTGGCACATTTCCTGTGGTAAGCCTTGTCCCGCTCCGGAGCACAGGAGCCCCGAGGGGAAGAAGACATTCATCTTATTCACCTTGGTATCCCCTGAGCCAGCGCAGAGCCTGTACCTGCTATGGAAGTACTGACTGGTTAGCACAGCCAAGAAGAACGGGGGAATGTTCTGGCAGTGGAGCTGGCCGTGCTTGGGACAGAGAGTGGCAGCTGTGGCACCGCTTACATTTCCCATTGATGGAGCCCATTATTTTAGACCGTGGAAGATCCTTGCTTCTCCTTTTTCTCCCGCTAGCTGACCAGTTTATTTGCTTGTTAGCACCTCCAGGGCAAAGGGGAGGAGGTGAAACTCAAATCCCTTTCATTTGGGTTTTCAGCAGTTTTGACAAAGGTCTTGATGGGGCAGGAGTTTGGAGATGCTGGGTAACGTGAGGTTTTGATGTGGTTTGTGGATTCTAGTTCTACAGATAACTGGGAGTTCACTGTATGTACATACACTGGGGGCAAGAAGTATGAGATCATGTCCTCAACTCGAGTCAAAGAAATGTCCGTATCTTACCCCCTCATTCCCAGATTAGGAGGAGCTAGTGGGCTAAATAGGTAAGATCCCATTTTAGGAGGTAGTTGGATGTGGTTAAATCTGCCTTTTAAACCCCTGACGGAAAGAGAGCATCCCACATTTCTGTAGTTAGAACCCAAACCTCTCTGGTCAGGCAATTAACTAAAGTCTGTATGACTGTCTTAAAAACCCTTCATCACATTTATAACATCTGGCAAGCACTAGGGACAGCAGCCCCATGCCCTTAGTTTTCTGTTTTATTACAGAGAAAATTTGTTAACAGTTAAACATGTCACATTTTCCTTAGGAAGTCCTTGTTCATAGTGTAATAACAGTCACCCATTTTCCCCTTCCCTAGGTAAGTAACATTTAATTCTTTAATGGAATTGGAGATTTTTTGGTTTTGTTTTTGGAGTATACTTTGAGGTGAGAGGTTACTATACAGTTATCCTTTGGTATCCATAGGGAATTGGTTCCAGGACCCCTGGCAATACCAAAATCCACGGATGCTGGTTTTATACAAGTCTCTTGTGTAAGATGGTATAGTATTTGCATATAACCTATGCACATCCTGTATACTTTAATCATTTCTAGATTGCTTGTAATACCTAATGCAGCGTAAACGCTATGTAAATAGTTGTAAATATAATGTAAATGCTATGTAAATAGTTGCCAGCACACAGCAAATTCTAGTTTTGCTTTTTGGAACTTTCTGGAAGTTTTTTTCCTGAATATTTTCTATTCAAGGTTGGTTGAACCCAAGGATGCGAAGCCCATGGATGTGGATGGCCGGCTATATGATGGCACTTTCCCAAACACGCAATGTCTTGGATACCATATGTTAAACAGTCCATTACTTTCAAATTCGTTTATGATCTTTCTTCTCTCCTTCATTAGTTTTTATGTATACTAGGGTTTCTTAGGGCTCTCTTCTGTACTATTGATTTATCTATCCAATATTGCGTCAATTGCTGTGGCTTTATAACTATTTTAATATCTTGTGGGAAGTCCTTCTTCACAGCTCTTTTATAAAATGCCTTAGCTATTGCATTGTCTTGTCAAGTTTAAAAAACTGCATTAGAATTTTGTCTGGGGGGGGGTCCCTATTTAGAAACATAGGATGTTTCTAAATTCAAATCTTTTAAAAAATATTACTTAAGTCTTGAAGTTTTCTTCATCTATTTTTCACAATTCAGTTTGGTATTTTGTTTTTGTCTGTTGCCATTATAATACTTAAACTTTTTTCTGTTATATTCCTCTGATTGGTTATTGCTGGTATGTACAAAAGCTATTAACTTTTGTCTATCTTTCTGTACAGCCTCATTGAAATAATTTAACCTATGAGGTTTTCAGTTGATTTTATTAGCTTTCTATATACATAATTATATTATCTGCAAATAATGACAGTTTTGATTCTTTTCCAAATAGTTATATTTCTTTTCTGCTTGATGTGTTTTGCATTGGTTAGAACTTCCAAATAACATTAGCACACGTCTTATCCATGATTTTAATGAGAATTCTGCTAGCGTGTTACGTAAAATATTACTCATTGGTTTAAGATAGATATTTTTCGGGACCTCCCTCGTGGTCTGGTGGTTAGGACTCCATGCTTCCACTGCAAGGGGCACGGGTTCAATCCTCAGGGAACTAAGATCCTGCATGCTGTGTAGCACGGCCAAAAGAAAAAGGAATTTTTTTTTCTTTTTTTTTCTTTTAAGGAAGTGCCTTTCTGGTCTGAGTTTTCATCTTTAAAAATCAGAAATGTTGAATGTAATTGAGTATTTTGGGGTCATCTATTCATATTATCATGTGATTTTTCTATCCAAACTTATATAAGAAGACATCCTTGCATTCCTTTGATATATTCTTCTTGAGTGAATGATTCTTTTAATATATTGTTCAATTGTATCTGCCAATACTTTAATTTTTTTTTTTTTTTTTTTGCTGTACGCGGGCCTCTCACTGCTGTGGCCTCTCCCGTTGCGGAGCACAGGCTCCGGACGCGCAGGCTCCGCGGCCGCTCCGCGGCATGTGGGATCTTCCCAGACCAGGGCACGAACCCGTGTCCCCTGCATCGGCAGGCGGACCCTCAACCACTGCGCCACCAGGGAAGCCCTACCTATAATTTTTGTATCATGTTCATATTTGAGATTGGTCTGTAGTTTTCCAATTTTAAGCATAGTTTTTGTTAGGTTTTTGTATCTGTCTTAATTTTATCAAATGGATTGGGTAGCTTTCAATCTTTGTTCTATGGAACAGTTTACATAAATATTTATTCCCTAATAATATGGAAGAACTCACCAGTAAGATCATCTGTTTTAAGATCATTGTGGATGTAATTCTTTGAAAATAGTTTTCATTTCATTAAGGTTACCTAGGATTTTTATAAGATGTTCAAGTTTATTAGAATCAAGATAAAACTATATATATGTCATATAATGTCTTATTAAATAAAACCATTACCATATTTATATTACATATGTATTAAATATTTTAATATCTCTAATCTCTGTTTTTCTTTTTCTCTTTTTAAAATTAGGTTTTCAAACATTTGACATGTTTAAAGAACTAGTTCTAGATTTTCCTGTTTTTTAATTGTTTAATTTCTAATTTTATCTTTATTTTCTTCCTTCTGCTTCTCCTAAGTTTGTTTTATTATTCTTTTAATTTGGGGATTATTCATTACATTTTTTTTCCTTTTCAAATAATGGAAGTATATGAGACTCTGAATTTACTTCCAAATACAGTTTAGGCTATATTCTGTAAGATTTGAATGCGAGCCTTCTCATTTTTATTATTTTTTAAATAGTCAATAATGTTAGCTTTGATCGCCTCTTAAATCTATTATTCTTTAGGAGAATTTAAAAATCTCTGAGTGATTGGATTTTATTTATTCATTTAATCTTCTATTATTAATTTCTAGTTTTATTGCTTTGTGGTCACATAAAACAACCGTTATAATTTCTGCTTCTGGATTTTATATATATGTTTTCTTTGTGAACTAGTTTATGATCTATTTTAGTAAATATCCTATGAATCCTTGAAGAAATGAGATATTTAATTATTTAAGGCACAGTTATTTCATCCAAGTTTAATTTTTAAATTGAGGTATAATTGACATATGACATTATTTTAGTTTCAGGTGTACGACTTAATGATTTGATATTTGTATATATTGTGAAATGATCACCACAGTAAGTCTAGTTAACATCTGTCACCATAGTTACAAAATGTTTTCTTGTGATGGGAACTTTTAAGAGTTACTCACTTAGCAGCTTTCAAATATACAATACAGTGTTATTAACTATAGTCACTCTGCTGTATATCACATCCCAGGACTTAACTTATTTTATAACCGGAAGTTTGTACCTTTTTACCCCCTTCACCCGTCTCACCCACCCTGCTCCCCCTACCCCCACCTCTGACAACCACCAATCTGTTCTCCATACCTATGAGCTTGTTTTTTTAAAATCCAAGTTTTATGTCATTTACTTTTTTTACAGCTTGACCTCAAAGACAAACTTTTTTTTTTTTTTTTTTGCGGTACTGTTGTGGCCTCTCCCGTTGTGGCCTCTCCCGTTGCGAAGCACAGGCTCCGGATGCGCAGGCTCAGTGCCCATCGCTCACGGGCCTAGCTGCTCCGCGGCTCCACGGCATGTGGGATCTTCCCGGACCGGGGCACGAACCCATGTCCCCTGCACTGTCAGGCAGACTCTCAACCACTGTGCCACCAGGGAAGCCCAGAAACAAATATTTTAAAGCTTCTCAATACCTGTCTTTCTGTCAATTTTTTTTTTTTTTTTTTTTTTTTTGCGGTATGTGGGCCTCTCACTGCTGTGGCCTCTCCTGCTGCGGAGCACAGGCTCCGGACGCGCAGGCCCAGCGGCCATGGCTCACGGGCCCAGCTGCTCCACGGCATGTGGGATCCTCCCGGACTAGGGCATGAACCCGTGTCCCCTGCATCGGCAGGCAGACTCTCAACCACTGTGCCACCAGGGAAGCCCTGTCAATTTTTTATATATGTATTTTTCTCAGAATATACATCTATACTGAGTTTCACAGTATATATTTTGATTCTGTTATTAAACAACTAAAATTTTATGACCATTATATCTCAAAATTGAGAGTACTTTATATTAAATAAAAAGTGACATTCTTTATTCCACTTTATGCTTTTGGCATGTTGGAAGGTTAGTTTGCCCCAAACTATCACTTCTTACTTTTAATTTCTCTATGCTTGTTAAGGATAAGATAAAAAGATATATATATGTCTTTCTGTTTTAGATGTATCTCTTTATAAGAAGTATATCATTGGATTTTATTTTTTAACCCAATATGAGAGTCTTATACTTTTAATAGGGGACTTTAGCACATTTATATTTTTTTGTCATTATTGATCTATTTAGTCTTAACCTCTTTTATCTTAATCAAAAAAATTTTAAATGTTTGCTTGTTATTCACTTTCTGTCTTGTGCTACACTGACAGGGTTCATTAACTTTAAATCCTCCCAGATTTGAAAGGTGTGCACCCTGTTTTTAGTGTCACTAGTAATTATCTAGTTATTAAAATTTTCTTCAGATTTACATCCTGTAATTATTAAAGTGAAGAGAGACAATGAAAAATTTAACATTTTTACTATTCTTTCAACAATGTCTCCCACGTGCTTTCAGCCTTGGTGAACATAACTTTAGGTTTGGGATCCAAGTTATGAATGTTTACATTACATATCTTCTCTTTCAAAGAATGATTTTTGCCATTTGCATTCAGTTGCATAACCATATTTAACAGTTTTTTTTTTTTTTACTTTATTCTAATTTAACTGATTTTAATTTTTACCAAAAGTTCTTTTGTTGCTGTGCTGTCCCATCATTAAGCCTTCAATTCAGAATCACTTCATAGTATGTGCCTTCAGCAAAATGATTCAAAAAGGGTGCTTTTGTTTTAACTCTTTCAAGTTTAAGAATGATTTTCTGTTACCTTCTGCTGCAGACCAAATTGTGTTCCCACCTCCACACCCCAAAATTCATAGGTTGAAGCCCTAACCTCCAATGTGAGGGCATTTGGAAATATGGCCTTTAAGGAGGTAATTAAGGTTAAATGGAGTCATAAGGGTGGGGGCCTGAATCCAATAGGACCAGTGTCCATATAATAGGAAGAGACATCAGGAGTGAATGCACACAGTGAAAAGGCCATGTGAAGACAAGGTGAGAAGGCCATTGTCTGCAAGTCAGGAAGAAAGGCCTCACCGGAAAGCAACCCTGCCGACACCTTCATCTTGGACTTCCAGCCTCCAGAACTATGAAAGACTATGTTGTTTAAGCCACTCAGTCTGTGGTATTTTGTTAGGGCAGCCTGAGCTGACTAACATACCTTCCACAGACTGAACACCATAAAAATCATTGGGTCACAGTTTTTTTTTTCATCGTGAGTTGTAATCTCTAAAAGGTGGCATGGAGAGAGAGTGGGGATAGGAGGAGTATCTGGCTATTTTAAAATCAGTGCTTGGATCTGGAGGAAAGCAGTCCAGTTTCCAGATACTACTGAGCTAGGTGGCCGAGGTTTGCTTTCTTCCAGCTTTTTGTTTCTTTCTTTTAGGAGACAGGAGGAGCTTGGATAGATGTTTCTTTTTTTTTTTGCGGTACGCGGGCCTCTCACCGTTGTGGCCTCTCCCGTTGCGGAGCACAGGCTCCGGACACGCAGGCTCAGCAGCCATGGCTCACGGGCCTAGCCGCTCCGTGGCATGTGGGATCTTCCCGGACCGGGGCACGAACCCGTGTCCCCTGCATTGGCAGGCGGACTCTCAACCACTGCGCCACCAGGGAAGCCCATTGGATAGATGTTTCTTAATTCAGCTCCATCAAAATTATAAGTAGTACAAATTCCCTCCATCCTTCCCAACTCTAACAAGGTGGTAAGATATTAGGTTTTGCTGTAGTATGTTCTCATCCTTTTCTTAGACTTCATAGAAACCAAAAGATTGAGGTAAGATTTTGCAGAAAAACTCCTACTTTTTATAACCTTTATAAAAGATGACATTTCTAAAGTCTCTGTCTCTAGGGACTAGTTTTACAATTTGTAGAAGTTATATGGAACAAAGAATTATAGAAATAAACCTACAATTCAGACCTAGTAACTGTCTTATGAAAACCTTTTTTCTAGAAGACAACTTGATGTTCTGAAGGGCTCCAAATAGCAGGTTATCGAGGTATCTGAATACTCCACTGGAGTGAGGAAGCTCAGAAACACAACTTCTGTCTTGAGATTTGCACCCTCACGATAGCATTGAGGATGTTACTAATGTAGTATCCCAGTGAACACCCTGGGCCCTGAACACCAGGACAGTGGTTTCTCTTTGCCATGGAGTTTCTAGCTGGGTTTCTGAGAACAAACTGCTAACAAAGGTATGGTAAATCAGGGACTGGGGTTGTTCCCTTGATTTTTGTTTGTTCAATCCTTTATCCATTGCTAAACAAATATTAATATTATTGTGCAACTATTACAAACAAACCAGGCACAGTGCTAGGTGCTGGGAAATATGGGTCACAGAAATGCCATAAACAAAATAGATAACCCGTGTGGTTACCCTTTCAGGGGAGTTTTCAGGTGGGTCCTCGGGGCTGCGGGTGCACCTGGGGTGCAGCGTGTCTATGCACTGTGGGAATTCTCCCCCAGGAGCCCCGGTGGTCACAGCAACTAGCTGGAAGTTTGGCGTAAGTGTGCACATTTGGCTGCCATATAAAGAAGCACCTTCTAGTGATTAGGCTTGTTCATCAGTGGAACAGTCTTCCTTTTGGGGTGGTAAGTTCCTTGCCACTGAGTGATTCAAGCTGAGGCTCTCAAGGACACTGTAGATGAAGCCTCAGAATTCACCATCTGGAACCATAAGCTCTTTGAAGACAGGTCTATGTCTCCTTTGGTTTTGGAACTGGTGTCTCCCAGTGTCTGACACATAGCACATATTCAATAAAAGCTTGGCAGGTAAATGAATGGATGGATGAATAAAGTGGAAGAGAAGCTGCACTAGATGATCTCCCAAAGCTCCTGTAACTCAGAGATTCAGAGTTTCATATTAAGTCAGTGCCCCAAAGGGGCCCAAAATAAAGCTTCTCACCCTCATCTCAAAGATTGGCAAAACTTACCGTGCAAGGTGGCTGCATCCAGGGCTCTCCGTCCACTTGCATTGGCAGCAGCTTGTTCGTCCTGGAGCCCCGAGAACAGAGAGCACAGTGAGCTTCTTGGAGTCTGAGGATGAGGGTTGCCCCCACCAGGGAAATAGAAGTGGGAAGACCTGACCTGCCGACCTAGGAGTGGTTCTGAAGACTCTCCTGGGGGGGTGGGGCTTGCTGAAAACAGATTTCTGAGCCCACGTCAGGGGTCCCGACTTGACAGGTGTGGGCCAGGCCCAGAGGTCTGTGTTTTAATAAGCACTATGGATGATTCTGTTGCTTTGACCCCCAGACTCTACTTTGAGAAACATGGCCCTGGGTGAGCAGTGAAGTCCAGAGGAGTCTGGGAAACAGCAGCCAACAAGTATGGCAGCACCACAGCTGAGTGGACCCTTAGTCAAACGATCAGCCAGAGGGCCTGTCCATGGTGCCAAAACGCCACTATGAAATGGGAAAGGTTATGAAATGGGGAAAGGCCTGGTTTCAGTGTTGAGTGAGCAGTTGCATCGTGTCAGTGAGGTAACGTCTCCCACTTAAACGAGGTACAGCTCAGGTCTGAGTGTGTCTTGCCTTGCCCCCAGTCCTAAAGCATCCCCTCTTTTATCTCCTGAACAACACAGACGCTGCGGTTGCATGGACCGTGGACCTGGCTTAGCTGGGAAAGGGGGTCATTGGGAATGTGATCCCCATGGGTAGGCGGAGGAGAGAGGAGAAAGTGTTGCTTTCTTGCTTGGGTCAAGGCTTCTTTGGCATATGGATTATTAAAGGAGAGAGATGAAGGAGAAAAGGCAGGTCCTTTCGGAGGCCTCTGGTCTGGGCGAGCAGGGAACAGTTGCCACCCACTGGCCAGAAAGCCCTCACCTGGGTTTGGCATCTGCCCTGCTTCTGAAATTATAAAATGAGGGAGGCAGGCTGCGTTTCTTTTTTTTTTTTTTCAGGCTGTGTTTTGATGTAGATGATTCTCCGACTGACTCTGAGGATATTTAATAATAAGAACCAATAAACCTAATAATAAAACAAATAAGAGGAGAGAGAGAGTGGCATTTTGGTTTTGGGGAGTGAGGAGAGTATCTGGGGAATGCCCAGGAGGCTAGGGCTTCTGACTCACCCCCTCTATTTCTATCTGGAAACAGAAATATCCTATCTCTTATACATGTTTTTTAAAAATTCTTCAGAGACCAAATTCTCTGGTCTACATATGTTATGGCTTAGATGTGCTAATGGACTGGACCTACTCAGTGTTAGAGTCATGGGGGAAGGACAGAGAAGGAACTACAGAGGTTAACCTGGAAAACAGGGGCCCCAGCACAACAGCCCAACGAAGAAGAGAAGCAAAGATTTGGGGAATAATTGAAAAGACAGAGGAGACACAGAGAGGGAATGAAGAAAGGGGGTTAGTGGGCTAGATCAGGGAACCAGCTCTGAGGACCTTTCTGAAGGATGCAGGGGGGCACCAAGAACAGCGTTTCTCTGAATGTGCTCTGAGGACCTTCACCCAAGAGGTTAAGGGATAAAAGGGTTCTGTGTTTAAATAACTTTGGGAAACCTGCATGTGGTGGTCCCCTCCAGGAGATCCCCAAGACACACGAATAGATTTGATCTATAGAAATTAAATGGGGAATGGAAGGGAATGAGGACTCCTGACATAATCAGGTGGACGAAAATCTGTGACGAGTTGCATTTATTAAACAGAAGCAGCCCAAATCAGAAGATCCCCTCCATCAGACCCCATCTATTCAGGAACCTGCAGTGGCTGACCTGTGTGATCCACACTCTAGAGAACTGTCATCCTCTTAGTCAGTTATGACGGGTTTGCTGAGGTTGATGGTTTAACTCTACAAAGGTATATGGGATTGCTAACTCTAATAAAAGTATTTCTAAGACCATTAGCCAAGAAAGAGCAGAGTGGAGCACAGAGCCTGGTTTTTGTCAAAGTGTGCCCTCTGGCATGCATTGAACAGTTCAATTTGTAAAGATAAAGAAGGCAAGGAGTTGGATCTCTGGTTCTCTGGACCTCATAGTATGACAATCCTATTTAGAGAATCTCACCAATTCATTCTAAGAGAACAGCAAACTGGTTGTGGTGGGACCCTTTAGTTGATGTCCTGGATGTTTGCGTTATACCTGGTTGGGGAAGTGGTCTCCAAAGACATTCTTCATAAATGTTATCAAGCTTCTGCCCCACCCCACTCTCTCTGCACTGAAGTCTAAAGATGGCTTCCTAGTTGTTATCTGTAAGAATATTCAGGGAGGTGGGGAGACTGGGGGGCTGCTGGGTGATGAGGAGCATACCTGATGGAGACAGAGGAGCACTGGGCCAGCCTCCTGCCTGCACTCTTCAGGCCAGTGTAGATCTGCCCCATTTCCATGGCTCCCTCTAGCCCCACCACTTCAAGAAGCTGGTCACTGAGGTCTGTAGAGTGAGACAAGCAAAAGCAGTGCACACACATCTCTCTGTTTCCCAGTCTGGTTTGGGCCAGAAGGTCTGGTCCCTAGATGGCCAACCCAGAGCTCTCAATATCCCTTCATCTCCTACCAAACAGCATTTTCATCCTCATTCTCAATAGGGAATTTCCCCAGAAGTCAACAAATGTACTTTTCATAAACAGAAACCCAGTTCTAGTAAAAAAAAAAGGTTTTGATTCAGAAGGTTAAGGTGCATCCAATGAATAGGCTGACATATCCAGAAGCCTCTTCAAATGGAGCGTAACATAAAGGATGAACCAGCTATTTCTGAAATACAATCCCCCAGTGCAGCTAAAGACACATTGGCTTGGGATTAGGATAGGAAGGAATGCTGATGAAGGTCATTATCCAGAGCTGGATCAGGTTTCTCTTCCCTGAATGTCTGAATAACATTTTGGCCCTACTGACGATGACTGATGCTTAATTAACTTCAAATTTGGCCTGCGGTAAGCCAGTGGTGAGCCAACCTTCTTGGACATCCTTGGGGAAGTCAGTGACCTCTTTCAGGACACCAGGTGCCTCATCTGAGCCAAGGAAAAGAATATTTCACCTACACCAGATTATACTGGGTCCACAGTACAAAAAGAGGGATAGAAAATACGAGTCTCAGGCTCAGAGTCGCACAGGATCGATGGCTCCCCACAGTGGCAGTCGCTTCTGATTCAGCACCTAGAAGAGGTCCTTTTTTTCAAAGTTCCTGGGGCTTGGATTGTGCCTGTCCAATTTCTGGGGAAAGCAACGGCAGCGTTAAGGTTTGATGGTGGGCCCAAAGACTCATTTTGACAACACAGAAGCAAATTTATTTAAAACAGAAGCAAATAAAAAGGCAGCTTCTTTAAAAGCTTCCATTCCTTCTTTGCCTACTAAGGCAGGGGAAATTCTCTCACAGGTTGTGGCTAATCACTAACATCCTATTAATATTCATGAACTAGAAAATTGTTCTAGAAAATTGTTAATGTCTCTGCTTATTTGACAGATGGCTTCGGTCTTCTAAGGTGCCTCCTGATAAAGTACGATAGTGTTTATTAAGATTGGCAAGGAGACATTTGGGTTTGTCTTTACTTTTTTTTCACATACACACACTGTATTTTATTTTTACAAGAGATAAATAAACTGACACCAAGCATTGTGTCTTTACTTTTTTGTTAGACTGTTGTTTAAAAAACAGTCTCTTGACAGATATACTTCTTTTTTTTTTAACACCTTTATTGGAGTAGAATTGCTTTACAATGGTGTGTTAGTTTCTGCTGTATAACAAAGTGAATCAGCTGTACATAAACATAGATTCCCACATCTCCTCCCTCTTGACGGATATACTTCTAATGAAGACAGTTAAACTACTGGGCTGACCACAAATGTGTAAACGTCGCCGAAGTCTAACCTAACGATCACTAATGGACATCAGCTGCCAGCAGATACAAACACTGCATTAGTCTCTCTACACCCCTGGTTTTCCCCTCCACACCCATCGACACTCCCATTCTCCTATCTCTGGTACTCCTGTTTTCATAACTGTGAAAAGATACTGTCTCCTTAAACCCTCCATCTCATTTGGATTTGGAACAAGAAGCCATGAATAGGCAAAGTTTGTTTAGGAGAACGCTCCAGGCTCTCTTAAGGAGCTTAGATCCAGTAAACAACAAATGTCTAAACCTCTAGTCACTTAATTAGTTCCCTTCTTACTAAAGTGTGTTGAATAACCATTGGATAGTTTTAGCTTAATGTGTCATTTTACAGTGTCTGTGAAATCAGTATGGGTTGTGAATGAGAGAGAGAAGAAGAAGGAGGAGGAGAAGGAGGAGAAAAATGAGGAGGAGGGAGGAGGGAGGAGGGAGGGGAGGGAAAGGGAGGGAGGAGGGAGGGGAGGGAAAGGGAAGGAGGAGGGAGGGAGGGAAAGGGAGGGAGGAGGGAGGGGAGGGAAAGGGAGGGAGGAGGGAGGGGAGGGAAAGGGAGGGAGGAGGGAGGGGAGGGAAAGGGAGGGAGGAGGGAGGGGAGGAGGGAGGGAGCAAAAGGGAGGGAGGAAAGACGTGTAGGGTGTGTTTAGGGGTGAGGAGAGTGGGGGAGTCATACTGGGGTAGGAGAAAGTAGGAGAAAAGAGAGGTCGAACTTTTTAGAAGTTTCTCTGTTGGCAGAGAGACAGATGTCTTGTAAAATGTTGCTCTCTGTACCAGTCTTTGGTATCTGACAGTGCTGTGATAGTTCAGTGTTTTCCCTCCTTGAAACATTCCCTGGTAACAAAATGTTCTAAGAAGCAGGGGCCTTAATAGACTCAAGTGTTTCAGCTTTTACAATGTCTTGGTCTTTTAACAAATTTTCCTGTTGAATGGCTTTAACAGCGAAAAGTTGTTATCACTTCCCACACATTACCTTGCAGCTATTACTTCCCACACATTACCTTGCTTCCTGGCTCTAGAAGAGACATAATGCAGGCTGATCTCATCAGTACGGGGGGTGGGTAGAGGCAGGGGTTTACACAAATGTGGGACTTGGGCGATAAGTGCAGAAGTGCAAGGGGAGGGGCCAGGATCTTCTATGTCTCACCGTTCGGCCTTTGAATTTGTACTCTGAATCTTCCCCGGTGTGAAGAGGCTAGGATGGCTCCTGCTTACCACTGAAGGAAGACTTGCTGGCTGTTCTGTTTCTCTACCATTGCCTAACTGACCTTTCAACTTCCTAAAATGCCTACCAGGAAGTTCTGCAGTAAAGAAATATATTCAACTTTGTTTCCCAAACTTATTGGACCATGAGACTCTTCTTTTGTGTGATACCTAGAAAACAGTTTATAGGTAACCCTGGCAGTTTTCTTTGGAACACATTTTGGGAAATTCTGGCATCACTCAATTCCCTGTACTTCCTCTAGCACACAGATCCTTATGCAGAAACTGCATCTGGAGTTAAAATGAAACAGAACAGAGCACGGGTTGATGTGCAGGCACACAGAACATTTAACGTTCAGAACTTAGAATCCAGCATCAGGACACCTGATATACCACGTGTCTGCTTTACCTTAGGTACCAATGACTCAGAGTGTGGTTTGGCAATTCATATCATCTCCATATTGTCTCTACATTCTTCAATTTGTTTCTGTTTAAGATGGAATGTCCATGTATCTTAGCAAAACAGGAACTCATTAATCCACTCACTCAATCATTCAACAGTTACTGATGGCAACCAAGTGCCAGGCAGTGTGCTAAGAAGTGGGAATGCAAAATATTCAACTCTTGAAGGACTCTTGGCCAAGAGGGAGGAAAAGCGTTAGGTGTAGAAGATGTTGTCAGTGAACTATAGGAACAAGGAGGCCTGAGTAACTGATTATGACTGGGCAAGGTATGGAAGGAAGTGTCACAGACATTTAAGGAAGGTCTTGAAGGATGAATGCCAAGGTAATTTGCTGGGTTAGGAAGGAGAAAGAGGAAGGACATTCCAGGGACAGGGGTGATTGTGTGTAGGACTGGATAGTCACTGGATACACAAGGAAATTAATTTATCAATAAACTCACTTGGCAATGTCATTGGAAAATATAAAAAGTATCTCTCCCTAATGAGAATTACTATCTAGAGATTTTTTTTTTCATAGAACTATAAAAAGAGGGTCTCTGGGCTGGGCACCAACTTGTTGCAACCAGAGAGCTAGGTCTTTCAGCACTGCTCCTGGCAACAAAGTCTTGGGCAGTGCTCTGTGTGCAGCAAACACTTCCTCCAAGAAAGAAAAAAGAGGAAGAATGGGAACATGGGAACAGGAGAATGTGGAAGCAGAGGCGGAACAGCAAGGACAGCAATAGCAGTTCCAATCTGGTACACTTGATTCAGCCTCCAGTACGGGATTTTATAAATGCACATCTGCTCAGGTCACCTCCACAGCAAAAACCCTTCAGTGGCACCAAGCATGACACCAGGCACTGGGAAGGGAAGATGAAATGTGCACGCTTTCATACCTATGATCAGACTGTAAACTGGCAGAAAAGTTTTTAGAAGTTTGGTAATAAATGTCTAAAACTTTCACACGGTTGATTCATTTATTTCTTGATATTGATCACAAGAAACCACTGAAAAAATCTAAGTTCATACAAATATGAATATTGTGGTGTCATTTATTACACTGAAACTTCCCCCTCCCCCATTTCTACCTATATGAGAATAGTTAAATTATATGGTATCAAACTATAGAATTTTACACTGCTATTAAAATGTTTACAGATTTCAAAAACATTAAATATGTATATGTTATAACTTCAAGTGCGAAGGCAGGATACAAACTTACTTGCATAGCATGTTCTCAACTATATAAGAACATGCATGGAAGAAAAGAACAAATTCCCCTAAAATATTAAAGAGTTGTGAGTTCTGGGTAATTAAAAGTGATTATTATTTTCTACTTTATGTTTTTCTAAGTGTTTTGCATGTTCTATAAGTGTATATCACTGTTATAATTTAAAAGTCATTTTAAAAACCTATCAACTGCTGTTCATACTTGGAAAGATGTAAGTTCCCTGGCTTGATGATGCCCAAGACCCGCCCCCATCTGACAAGAGGCTGCCTCTGTACCGTTATCTCCTGACATCGTAGGGCTAAGTTCCTGCTCCAGACATATACAACAACTTAGCTCCCCAATAAACCCTACTGTTTCTCTCTTTCATGCCTCTACGCATGCCGTACCCCTGCTTGAAATGCTCTCTTCCACTTTTACTTGCTCATCAAAACCCAGCTCAAGCACTGTCAACTTCAAGAAGCCTCCCTGGACTTCCATGCCTGCAGTTTGATTTAGATATTCCTCCTCAAACTTTCCCAGGTAGACATATATGGTCAAAGAAAGAACAGGCTGGTTGATGTGTTGCTGTGGGCAAGAGATGGTTACAGTAATTACTGTACCACAGGATCTAGGTTGAACAGGGAAGGAGTTGACAGACTAGGTGAAAAGGGAGAAGCCAAGTGAGAGACTTCATGAGTTCCAGGAGCAGGTGTTCTGAGACGGTGGGAGAAAGGTTTGGGAGGATGTGCTGTGAGTGGCGCTAGGATGACAAGTTCTACCTGCGGTGGTGGGCAGGTGAAGGAGAGGGTGGTGATAGGGATCAGAGTCAAGGAGAAGTGCGGCTAGGTCAGCGGTTCCTCAACTTTGCTGCATGTTAGAATTACCTGGGGTGGGGGGGGGTAAAAATAATAATACCCAGGTTGCCCCCATACCAGTTAAATCAGAATGTGTGGGCCTCCTACGGTATAGCACAGGGAACTGTATTCAATATCTTGTAATAATCTATAATGGAAAAGAATCTGATAAAGAATATATATATGTATATATTATGTATAACAGAATCATTTTGCTGTACACTTGAAACACTGTAAACCAACAACACTTCAATTAAAGAAAAAAGAAAAAAGAATGCATAGGCCTGGGAGCTAGGCATCAATCAGTATTCGCCTAGCTGATTTAAAGATTCCCCAGGTGATTCCAAAATGCAGACAGTTTGGGAACCGCTGGGCTAGGTTATTGGGTAGATCATCCCCATAGGCCAGTGGTTCTCAGAGCGTGGTATCAGCATCACCTGGAAACTTGTTAGAAACGGAAATCCTCAGGCCTCACCCAGATCGACTGAATCAGAAACACAGGTGGTTGGGCCTGGCAGTCTGTGTTCTAACAAGCCCTCTGGAAGATTCTGAGGCACACTCAGAATCAAGTTGGAGAACTTGAGCCTTAGGCAATAAAACTGCCCAAAACATATGCAGGAGTTGGAGTGAAGAAGAATATAAACAAGTTACTTCCTGACTGCTTTGATCCAGAGCTTCTTCACTTGAAAAGGAGACGTTAGGAATAATAATACTGACCTCAAAGTGTGGTTATGCGATTAAATGGCAGAGGTGTATGTGAAAGTGTCTGGCACAGAGTGGGCTCCAAAAACATATTAGGTTTGCTTTCCTTTTCTGCCACATTCACCCTGGCAACTCCCAACAGTCTGTCTGTCTGTCTACCTTCTTAGAGCTGTGTACAAGAGTCCAGCCCATAATATTCAGGTTAAAACATCTTTAACAATCTTCAGTGTTCCTCGTGGTTTCACACAAAGGCCGTAAATCCAGGTGAGCTTTAGATGAAGTGGGCATCCTGCCCCAGCTGTTTTTCTTCCTTTAAACTCTTCCCTGACTCTGTTCCTTTTCCCACTTCTTTGATCTCAGCCCCATTTTGCTTTTATTTCTTTAGACCTTCCCACAGTCTGGAGGAGGGGGTGGAGCTCAGCGCCAATAGGTAAAGGCTGGCAGAGCGCTCCTATTTAAGGGGCACATCTTCCCTGCTTAAACCCTCTGGAAGCCCAAGGACAACATCTCAGTTCTTAGTGAGGCATCCAAGGTCATTCGCTATCTGGCCCTGTTCCCAGCACAGGTATCCCTCTGCCTGGAGAACTCCTGTTTACCCTCCCGGGACACTCCAGGCAGTGTGCTTTTTCCTTCTCCTCTGCTCAGTGGATCTCACCCAATGACAACTGTTTCTGGACGCATCACTCTCCCAACCCCACTGAGAGTTGAAGGCAGGGATGTGTTCTTGTTTTGTTTATCTTTGAATCCTTAGCAACTAGCCCAGTCCTTGGCATATAGAAGGCTCCTAATAAATGTTTGTTGAGTAAATTGAATAAGATACATGCTTTAGTGTCAAAGACCTTGACAGGTTTAGCCTGAAAGAGGAAAAATATAATGATTAATAATAATGATAACAACTTGCCTAGATTAAACTGGGTAACAGGTTTTCCATGAATTAACTCATTTAATCTGCATATAACAGATAATGATGACCCAGTCTGGTTTTCACCTCTCTTCTTTAATGCATAATTTTTATGTTCATACTCATCTTGGCTGCTGGTTCACATTAATGAACATTTAGTCCTTTAAGATATAAGGGATATGATGTGGGTGTCATGATTTGGGCTCCTCACTTGCGGTGCCCTGGAGAAGCGTGGGAGATCCTTAGCCTAGCTGCGTGCTTTGCTACCCTCAATCTCACTCCCACCCTGCTTCCCCTTCTATCTGCACTCCAGGGTTCAGGTATGAGGGCTGCAATGGGCTACCCCCGGAATCAAGCAACCCTCAGCGGAGGTGCTGAAACCCTATGTGACGGCACCAGAAGGCTTCTGAGCCATCCCATCCCAGCGGTGAGGAAGGCCGCCGCATACCCTAGAGCAGCTGTGTGACGTAATAAACCCTGTGGGCTCTGCCCCTTTACCTGGGTTACAGCAGCACAGGTGGACTGAGGTGTTAGGTGTCTGTGCTTACTTTGGGCTAGAATCCTATCAGTTCAGCAGGTAACACCAGTCAGCTAATGCTGCTCTGAAGCTTTGACTGACAGGGGTATGTGTCTGATTAATTCGAAATGCAAAAATTTGTCACTACTTCATACGTGGCCTCTGACAGACAAATACGGCATCACAGGGATAAAGGAAAAAGCTCAGAAACTCTGCGCAAGTTCTTGAGTTTGGGGCTAACAGCTCAATGGCTGTGTCCATACAGGGCAGGGCATTTGTTTTCTCTGAGTCTGTTAGTTCGCTAGGGCTGCCATAACAAATCCCACAGGCTGGGTGGCTTAACCAACACCAATCTATTCCTTCACAGTTCTGGAGGCTGGAAGGCCAAGGTCAAGGTACATCTTGCACCTTTCAGGGTTGGCTTCTTCTGAAGCCCTTCTCCTGGGTTTGCAGGTGGCCACCCCTGGCTGCCCCTTCACACAGCCCTTCCTCTGTGCACGCGCATCTCCGGTGCCTCTCTCTGTGCCCAATGTCCTCTTCCTGTAAGGACACCAATCAGATGGGAGTAGGGCCCACCCTAACTGCCTCATTTAAACTTAATCACCTCTTTACAGTCTGTCTCCAATTACGACCACATTCTGGGGTACTGGGGATGAGGGCTTCAAAATATGAACAAAATTCCCCCCCCCCCCCCCCACCAAACATCCCTGCCCATAAGAGGGACAATATGAAAACCTACATCATGGGTTATTTTGAGGACAAAAGAAACAAAGAATGTGAAGGTGCTCAGTAAGCAGCAGGTAGGAACGTCCCTTATCACTGGGCTACTGAGAAGCCGGCATGCACGGGGAGGGGCTGTGGGACCTTCTTACTCGCCTCAGAAAGCAAGGATGCAACCCGCTCTGCCCTGCTGCGGGCCAGGTTCGGCCCCCATGTTCTGGACGGGTGAGTGGTAGCTGGCAGACTCGGCCTGCCAAGCCAGTGGTAGGCGTCACCTTGGGCTACTCTCCTGCCTCCAGATTTCCATGGAGATAGCCCACGTGCCCTTGGCGGCTCAGGAACCCAGAGCCCAACAAAGCCGGGCACTGATCAGCCCACCTAAGCTTCCCACTGGGTCTGGTCTGGGCAGATGAAAGGCTGCTCCCAGCTAGAGAGCTTCAAAGCCCGCTTAGAAGCATGGCGGCCTGAAAACAGGCTGGGGGGTGGGGAGATGGAGATGGAGGGGGCTTTGGGGCTTCCTTGGGCACAAAAAGGTGAATAAGGAAGGCAGGCTGTAACTTACCTGCCATGTTCCCACCTGGCCTTTCAAAGCACCAGGCCCTCAGGTATCCCAATCATAGCTTATTGGAAGGGTAATTTATGACCAGTGCTTTCCCTAGACATCCTAACTCAGACACAGCACAAAGTCAGAGGGCTCCTTGCCGGTAAACGGAGCAGGCAGGGGGCTCACTTCCTGGCGTTCTGTAAACCCAGCGTAAAGAGCGTGCTACTGTGAGCCAAGCTGTGAAGCACAGAGCACGGGCTTTGGACAGACTTAGGTCGGAGTGCCTACTGTTTGGCGCTCACTACTTCTATTACTGTGGGAGAAGTCGCTTAGCCTCTCCGAGTCTTTTATCAGGAAAATGTAGGTCTAGTAACCTCACTGGCAGGGTTGCTGATGAGGTTTAGAAGTGATGCCATCCAGAGCCTGCAGAGAGCACACAGAAGGCCCTCAAGAAACGGTGGCTGTCATTGTGATTTTTCTTTAGAAAGGGTGGTCCTCAGGAAATTGTCTTTGCTACATAGTAAGTGCGTGGCCTTCTGCAGATGGTAATCAGTGTAATCCAGAGAAGGTAGTCCAGGAGGAAGGAGAGGAGGGAGAGGAGAAGATGGGGGGGGGGAGGGTAGGAAAAGAAAGAGGAGAAGGACACTGAGGAAAAGAGGAGCAGAGATTCCACGACCTTGAGATTTTAGGGTGACGGTCCCTCCTGGCAAGAGAAGAATCCCTATTTCAACTTTTTTCCTTTAAAACAGGGAGCTTTTACTTGGAAATGAGTTCTTTAGTTCCTTTCCTTTCCCTGCCTTTGTGTTCCTGTGTGTGTGTGTGTGTGTGTGTGTGTGTGTGTGTGAGAGAGAGAGAGAGAGAGAGAGAGAGAGAGAGAGTCCTTTCCCTGCCTTTGTGTTCCTGTGTGTGTGTGTGTGTGTGTGTGTGTGTGTGTGTGAGAGAGAGAGAGAGAGAGAGAGAGAGAGAGAGAGAGGGAAAGAGAGAGAGAGAGAGAGAGAGAGAGATACAATCCCACAACGGGCCTGGTGGCTTTCCCTTGTTCCTGGGCTGAGCAATGAGGATGCAGAGAAGGATCTGGAGACAGGCATGGCTTTGACAGCCCTGGTCCGGCTGGGCACCCCTTCTGACGGGCGTTTCCTTTGTGTCCTCGTCACACTGGTTTGCAGGTATCTTCCACTCCCAGGGGTCTGTAAAGCCCCATCAGGGCATAAAAGTGGTCAGAGGGTACTGAATGGTCTTGGACTCTGGGTGATCCAGATGGAAACGGAAAGGAAAAGCAGCCCAGAGCCACTGCTTTCTGAGGAGAGGGGCTGCAGGGTGGAAGGGAGAGGAAATGTGTTGGCCCAGCGGGCAGGGTCCGGGGTTTCTGCCTCTGCTCTAGCTGTCTAGTTGTATGACCTTGGGCCAGTCACTTTCCTCCGCTGGGCCTATGTTTCCTTGATCGGGGGTGAGGGCATTCTATCCTTGAGTTTGGTTTGAGCTCTTCCAACAAAGGTGGAGGCTGGGTTTCCTGGCCGGCTGGGTCAAGAGTAGGTTGGCAGCAGGCCTTGCCGCTTCTCACACTGTGCAGAAGACAGAACGTTCTGTGCAGCCCTACACTGAGGCAAGAGGAAGGGTGAGTTTGTGCTCACAATGGCCATTGTGGCTGGTTCCTGAAAGCCTGCTTGTGTGGTGGGGCCTCTATTCTGTGTGGCTTTCTCTTCCCGGGTTTGGCAGGGCTCTGATGAAGGCTCGGTACATGCCTAAGGGCCAGGGGCTTCAGAAGGGGAGGGCCAGCGTGCTGGTGGAGGTGTGTGGTGGGGAATTTCCCCGGAAGAAATGGTCTCCTGAAATGGCTCTGAAGGGAGGATCTGACATCATCATCTTGCCTCTAAGAAAGATCAAGAGTGAGAATATCGCATAAGGCTTGGGAGGCAGCGGAGCTACAGGAATCTTGACCTGGTGGTCCCAATGAGGACATGAAGAGCATGACTATTACTGGACACAGACTCCAGGCCAGGCCTAGAGCTCTGTCAGCTTTATTGTTTTTAATCTTTGTGGCAACTCTGTTGGATAGACACTATTATCCCAACATAAAAAAAAAAAAAATCTTGAGGCTCAGAGAGGTTGAGGAACTTGCCTAATGTCACAAAGCTGGCATATGGTAAAGCTGGAATTCAAACCAAGGCCGGTCTGACCCCCCAAATAAGCTCTGAATAAAGGACTCAAAGCAGAGACCAAACATCTTGGCATGGTGGGACCTCTCAGTGCAGGGAAGGGGGCGTGGAGTGGGGTGAGCCTATCCTCAGCTCCTCGCAGGGGAGACTTCTTGTTAAATGGAATGCTGACTCTCTTGGCCTGAAGGTGAAATACTAGTTGGTTTATTATCTGGCATTACTTTGCCCACTGAGCTCAAGAAGCTTCAATTCCACATGCAGTGTATATAATAGAATCAATCAATTAGTGGTGAGATCTTCCAGTTCAACTCAAGCCTGAGTCTCAGGCATGACACACATAAGGTACATTACAGAGAGCTACGCCCACCAAATGAATCACAGCTAGAGGGATGCACATATCCAGAAAGGCAAAGCGAAAGGATAGCTGTGACTTTCTGGTTGTTGAGTCAAGATCAACCAGAAATGGGGAGGTGGGGGAGGGTATTGTGTGAATGGAAAGAATGCCAGGTTTGGTATACTTGGACTTGGCTCTAGTCCCAGATCCACCAATTAGTGTGGCCTTGGACAGGTCAATTAACCTCCCTGGGCTTATTTTTCTAATTATAAAGTGTCTCTCAGGGGTGCTGTAGGGGACTGAAATGAGATGATGAATGCAAAATATTTCTAGCATATGGTGCTAAATTCAAGTAGGTGCTTAACAAGTGTTGGATGAATTGTCCGGAAAATGGGAAGAGATGGGTGCTGGCTGCAGGCTGGAGGTGGAAAAGACACAGGGCCCTGCTTCAGGCATCCATTCTGCCAACAGCAGCCACTGGTAATGGGGAGGGCTTTGGGGTGGAGGTAGACAGGACACGGCTGAGCTTGTGGGCAGAAGAAGTCGGGACCCTGTTGGGTGGTTTGCGGGGAAGGAGGCATCATCCACACGGCAGTGTCCCCTTTGTCTGTCCCCCACTTCCTGTTGGCTTTTGTCCATTTTTCCTCTTGTGCCACTGACTGCTATTCAAGGCCTCAGAGTTGTAAGCCTGTGTTCTGCACCAGCCTCCTAACTGGCCTCCTTGCTGCCAGTTCCTTTCCTTTTCCTTGAATCCAAACTGCGTGCTGCTCTCTCATCCTATTGCTCTTGGCTTAAAACCCTTCATTATTAACCTTCCCATTATTCAAAGGATCATATACAAACTCCATGGCACATTACTCAAGGGTCTCTACGTTTCCAGTCTTCCCCTTTGCTATTTCTGTGTGCTGATGCTCTAGTCCATGTGCCTCTTCTCTCATTCTGTCCTTTCCAATCCTTTCCGGCTTCAAGTACTGGCACACACACATTCTATCTTGTTCGTTCGTTCATTCATTCATTCATTCAGTCATACATCAAATATTTATTGATCACCTCCTAGGTGCCTGGCACAGTGCTGGGCAGCAGGGGATTGAGTCCCTAAGGAAAGCCCCTCCTTTTCTTACTCCCCACACTCTAACCGTACTCTGTTTCTGCCACTCCGTGGTGCTTGCCTATCACGCCAGTGGTAACATGATCGTTCTACATGTATTTCTTACATTCGACTGAGATCTGCTGGAGGTTGGAACCATGTCACACTGGTGCTTGCACCCTCTATAGCACCTGGAGCACTCGGTACTTGAAGGCAGGTTTGAATCAGCTCTACTGGGTATCATCTGTATTCTTCGGCCAGTCACTTAACCCCATTAGCGTCAGCCATAAAATAGATTAAATAATTAAATAGGCAACAGCTTGGCCCATAAATAAGGGCTCAGTAAACAACAGCCCAATACATATTTATTGATTAATTAAGAAGATGAAGCACTTCTTGCACGACTTAAAAACAGATCAAGAAGCACAGGCTGTGCAGAGCGTGTGGCCAGGATGGAGTTTTGCTGTGGGCTGGGTCTTAGGAGGTGCCAGATATTAAAGTTGCTACAGGGGAACAGGAGCTGGTGGTGGGTCAAGATGGGGCAAGCAGAAGAGGGAAAAATCTAAGATGTCTAGGCCTGCCAGACAGCCAGTCTAGAAGTTTCTTCTGCATGTGAAAAACGAAAGTTTCCTTGGTTCTTTGGTTCTATTTTGAGCAACAAACCTCCTAAGGCAGGAATTCAGTTGGAGTTTAACTCCAGCTTGAACCTGTATGAGCAAGTTTCCCTCTGCGGACGTGGAACAGCCTCCGGAGGCCCTATTCTGCCTCGCCCACCCCTCCCCATCTTGGCGGGGTGTGTGTGGGGGCACTCAGCTGGAGGCAGAGTCCTCCTGATTCACAAGTCAGCTGGGGAAGAATGAAGGATCGCTTCACTTGAACTTCTAGTAAATGCGGGTTGGGTCAGGGACAGGCAGAAATGGGGAGGCTGGGGTGGGTGGTCTGGTGTGTGTAGAAAGAATTCCATGTGTGAAATACTAGGACTTGGGCTCTAGTCCCAGGTCCTCCAGTTTGTGTGACCTTGGACGGGTCAATTAATCTCCCTAGGCCTCAATTTTCTAATCTATAAAGTATCTTCTTGGCATCCTCGGGGGAGCAGCCAGGCCCACCAGTGCAGTGCTTCTCAAACTTGAGTAAGCATTCATCACCAGGGGATCTTGCTGACAGGCAGATTGGGCTTCAGGAGGTTTGGCCTACATTCTGACACTCTCAGGTGATGCCCTTGCTGCTGGCTGTGGACCACGTGAGGTTCTAGTGCAGGGATGGGCAAACCACGGCTCGAGGGCCAAACCCAGCCTGCTGCTTGTTTGTGTAAATAAAGGGGGACTAGGACGCAGCCATACCATTCGTTGCGTGTGGTCTATGGCCGCTTTCACGCTGAGGGGTTGGAGGTAAGCAGTTGTAGCCGAGACTGCATAGCCCACAAAGCCTAACTATTTTAAGAGTTACTATGTGGTCCTTTACAGGAAAAGCTTGCCAACCTCTGCTCTAGTGGACAGAGGGCTGGCCTGTGTGAACTAAAAGACCTGCATTTCAGTCGGGGTTTGGCCAAGGGCCAGCCACTTCACCTTGCTGGTTCCCCCTCTCCTTATCTTGAGGACGAAAGGATCTCTAAATTTCTAAGAGACCAGTGAGTCTGGGATTTCAATACTACATAGACCTGAGAATCAGGTTGTGTGGCCTTGACCTGGAAGCTGCAAAAACACACCTAGCCTAACCCGCAGAGTCCAGCAGGCAACCCTGACAGGTACGGAGAGGCTGCGTGATGTAGAGGCAGCTGGGAATACATAGGGGCTTGGAGAAGGGACCAGTGAGGATGGAAGGCAGACCTCCTGGCCTCCTGTCCAGCCCGATGCTGGCACAGCAGCTCTGCAACATTGCTCACGAGCATCACACACACAAATTTCATCCCATCAAACACGGTTCCCTATCTTACTGCTCCAGGTGCCCCTGACGCTGGGTGCTTTTGGTCAACCAATATTAATAAGCTCCTTCAAGGTCTCAGAGGCCGTGCCAGGCACAGGGATGTAGAAGGAACGATGATATCTGGAGCCGAGGAGCTCACATTGGGTGGGAGAGACACCATGTGAGCAAATAATTACAGGAGAGTTCCATGAGCCGCTGTGATGGGAAATGCATCACTCTGGGTCTCTAGCTTGGGCAACAGGTGATGCTATCAACAAGGCAGGGAATGTGGGGATGGGCAATGGGCTTCAGGAGAAGGGGGAGGGTGTGTAAAGAGGGAGAAGAGAATGCCTCATCTGGGTTTGGGGCATGTTGATTCCAACGTGGGTGCTTGAGGGACTGAGTGACAAAGCTGTGATTTCCTGTGAAAAGCAGAGCAGAGTCTCTCTGTAGGCCTGCCACTGATGCAGAGGAATGACGGTGTGTTGCCATGGTTACTTCCCAGTGCTGAGGGGCGTCCCAGCGCACACCCCACCAAGTGCCCGCCAGGCTCTTTAGGGGTTGCTAGCCTTGCTCCATCTCAGCCCCTAGGTGAGACCTTGGCCAGAGAGCCCTCTGTGAAATGCACACTTTTTAGGAACATTTCTATTTTTCAACCCGAATGAGCCGTGAGTGGCTAGCAATTGCTCACTACGACTGTCTTTCTGGTCAGATCTCCACCAAATGGGAAAATTGGGAACATACAACCCTGGACAGCTCCTGAACCCAACCGGCCACTTTCTGTTATGGTTTCCTACAAGTGAGGAGAGAGCCCTGAGAAGCAATGAACTCATGTACCCATGATTATCCTATTGTCTCATCTGAGCTCTGGCTCACCACCCGGGAGGGTGGATCTCTGACAGCTGGATGGCATCCCTTTATCTGGCTTTGGGATTCAGGGTAAGACCCATGCCATTAGTGAAGATCCACATGGGCACAGTGCACAGGCAGGTTGAACCACCTGTGCCCACAAAGGAGTGGTGTCAACTGACTCTGAAGTGGGAGGGTTTTCCTCTTCCCAGGTAAGACCCTGGCATCTGGGTGGCAGATTTGATGACCGTATGCTTTTGCCAGGAGGGTGCCTGTGTGAGTGCCTGCTAGTTGGTTTGAGTTCCAGGCTAGCGAGCCTATCTGTGAGCCACGCAGTGGCTGGCTGGCCTTGCTGGGGTGCTGAGTAGCCATGCGACTCTCCCTCTTAGCACTTATCACAGATCCTAACTACATGCCTCTCTGTGGGATTGTTTTACTGAGGCCTGGTTCCCGCACTCCCTAATGGCTGCAGGCACTAGATCTGGTTTTGCTCATCAATGTGCCCTGGTGCCTGGCATTTGGTCTGTGTTTCGAAGGTGTGTGTTGAATAAATGACAGAAAGCCTGTCACTGCTGCTGGGAAACTGACTCAAAATGTATATCCTACCAAAGGTCTCCCTGTTTTTGTTTACCAGGAATTGCAAAAATTATTCCCTAGTGAAAGTCTGGGGAGATCTTGCCCTCTCTGTTTAGAATCTTGTCTAGGACACCCTGGATGCAGTTCACACGGGGTTGACTAAGAAACCTCACTGAGGGTAAGGTAGCCAGCTCTGGGTGACACAGCCTCAAGGCTGCTGCTGGCTCAAGGCTGAAGGCTGGATGGGGGCATACACGAGTCTCAGAGAAGAGTCTGGGAACATGTGTAGGAAGTCTCCTGCATTCACATCCAGGGTGGGGCCGGAGAGAAACAACGGCAGAGCTTCCAGGGCTTCGCTCCCTAGCCTCGGGGGGGACTGATCTAGCTTGTGCCATGCATGCCCTTGGTGATTCAAGGCTTGGCACCCTTACCCTCGCCTGGCTTCGCCGGATAGCCACTCAGGTGGAACCTCCACATAGGCAGCAACAGCCAAACACACTTAAGCACAGTGCCAACAAGTAACCCTAGAGTTGTGGGCTGTTAGAACCATAGGTAATTTAAAGATAATCCAGACCAAATTACTGAAGCAGAAGTAGAGAGAGTGAAATTCTAAATTTGGCCCTTTTCTCACGTACTAAATACTCATCGCCTTCCACTGATCACTTAACAATTTTTCTGATTACTATTGATCAAGCGCTCACCACGTTCCAGGCATTCTGCTAAGTGTTCTACATGGATGATCTCATTTAACTCTCAAAACAAGGGGACTATGCTGATGGAGAGAGATTATAATTGTTTCCATGTTGCAAGGGTTGAAATGGAGGCTTGGAAAAATTCAATGATTCAACTAACATCACACGGCTGGTGGTGGGGAGGTCTGCGTCTTCTAGCTTCTAGTTCAATGGTCAGTCCCTTACTCTACAGCGACTCTCAGCTATAAGTCCTCCAGGCTATATTTGAATTACTTATTTGAAGACAGCCAGCACATCTTACTTATCAAATGAGTTTCTAATGGTTCCATGAAACTAAATTCTCAGTCTCACAAATATTTGCATCGAACTCTTTGTAAGACTATTTTTTTTTTAAGATTTTTCCCTGAGGGTCTGCTCCTGTCCAGCTCCAGAATCTACTGCCCACTGTGCTCACAGGCCAAAGGCAAGATTCCTTCCCCGCCCCCCCACCGCCCTCCGACAAACATTTCTGTAGAACAACCTGAGCCAGGTAGGATGTTAGGCTTTGAAGGGGACACAGAGATGAAGAACACATGCTCCCCATTTTCCAGGTACTGGCAGGAGAAAAATATGATGAGGATACATGTGCCTACGAGACAATGCAACCCATAATCAGTGTACTGTCAAGACAGAAGCCCAAATTAAATGCTCTAGGAATTCGGAGGCCAGACTCACTTCCAGAGGTGCCACCATAGGCTCTAGGAAGGAGATGGCCCTTGAGGTAGGTCTTGTAGGAGGAGCAGAATTTCAACCAAGTGTATATGGAGCCTTTCCTTGGACTGGAACATAAATGCTTCCTGTTTTCTGAGTGTCTGGCTTGTGCAGAACACATAGTAGGACCTCAAATAAATTTTCTAGTTGGACACTAGCCACTTGGGGCTAGGCTAGGAATCAGGGACTTGGTTCTGATGCGACCACTGGACATAAATTGTATAAGTCCTATTGCTTCTCTGGGCCTCTGTTTTTCCCAACTATGAAATAGGGACATGGAGGGGAGTGGGTATAACCTTGCTCATGGGTTTCTGGTTAGGGTTAGGTTAAGTTAATATATGTAAAACTATCTGCAAGCCAAAATGAAATATAAATACCTGTCACTATTCTTACTGGTATTATAAAAACTAAAAAGAACCATTGCCCAGGTACCTCTCATTTATCCAATAACCTTTTTTGGACTAACTACACGGGGTCAGGCACTGGGGAAAAGATGAATACTATCCAGCCTCCATCCTTGGAATTTGAAAGGTCTAGGAAAGGAGGCAGAAGGTACAATTGATGGTATAGGTTTAATGTGCTGGGGCAAAGGCTGGGCTGGAGTTTGGCAGGATCTCTGCTCTTTCTTAGTGATAGTACAGATAGGTAGCAATGCTAAACCTGAGAACTTCAAAATCAGTCATTCAGCTGGTATGCCCCAACATAACATAGCCTTAAAGGTGAGGAGAAAATTTAAGCTTATACTATGTTCCAGGCACTCTGACATCCATCATCATGACAAGCTAGGTATTATGATGCCAATTTTACAGGTGAGGAAGCTGAGACTCAGAGAGGTTGGGTAACTTTCCAAGGTTTATAAGACTAGAAAGTGTAAAGCCTAAATTTAAACCCAGGTCATTCAACTGCAAGCTTGGTACTTTCCCCAAGACCACTTCTTGCTTTCTAATCAGCCAATGGTTTTATGGAACTCATTCCATGCTAATCTTGATTGACCTTCTTTCTTGGCTTGCTCTTCCAAGGAGAAAGACTGACCTGTGATGAGATTTGACAGTAACATTTTCTGTTGTCATTTCCTTTAACACTTCCTATGATAAACCCCCTCCCTCCCACTATTCTCCTCTGACCTCTCCCTCACCTCCAACCCTAGTGAATCTGCCAAGGAATAACAAATCCCAACAAATAAAGAGCCTGCAGAGGAAGATCCCTACCTTCTCAGCCACTGACCTATAAACCGAGACAAAACACACCGAAAGAAGGAAGAAACCTGCCATATAATTCTGTTCAAGGAGTCCACTAGACCAAAACCTGGCCGTGCCTTAATTCTGTGGAGCTGTAAGCAACCTACGCTCTACAGGAACCTGTAGGATTGTCAGATTTGCCTATTTTACAGATAATGAAAACTGAAACCCAAGAAGTTGAAAGGACTTGCCCAACATCATACACTAGTGAGAGGCAAAGTCTGGACTGGAACCCAGGACTCTTGACTCCCAGGCCAATGCTTTGCCACTTTTTAAAATGGGTTGCCTCTTTAGCGTTTCCTCATTAACATCTCATCTTAAAGGAGATCATGGCCCTTTAAGAAAAAGCTTTCACTGTAGGTTCGTTCTCTGCAAAGCCCAGAAGCCAAGACTCCCTCCTCAGTCTCTGCTCTGATCAGCTCCTGTCCTCATCTAAAGAACAGGAAGTAGCTGCATTTTTAGCTCTGAAAGCATATTCTTGGGGTGGGAAAGGGGGATTTTGGGAAGAGAGTTCCTGTACATGAAGGTCATGAGCGATCAGCAGACACATTACTCTTGCTTGAAGAAGGGGAAGATATACGGTAAGACATACAAGGGAAGATGACGATTGTCCTTGAGCCCCAACCAGAAAACATCCTCAGCAAGAGCGGCCCCCAGCCCCTGCCTGAGGGGAGGGGGATTCTGCCCTGATTCTGCTCTGCCTGGATGCCAGAGTGGCGGCTGGGGTGGGAACACTGGGGTGGGAAAGTTTGCAGAAACTTTCTACAACTTCCAATGCTTCCCCCACCCTCTGCTAGCACCCACAACTTCCCCTGCCAAGGGAGGAAGGAGGAACACATTATTGAGTTTAATAATTTATACAAATTGAAAAGTTTACTCTGAAATAAAGGGGACTTAAGAGGGAAGCAGAGAAAAAAAAAATTCCCAAGTCTTCTCTTAAAGGACACAGGTGTGCAGATGACCCCTCTTGATGACCTTGCTTCAGAATATGACAATCTGATTGTTTAATAGGTAGGTCTGAAATAAGGCAGTAACCATTCCCTCAATGGTTGGCCAAGTTTTGTCTCCTTCTACTGGTGGGATCACATCCAGCCTTAGGACTAACCACCTGGGACATCAAAGAACCCAGACCCAGATTCCTGGACACTTGTCTATGTTGGTGGTTCTCAAACCCGGCAGCCCATCCGATCGTCTGGGGAGCTCATTACAAATTTAGGTTCCCAGGAACCAACCCAGAGATTGATTCTGGAGATCTGGGCTGGGGCCCAGGACTTCATTTTCGATAGGCAGGTCTAGTTTAAAAATCAATGGTCTGGTCAATCCCATCCATTCAGTCATTAAAACTTTTATACCAGATGCTGGTTTTATGGCAAAGAAAACCAACGTCCCAAAAAGTAGGTTAGTGCCAGCACTTGGATTTGAATCCATTCTCCTGCCTCCTCAGGTGGGGTCTTTGCCAAAGCCCTCACATACGGCTTCTCCCCACACCCCTACTCTGGCTCACCAGGCCACTGAGAATCCCTGCAGATCAGCGGGGCCGGCTCATCTGATCCACAGAAGAGGCAGAGCTGCCAGGAACTTTGATTGAGGCCCGTCTGGTTTGCTGGTGGCAGTGGCTGGTAAGGGGTAGGGCTGAAGGTAGTTTTAAGGGCACTCTCAGAAAGCTGTGTCCTGTATCCTGGCGGGTAGTTGATGGCCTCTAAGGCACACTATCCAGTTGTTCCAGGCAGGAAGAAGAGTCGGCTCATGGCAGGGTGGCGGAGGCAGAGGGAGTGAGGGGGCAGTAACAGAAGATGCAGTCCGGAGGTGACGAGAGGCCAAACCCTCTAGGACCCTCTAGGCCACATGAAGAGCTTTAGCTTTCAGTCTGAGCCACTGCAGGATTCTGAGCAGGAGAGTGGCATGGACAGACATATTTTCCCAGGGGCATTCTGATGCAGTGGTGAGAAGTGACTGTAGAGGGTGGGGGAAGAAGCAGGGAATCCAGTTGGGAGGGTTTGCAGTAATCCAGGGGATAAGGGATGGTGGCTCAGACCAGGGTGGTAGGAATCTTAGATGTTTTTAAAGAGTAGAGCTAACAGATTTTTGGATGGGTTGGGTATGAGATATGAGATAAAAGGGAATCGAGGATGGTGCCAAGTGTTTTGGCTTAAGCAGCGGGCAGGTTTGAGTTATCGTCAACTGAGATGGAGAAGGCTGTGGGTGGAGAAGGTTTGGGGGAGGGACGTCAGAGATCAGTTTTGGACTTGCTGAGTCACCGGCACTCACGTGGTATTTAAATAAAGTCTCACTACTCGATGAGATCATCAAAGAAGTGAGTACAGACAGAAAAGAGAAGAGGGCCGGGGACCCTCCCGTACAAAGAGGTTAGAGAGAAGATGAGGACTCAGCAAAAGAGACTAAGAAGGAGTGACCAGTGGGAAACCAGGAAGGTGTGGAGTCCTGGAAGCTGAGTGGACAGTGTTTCCAGGAAGAAGGAGTGACCAGTTGGGTCAGATGCTGCTGACAGATGAAGCAAGATCAAGATTGAAAACTGACTATTGGATTTAGTTACTGAAGGACACTGGTAACCTTGACACAAACAGCCTTTGACCCTAACCTCATGGAGTCCCACAGTTTGACTACTGACTGTCATTTTGGGCTCCCTTATTGTAACTTTTCTCAATTAGGTTATTAAACATTGCAGCATCAGGGATGATGAGTCAGTGTATCTCCGAGTCCCTGTAAAGCTGTAGAAGCTTCTAGAGCCTGCTGTAGACCCTAACACAGTTTGCTGCCAGACCCGCCTAAACATCCCTCCCACTGACCTGGAGCAATTTTCCTCATGCTGGGCTTACCTTGAATGCAGAATTTCAGTTCCTTGGGGTCAGTGACGACCTTCCTGCTTTCCCGGATCACAGCCCGGTTCTTCTTGGTTTCTCCCCAGAGATTGGTGCCACCGTACATGCTGGGAATGTTGAGAATAGCAATGCCTTCAAGGAAGATGCCGCTCAGGTCCACCCCAACTCCGTCACACTGAGGGGCAGAGAGAGAATTTCATCCGTTAGTGTCCTCAGTATATCCCAACCCAAGGTGGCATGTATGTATGTGTGTGTGTGTGTGTGTGTGTGTGTGTGTGTGCGTGTGTGTGCACGTGGGGTGTGGGCTCTCATGGAGATTGTGAAAGGCTGTCAGCCACCAGCCAGCCTCTGTCAGAAGCTGAATCTTGGGCAACACTGCTCAGGCCTAATGCTTTGGCCACTGCAGTGGGGTGAGGGAGGTCCAGTCCTGGTCAGCTCTGGGGAGACAGCACAAAGCTCCAGGAACCGTCTATAGATCTAGAAGGGCTTTAGGGATGGTTCAGAAGACAACTGCAAACTGTTCTACAGTCCAACCTCATTCTCATCAATCCTGCCCCTCCGTAACCACTGTGATCTGGTGGAGCATTGAGTCCAGAACCTAACACTGCATATTCTCAACAAATGACAGAAAAGTTTCATTTTACCTCTTCTTATTTTACCCCTCCTGTGAGAAGTATAAGACTTTAAGATTTGGATGGCTTTCAGAATTTTCCTGTCTCCTGTATCTCTATCGTAAGTGCAATTTTGGCATATGTGCTTGCTGATGTAGCAGAGTTTCTTTATCCAGTCTCTACCACCCACATCACCGCCAGGTACAAAAGGCCAGTAGGCTCCAATCTGCCTGTCTCACATATCTATAAAGTCAGCCTACTTTGGCATAATGCTTACCAACGCAGCAAAAAATAGATTAGCTCTGATCCTCGTTCCTCAGGATTGGAGGTAGTCTACTTCATTAACAGAAGAAAACATTACCCAGAGAGGTAAGCTAAGCTATCCAAGATTGCACAGTTGATAAATAACAGAGCAGGGGTTCAAAGCTGGGGAATCTGACTACAAAGCCCAAGCTCTTCGTCTTGCTTAATGTGAGGCAGGAAAAAAAATCAAAAGCATGCAACAAAAATCCACTATCTTTGAGGTTACCAACAAATCCAAACTTCCAGAGATTTCTTAACAGATGAGTCATAGAAAGGTAGGGCTTGTTGCCATTCATTTTGGCATACTTCCTGATTTCTTTGCAGCTCTCTATTTATCGTATCTTATCATCCCCATGACTTGTCTCCCCAGCTACAAAATGGTAGAGAGTGAGCTTCTTTGGTGACTGGGAATTCCTTTATTAGGAAGTTCTGATTATTTCAGAGGTCTTTTCATGTTGAACCTGATTCTCTTCCTTCCTGCTTCCACCCTCTGGTCTTATTCTCCCTTCTGAAGTCAGACAGGATGAACCTCCTTCTCCACGGAAGTGCCCACTGGGTACACGATGATGTGCAACCATCAGCAGCAGCAGCATCACGCATATGCATTAAACGTTGCCATTGGCCAGGTAGGCTTTATACACATCTCATTTATTACCTTCATAATAATCTTATAAGTTAGTTACTACGATTACCCTCACTGTACTTTTGGGGAAACTGAGGCACAGAGGCAGTTAAGTAACTTGCCCAAAGTCACACAACTTACAAACGGAAGTATACAGGTTGACGGCAGGCTGTCGGAGTCTCAGTCTTACCCACTCCTTTCTCTCTCTTCCCTCTCACACCACCATTTAGTTGTGCCTCAGGGTTGAGCACTGTCAAGTCTCTGGCTCCTCCTGTGGGACTTGCCCCGTTCTGTACACACTACGGTTTGTTGCTGTCCTACTCCATAAGGTCCTGGCACTGAAAAGAACACCAATGGCAGAATCTGATGGCACAGGCGGCAATGTCACCAGCACTTCCTGGGGCTGAGATCCCCTAATATTATCACGCCCCAGAGATGAAATAATGTGGGGAGCCCAGGTAGAGGCTCAACATGTCCCCCATGATCATTATCCTTAGTGTTAAATATGATCAAGTTTGCACTAGCTCTTTTATGAGCAGCTATATGACGACTGAATCACTTCAGCTTGAGCGGGTGGTCATCTCAGGCACTCAGGCCCTCATCCCATCATCTACTTCTCAGCCCAGTCTTCCCCATCCTGAACTTGTGTATTTTTAAATAACTTAGACAGAGGGTTTTGCACTTATTTAATTTCATCTGACTTTCAGCCCAAGCCCCCACCAGTCCATCTAGTTTATATTAAATCTTCATTCTGTGACCCTATGCAATAGCTCTCCTATTATTTGCAGATTAGGTCCATTAATACACATATATAAAGGGCAAAACAGGGAATAAGCCCTCTCCTTGGTCAGTTTAACACACCAGATATTGTGCATTAAATGGCCCTTGGGGTGTGGCTGCCTTATCAGGGCTGCACCCTCTGAACAGGACTGTCACCCAGCCTACTTTTCATTACAGTATGGAATCATGGAACTCAGAGATGAGAGGGACCCAAGAGAACATGTCCTATCTTTCATCAGTGAGGCCCAGTGAGGTTAAAGATCTTGCCTGTGGTCATCCAACTTACTAATGGTGGAGTTAGACTAGTATCCAGGTGTTCAGACCTCAATTCTGTGCTCTTTCCACTAAAACATAAGACATTGTGCTGAGATCAAATAGCATTTCCTAAATAACCACCCTACAACCTCTATCAGAAAAGGAATAAGAGAACTCATATTAAGCCATTAATATCTGTAAAGGGCAAGTACTTGGTTAATACTTTATTCCAGAATTTTGCCAGGGGTTGGGATGAAGTATATCAGTCTGTGGTTTCCAGAATGTATCCTTTACTAATTTTTAAAAACTGGGGCATTTGTGTGTTTGCCTCTCATTGGATGGAACCCACTGTGTTTTCTGGATTTGTCAGAGTGGTCCCCGAATGCCATCTATAGGTTTGTCCAGCAACTTGGATTCAAGTGTGTATGTTTTCCAAGGCCAGTTAGTTCTCTACCGATCAGCTTTGGGCTCTGATATCTACCTTTATCATTTGTTCTTCCATTTTTGGTTAAGGCTACTCTCTCTCTGGAAAAAATAAAAAAAAAACTCTTTCGGAATGTCAAAGTCCTAAAGTCCAATATGCTTTCCATATTATTTTTTTTTTTTTTTTTTTTTTCTTTTGCGGTACGCGGGCCTCTCACTGTTGTGGTCTCTCCCGCTGCGGAGCACAGGCTCCGGACGCGCAGGCTCAGTGGCCATGGCTCACGGACCCAGCCGCTCCGCGGCATGTGGGATCTTCCCGGACCGGGGCATGAACCCGTGTCCCCTGATTCGGCAGGCGGACTCTCAACCACTGCGCCACCAGGGAAGCCCCACACATATTCTTATTTAGGGATTTATAAATGTCAGACTTATTCTCTGACTTATTCACTGGGTCAGACTTTTCTCCAAACTCTGAAATTAGCTTTGCTCAACCCTGTGCCCAGCATTGAGTTCTTGAACGCTTTTCACCTCCTAGACCACTCAGTCACTTTCTCTGTTGGTTGTAGTGACTTCCGCATGACCTCAATTTATTCATTGTTGGCCAAAACGCCCCCTCCCTTCTAGAAGTAATAATAATAATACTAGCAGCTATTTGACAAGAGCTTCCTTGTGCTGGTCCTTCCCTTACATTCTCTCTTGGGATGCTCACATGAACACCGTGAGGGAGGCACCATTGCTACCCCCAAGGGACAGGGTCTCAGAGGGGTTAGGGTGCTGGCTTAAGCCTACACAACTTCCCCTCTACAGGCTGGCAGAGCTTGGTTGCAAACCCAGGCAAGTCAGATGCCAGATTCTACTCTGGAGACGAAAGAGTCAGTGCAGCAAACTGGGACTTTTGCTGATGCTAGACTTGTCGCAAAATTAAACTTCCAGCTGTTGTTTGAATAATTGAAATCTCCCACTACTACTCTGTATTGTAGAGGACTTAGAGCAGTGCCTGGCACGTCAATGTTGGTATCAGTATTATATCTTGCTTCTGTGCCAGATTTGTGTTAAAAAAAAAAAGTAAACCATTAGCACAGCACAGTCCTTGGCACACGGTATTCCATAAAGTCACCTTTCTTCCCTACTGCTGTTTTAAGTGTACTCTGTCCCCTCCATCTCTAGTCATAACAAGCTAGGAGTGTTAGTTATTAACTTGGTAAGCCGTTAACCTCTCTCTGGAAGAGCAAACAGTCCTCACTCTGCTTTATGATAGAAGGTCCCCTTCCCCCACTATCTCACTGAGTCATAGGTGGACTGGGGCGAGTAGAAGAGGTGGGGGGAGGCTGGGGACTGTTGGATGTAGCTGCTCCCCACCTTTGGAATGCACCTATTTGGAAATTGAGAGGCAGTGCCTTGTCTTGGAAGGAGCATGCCTAGGCGTGGAGACAAAGAGATATGGGTTTAAATCCTGGCTCTGTCACTTGCCAGCTGTGCGATCCTGTGTTGGTTCCTTAACCTCTTTGAGCTTTAATCTGTCATCCGTAAGATGGGGTGGGGATGGGGAAATAACATTTACTTCGAGGGTTTGACTGGTCTCTGGAAGACAGCAGCATTCCAAAACTGTCTGCATTGTTATTACAGTTAATAATAATATTACCTGTGCCATGAGGCATTTTTCAGCCTGAAATCATCCTCCCACTACCTGAGATCTTGCTGGAAGCATTTTAATGGCCCCTTGGCCCAGCTCATGCTAGTGGGAGCCTTGCCTGACCATACCTGCATGCCTGTTCTCCACGCTTCTTGGCCTGGACACCACACACTGATTTCTTTCAGAACCCCAGGGCTGCTTAAGGCTCGGGAAAGGTAGAAAGTTGCCGTGCTAGATCTGGGAACGTGGAGCCCAGAGAAGTACACTGTAGGCTTAAATGGAACACCAGCCCCAGGGCCGCTCCCGGCGGGTTCCTGAGCTAAATCCTCCAATAGTTCCATGACATCATAGGGCCCCCCTCCCCCTGCTGGGACCCGGGTGGGGGGCGCCTCCTGGGGAGAGCGCAAGGAGGACGGCGGTCCCTGTGCTCACCGTTGGCCATCGCTAACCTAGGACCGGGCTGGCAGGCTCGCCCCTGAGCCGAGGCTGCGCTGCAGCGAAACCCAGGTATTTACAGCCGGGTATGGGTCGAAACAGAGAGCTGTTGTCCCGGCTGCCCGGCAGCAAGCTCGCACAAGCCCCAAGTTGTGCTCAGAGTGGGCGCGGGCTGCGAGGTGCCGGACGCGGGCCGCCCGGGTCCGAGGCAGCAGCGCTGCAGGCGCGGGGTGGGGTGGGGTGCATCCAGGCCAGCCCGGTTCCTGCCCGCCTGGAAGCCGTTCAGGAATCTGCCGGAGCCCAGGCCGGGAGCCGCCCGCGCCCGCCTGCTCCAGGCCTTGCTGCGCCGGCCGCAGCTGTCGGCAAGTTCAACAGTCGTCCCCACTTGCGACGACAGTACCCATAGTTCTAGTTTCTAAGCCAAGGGATGGTTGGTTTGGTGGAGGGCCGGTGGGTTGTCGTATTCATCCCATTCCCCCAACCCCCTCCCCCACCTCTCAGATCCTTAAAATCCCCATAATTTTGGGCAGATCTAGGACCCGCCAAGTTCTCCGTGCTCTCTGAGGGGCGGAGAGCCGAGGAAGTGAGAGAGGGCAGTGGTGCTTCCCTGCCCGGGCCTCGGGCTTTTCCGAGCCCCGGGTGCGTACCTGCCGGCCTCGGTGACCTGAAAAAGGCGGCGGATCTGAGTGAGGCCGCCTGCATTTCAGCCCGGACGATCCTATTTAAGAAGGTCCTCAGAGAAGGAGATCCCATAATTTATTTGATGACCTGTTTCAGTTTTTAGCAACTAGGAAATTCTCCCGTCTTCTGACCTCGATTCACGGTGCCACGGACTACGCTGATTTTCTCCAGTTTAGAACGCAGATTGTTTTGTTTCATACTCCTGCCATCGGGCAGTGTCTGCTCTCTGGAATGACCTCTTCCAGGCCAGATTATAAAGTGTAACCCAGGCCTCGATGCCTCTGGGGGCATTTGTCCCCTTTCAGCTTGAAATTTTCTTTCTTGGGTTCCCTGCCTCTGCATTATCTTGATTGTCTCTCCCATCTTTGGTGACTCCTTCCTGGACTTTCTTTTTAAAAATCTTTCTATTATGGATATTTTCAAATATGTAGGAAGATAAAATAATAAATCCCATGTACCCCAAATCTCAGCTTCAGCAATTAGCAATTCACAGCTAATCTTATTTCAACTCTACCCCAGTTCATTTGAACTATTTTATAGCAAATCTCTGATGTTCTATCATTTCATCTATAAATACTTCTGTATGTATCTCTAAATGATAAGACTCTTAAAAAAAGAATTATCTCAATTCACTTATCACTCTTAAAAAGTAACAATAATTCTTTAACATTGATAGCCAGTAATTGTTCAAATTTCCTCAACAGTCTCATTTGAAAAAAAAATTGTTTTGTCTGAAAGGTCTACAGAGTGAATTTGGTTGATATGTCTTTTAGGTTTCTTCTGATCTATAAATTCCCTGTTCTTTTTTTTTTCTTGCCGTATAATATTTTATTGAAGGAAATGGGTAATGGGTCATTTGTCCTGTACAGCAGAGCAAACTTTAACGTGCATACAAATCACTTCAGGATGATTAAAATGCAGATTCTGATTTGGGAGGTCTGAGGTGGGCTGAGACCGCATTTCTACATCCTCCCTGGTGATACTGAGGTTGCATATATGACGGACCACACTTTGCATCTCTGAGGTGTTTTTAAAACATATTCCCAGCCTATCTGGAGACTTGATCCAATTCAGGGTTGACATTTTGGCAAGAATACTCTATCAGTGTATTTCCTATTGCATCTCATCAGGAGGCACATAGTTTAGTTGTCTCATTTTTTGGTGATGTTCAGGTTGGTTAGTGGGTTCAGGTGTCGTCAGCCTGACTCTTCCATTATAGAGTTCTTAATCAGTGGACGATGATCCTTGTCTGGACCCATTATTACAGTCCTTTAGTGGTAGGATACACTTGAGGACACCCTAGCACCCTTTCTGTGCTCTTCTTCCAAATTTCTACAAATGCCACTTTCTCTGTGCATTCTTCCTTTCCATTCTCCAAAAAGGATCTCTATCTCTCATCTCTGCATCTGTGTTCTCATGGAATCAAAGACCTGAAGAGTCTTGAAAGATCACTCAGTCTAATTACCTCATTTTATAGATGAGAAAAATGGAGGTTAAGGAGGTGAAAGGAATGGTCCATTGTCACATAGCTAATCAGAATCATCAGATCTGGAATTAGACCTTTGGTCATTTAGATTGGCAACCAAGAGGACATGAGTGATTTTGTAAAGAGGAATTTTGGCAGCTGGATGAGGGCCAAAGCGCAGAATCTTAGAATGGTAAAGCCAGATGGAACATTAGGTTTGGTAATGTCTGATTACCAAAATGAGAACAATGAGGCCTAGAGGTGGTAAGTTACCTTTCTAGAGCACATGGCTGTCTCTTGGAAGAGTTAGGGCTTAATTAGGGCCACATATATAGGCCACAGAGTTGGGCCTACTTGCTTCTGTTTCTGCTGTACTCACTGCCTAAACTGCCATGCAGCTCTTTTATGCGTATTAAAATCCTATTCCAGCTCAAAAGCTAACTCCTCTCTGGGGCTTTTTCTGTAGAGGAAATTGCTCTAGCTAGAAATTGATCTTCCCCTTCTCTGAATTTTCATTGCATTGTTTTTCTGTCGTATATGGAATGTATATTCTGCCATAGATCATGCATATTTGCCGGTCCCTAGGAGATTTTAAGCTCCCAGAAGGGAGGGACCATATGTTCCATGGCTCTGTGTTTTCCGTAGTTCTGGTATGTCTTACCCATTTCAGAAGTCCCATATAACTATTTTTTAATTGGAAGAATGTGTACAGAGATCCCCAAACAAAAACCAAGGTGTCCCTTAAAGAAACCTGACAAGGGTTTTTTCCTTCCAGACGAGTTCCCACAACTTCCCAGGATGAGTATATTGACCGAATAAAGTGGACTGAATGCCCAGGTTAGGGAGAAATACGGAAGGTTAATCCAAGTCTGCAAGAAATGGTCCTCTGATCACAGCTAAGGGAACTCTATACCTGAACAGCTGGTAATAAGAATAGGACACATGGGACATGATGTATATGAGACAAACATTAAGGGACAGAAGACAAAAAGCACTCATTCATCCATCAAGAATGTTGGGAACCTATTTTGTGCTAGACCCTGGGGATGGAGTGGAAATGCGACACAGTCCCTTTCCTTAAGGGACCTCCTGCAGGTCAACGCTAGAGGCAGTGATATCCTGCTAAATGCTTAACAGCGGGATCTCCAGGAAAAAAAGAAGCTCTGATTGTGGTGTTCCACAGTGTAAATATTCCCACTATGGCCAACTTCAAGCTACAAATGTGACATCACCGAAAGCAGAGTTAGGAAGAGACGTGCCAGCAGGCAAGCTGGCCCCAGCATACCACTGAGAAGGCCATAGATATCTGCATATCTGCAGGGCCTATGGCCAGAACAGAGAAATTTATTGGGAGTGAAAGAAAAGCAGTCAGGGCAAATAGTGCTGTCTATTTTCCCTAGAGAAGAACTAGAGAGAATGTTTTTAGTGTCAATAATCTGATGTGTATCCTGAGGGAAGAAAAGGGAAGAAATTGAGTGGTGTTGATAACATTTCTAGAAAGACAGTCTGGTATTATCTACATTAAAAAATTTTGTTTTGGCCTGGCATGTAGCTAAATCTTCCAGAGCAGTGGCTTCCCCTGCATTCAGAGGAGCTGCTTTATAGCATTTTAGGAGCTAATGTCTTGCTTTGGGCAGTTAGATACTAATACACATGTGTTATATGATAATATTAATAGATATAATTTATTGAGTAACTATTATGAACCAGGCACTTCATATATTTTATGTCTAATCCTTACAGCCCTGCAAGGTTGGTATTTGTATCCTCTTTTTTTTTTTTTTTTTTGCGGTACACGGGCCTCTCACTGTTGTGGCCTCTCCCGTTGCGGAGCACAGGCTCCAGACGCGCAGGCTCAGCGGCCATGGCTCACGGGCCCAGCCACTCCGCAGCATGTGGGATCTTCCCGGACCGGGGCACGAACCCGTGTCGCCTGCATCGGCAGGCGGACTCTCAACCACTGCGCCACCAGGGAAGCCCTGTATCCTCTTTTTTACAGATGAGGAAACACTGAGTCAGCGAAACTGAGGAAGGTCCTTGTTTTCCCAGTTTATCCAGGTTTGTGGTGGGCTTCATGAACTTACAGGTTTCCTGCAGAAGATGCAAATGACGAGATCAAGAAGACAGTCCAGCTTATAGAGCCTGTACCTGAGGCCTGGGAATTTTGTGCTTTGTTATCTATGAGACTACTTCTGGAGTATTCTAGACGTAAGGGATTTGATTCTTCATTTCAAGGAGGACACTGGAAAAAATGGAGTCTATCAAGAGAAGAGTGGTCAGGATAGCCAGGAGTCTGTACATCAAGTTGTATAGGAACTGGGGACGTCGGCAAAGATCAATAGGAGATGACATGGAAGATAGATTTAAGCCCTATGAAGGGCAGTCGTGTGGAGGAGCAGAAAGGCATGTTCTGTGTGCCCCCAGATGGTGGAAATAGGCCCAAAGATGGGGAATTCAGTCATGCATCCCACAAACACTTATTGGGCCTCTATTTTCTTCCAAGCATTGTGCTAAGGGCTGACAAGGGAAGGATATGGCGATGAAAGGGACATACATCCTTGTTCAACATCGTGAAGAACTTTCTGAAAGTCAGAGCCTTCTAACAATGGAACAGGCTTCTGGAAAAGTAGTGAGCTTCCTACCCTTGGAGTATTCAGGAAAAGGCTGGATGTGTACTTATCAGAATATGCCGGAATGAATCTTTTAGTTGAGCGGTACATGGGACCAGATCCCCTTCCAGTTCAGAGATTCGGAGTCTTCATTCAGCCTTGCTTTGGCAGGCTAAAGTGCTGTGCTGAAAAAGTGTCATCATGGTCCCCCTCCTACTGCCCGTGTCCATCTAGCTGCATGCTCCGCGTTCTCTGACAGTGAGTGGTGGCGGGCCAGTTAGGCTGGAAAGTGGCTGCCATCTGTGACAGGGATGATGGCATTTTGGCGGGTTTGTGTGGGCTCCAGGAATGCAGCACTGAAGCCATGTACACACAACCTGCTTAAGAACATCCCATGGGCAGAAAATGTTTTCTTCCTCTTCATCCCTCCTCTGTTGCTGTGCCAGGCGGGCACAATGGTGCCTTTGAGAGGGGCAGCTGGAAGGGGGTGTTGGCAGGGAGGCTGGAAGTAGAACATTGCAGCTGAGGGAGAACCAAATTCATTTCCAGGAGCAAGCCTGCCCTGGATGCCAGTTTCCAAAACAAAACTGCTGTTTCTCAGAGCTCACGGTGGTGGGTTGCCTCAGAGTTGGACAGAGGGCAACGCCGTTTCCTATCCACTGCTCCATCCTCCCCAAGTTAAAAAAAGTCCTGGTGTGTTGAGGCATTCTTGCTCTGGATGCCGATTCATGGGCTTTGCTGTCTGTCTGGGGAGCTCAGACCAACTTGGGGTGGATGGGGCTTTCTGAAGGGTCAGACTTGCCTGCAGATAGAGCGGGGCTGATGGCCATAGGGGCAGGTAGGCTTCTTGGCCACCAGAAAGGGCTCAGGATGGAGACCCTTCCTTCTGCCTTTCAGAGTCACTTCTTCTGACCCCCTAGCAGCCCTGCACCCTTGCTGCCATATGGGCTCTGCCCACTCACTGTCTTCATTCTCCTGGGTGGGAAAGAGGTGGGAGAACTCTGGCATTTCCTGTCCTGGGTTCACAGTTGTCCCAGACCCTCGGCTACTTCCAAAGTTCTCAGCAACAGCTCAGAGATGGGCGTGGGAGGTCTTCCCACTCACCTCACAGTTAGGAGAAGGCCTGAGTACCGGACTGCAAGCTCAGCCGTCTCCCACCCTGTGTTGCAGTTGGAGCAAGGTGGGTCCCTTTTACTTTGGCGGCTTCCAACAAAAAGGTATCACTTGAGTCTGGTCAAGTAGTAATTTCTGTTAGTGTTCACACTAATTATGGGATTTTTTTTACACTTGGGTTCAAACTGTACAATCAATAACTAGAGAGCAATTACTTCATTTCAGGTACCGGGGAGACAGGATGAATAAGATAGAGGCCTTGCTTCAGACAGCCGACTGCCTAAGAGATATGCCAAGTCCTGAATGGGAGCCCCACCACCAACTCAGCTGACACATACATTAGGGGGAAAGCAGAGGTGTAATGCAGAGGCCAGCTCCTACCGGGAGGGCTGTGGCATTGTGGGAGCATGTGGCCTTTCATCTGATCTGATCTTGCAGCACTTATCTTTAGGAGACTCAATTTCCTTGAGTAAATAATACACACCATGCAGAGCTGTTATGAGGATTAAACAAGACCGTGTACCAAAGTGCTGGGACAGAGCTTGTTGCAAGGTGAGTACTCAGGAAGTGGCTGCTGTTGTTACTAACTTGTGGATCCCAATGGACTTGAGATATCGCGTGTATGTGCACCCATTATTTAACCGCTCCTTTGTTAGATTATATGCCCTTCCTGAAAGAGTCAATTCTTCTCCTTTCTTAATTCCTCTTCTATAGAATACTAGGATCAGCAAGTTTACGACCTCACTAAGATAGATAACCAAAGACCTATCCACCATAGCCAATGAACATATTTGTATGTAATATTCTCTGCCTGTTTCATAACCCAGTTGTAGAAGCAGAAAAGGATGGGAATAGCTCTCATCCAAGGTCCCTGAATCTCCTGAGTGTAGAGATGAAGATCATGAATTCTTTTCAATATTCTAAAAAGTCTAAGAGAAATAATACATTTCCCACTGACAGGGCGTCACAGGTCATTATTATTTAAAAGATGCATTTGTTTGGTAGACATAGCTTGGGGAAAGTTTTTCTTTCACTAAGGGACCTTGGTGGGTAGAAAAGTTAATAAGCTCGTTGGGGCAGAGGTTAGGCCGAGAGATCGCCCAGGAATCTGTGTGGAGGTGCCTTCTAGCCCAACATGCTGAGTCATGTGACCCCAGCCTCAGTCTCCTGAGACCTCCTCGGGCCTCATCTATCCACTCTGTTGCATATACCCCCGCCTGCTTTGTGAAAATGTAGGCATGAGAATTCATCCCTAAAAATTATTCCAAAGTCCTTGGGAGACACAAAGCATATGTAGCCAGGAGTCTGAAGACAAAGAAAATCAAAGCAATTCACAAAGAACAAAGGAAATGGAAAAGAACAAGAAAATAAAAGCATAAGGATGAATGGAGGCTTGAAGTGAAATACAGGGTATGCATGTGTAGGGAATAAAAAGAGGGTCATTTAAGAGAGAAAAAAGTTACGTGTCAGAAACTGTAAGCAAACAATGGGATTTTTAAAGAGGAACTGACAGAAACAATTTCTTCATAGTAGGCTGAAAGATTTTAAGGATCAGTGAAGGAAACTTGTAGTCAGTGCGTGGCTGAAAGAGGGAGAGAGACGGAAAGGATGGAGCTGTGTTTAAAAATGGATAAAGATTTAGGAAATCAAAGAATCACAGAGGTCCTCCAGAGGGCTGCTTTTAAAGACACAAAGGCTAATATTATTACAGGATTGAAATAAGGTCAACATTAGAACAGTACTGATCCCTGATTGCTGAGACTGTGCGTTACTTTTCCTTTTCGCCTCTCTATGGTTTAACATGTTCTACCATGGATTTGGATTACTTTTATAATAAGAAGAGAATTTAGCACACGTAGTAGGAGGGAGCGGGAAGAAACTGAGGCTGGGGTATTTGGAGCAGTGAGAACTGTAGGATGGGCAAGAAGGAGAAATCTGAAGAGCACCAGCTGCCTTGGGTGGCCTCACAGTGAGGATGCTGCTGGAAAGATGGAGACCCTGGACTCGATGGAGGAAGTGAATGGACTCCAGAGACGGGAGAGGATGTCCTCTAAGGCCCATTCCAGTCTTTGACTCCAGGGTTTGATGAATGATCAGGTTGCCACCTTTTGTTTTCTAAGAACTCAAAAGCCCCTGCAATGCTCTTCTCAACTTTCCCTTCCCCATGAATACGTTTTCGTTTCATCTCCTCTGGAATCACTGTGGCTGTGTTGATGGGCTGAGCATTTAGCTAGTTCCCACCTTCATCACTCCAAGCTCTGAAAGGCTCTACCCGCCCAAGCTGAGAAGGTGTAGATGACGCCAGAAGAGGCCAAGGTGCTTGAAGTTCTCTTCCCTCTAATTGAGGAGTGTGCAAAATTGCCAGTGGATACCAAGGCAGCCATGGGTTCTTTCCTGCCACTTACTGGCGGGGTGAACTTGGCCAAGCTACTGAACCTGTAAAGTCCTTGATTTCGCTCTTCTGGAAAGTAATGACACTTGACTGGATTGGAGTAGCTAAAGATATCAGCTCAATCTTAAAGTAATCTGATTCATTATTTACTCAGCTTCTTGACATGCACATGGCTGTGCTAAATATTAGTTTTGGAATTGAGGATTCTCATAGACAGGGCCCATCTCATGCTATGGCTTCAAGATCCCTAGTACTGTGCCCAGCACATTCCCTTTTGTAAAAATCACATTTAAAAAACTGAGATGAAATTCACCTGACACCAAATTAACCATTTTAAAATATATGATTCAGTGGTCTTTAGTACTTTCACTCACGCCATCTTTTTGAAGTGTTAGACTAACACAGCCTTTGGGGTTGGTTCCGTTTTGTTTTAATAAAACAGTGCTGCACTGCACCTCCATGCTCATCCCCTTGCGAACTCACATACAGGAAGCTCTCCAGGTCTAGGACGTGAAGAACCTGCTGGGTCATTGGGCCTACAGGTGCGTTTTCAGTTCGGCGTTTGCTGTCAAACTGCTCTCCAGAGTGGTTTACCACTGCTGTCTGTGCCCCGGCAGTGTCTGAGAGTTCCCATTTCTGCTTCTCCTCCCATCGCGGGGCGCGATATTCCCCATCATGGTGTGGGAGCCCCACAGCACAGAGCAGGTAAAAGAAATGAACCAGCTCTGGCAACGTCACCACGGAGAGGTCTCAAGAACTTAATGGTGAGTGAAAAAGGCAAGCTGCAGAGCACCAAAGGCTTGTGGGAACTCGACTCCATCCAGAAAATTTTATTTCTTTGGTTACAAAGATACTTGAAGGGAATACAACAAAATATTGACAAACACCAATTCTAAGTGAGGGGGAAATGGGAGGGTTTGATCTAAAAAGTTCTCAAAACCTTGTTGTATTAAAAAAAAATCCTCAATTAAAAGGGGGGAACTGATGTGCAGAGATTCCCAAAATACACTGGGGAACAGATTCTTTTGAAGCAGCTTCCACATTTGGACTCACTTTTCCCCATGCAGAGGTTCATATTAGTGGAGCTGGCTAGGCTTCCCTCGTGAACATTGTTTAAAAGTAGATACAATATCAAGGAATTTTGGAAGTTCTTATTTTTAACCAGTAAAATGAAAATTTTCCACAGCTTGTAATAAAATAAGTGCTCAAGCAGAAGCCTGCCTCTTTTGCTCCATGTAACTACAGCTCAAAACCTGTGCAAGGCTATTCTGGGCCTGGGGTGCAGGAGGTGACTCACTGTGTCCCTCCCTCACCCTTCCCCCACCCGATTATTCAGGTAAAATCAGATTAGAATAAACATCAAAGGCGGCTTTGGAAGGGAAGGGAAGTCAGAGACATTGAGACCAGGGCTGAGGACAACCATGTGGGTGACATGCTGGCTTCTTAATTAGAAGCAACCGCAATTTAGGAGCACCCATTTCCCAGGAACGGCACTAACTTTCACAGCTTGCTTTGTGTGCCCGTGGAAGAAACATTTAGAGCATGCATTCGCAATATATAATTTTTTGCTCTCTTTTTCATAAATGTAAAAGTCTCATGCCTGCTTTTGATGTTATCTGAAATGTTAAAATAAATAAAAGTATGTGACTACGAGCAGATCAAGCATACCTCATACCCGTGAGAATCTCTGCTCTAGAATAAGGTGCCAGTACTGCCCTGAAACTCCCGAGTTTTGGGCAAATCTGGATTTGAAGCCTGACCTGACCACTCAGAGGCTGTGGACCTCAGGCGAGCTTCTCGCTTTCTCTTAGCTTCTATCCCCATCTCTGGAAAGGTGATATGATACCTGCCACTTGGGGCTGCTTTGTAGATTCCGTGAGGCACTTAGCACCACTGCCAATTAACTTAAAAAAATAGCAAACCTGAAAATGTTAATCTGAATCATAGCCCTGGGAAGTAGGCTAACCCCTTTCTTCCCATTTTATAGATGAGAATACTGAGGCCCAGACAACACACTTCCACTGAGGAGGGCTAACGCTTGTCCAGGCCAAGCCCCTTTCACCGAGTACCGCCCCCCACCCCCACCCAGACCAAGTGTCTGCAGGTGAACAGTAGATCTGGAGTCACCTTCTCCCCAGCCTTAGTCTTTGACCCCAAAATAGTGTCCAGGGTGATTGCTCACGTGGCTCCTCAAGGCCCCCGGATCCAGTTTCCTTAGCACTGGTTAAGTAAGTATTATATTAACCAGCTCTTGTATGTTCTGTCAACTGGGCTGTAAGCTTTATTTCAGAGAAGGGACCAAGTGTCCTAGGCCTCAATAGGCCACAAGCCTCTGAAAAACAGGCTGTATTCCTTGTGAGAGACCGTCAATGGAGACCTTCCCTGCATAAGCTCATTTTAGCTTTAAGTTTCACCATCCAAGTTTTACCAAGGTGACACACAGACATGAAACTAGAAATAGACTTTCCTATCTGTTCCCCTGAACCCCTTACCTTTGTGCCCTTTCTCAAGTCACTGAACCTCTCAGCCTCAGGTTCCTCACCCATAAAGTGAGGACATTAATATCTTCCCTGCACGTTCTGTGGATTAAAATAAAATGAGATGCTGTGTGGGAAAACCTTTAGTAAACTTTAAGGCAGTTTCCCTCTCTGACTCTCCTCCTGTCCAGCCTGAGCCCCCTCTTTCCTCAAACGAGCAGTAGGACTGTGCCCTCTGTTCTCTTAAAGCATTTCTCAGCAAACCTGCCCAGCTGCCTCAGCTGAGAGGGGACCAAGTGGTCTCACATTCAGTAAAGGAGGAAGAAACAGTGCGTCCATGCTGAAAAACTTGCCGAATTTCTAGCGCTTGTTAGGTCCATCTCTATTTATTGTGTTCTAAGTTAACTCCTTCCAGGATGCCTAAAATCTCCTGTCTTACAAGTTTCCAGCAATGAAATCTTGGTCAAGTTACTTAACGTATCTGAGCCTCAGTTTCCTCATTTAACAAAATATGATAATACTTGCCTCACTGGGTTATTGTATCAAATGAGGACACATTACAGTAGGCAGTCAGAGCCTGTGATTTTTTTCCCCTCTTCCCTTGTTGCTTTTCTCTCTCTTCTGTTTATCTTTCTAAACCTCCGTGCCTCAGCTTGCTTTCTGTGACGAGGGGATAAGAATACCTGGCCTACTTAGCTCACTGCTTGTTGTGTGACTCTGGAATAAAGGCTGTGGTAGGGCTTTGGAAGCGATGATATGTAGTATAAATACCTGTGTGCGGTCATTCCCGGGATCTCTGACCTTGAACTGATGAGTGTGCTGGTCCTCCCAGGCCTGGGCTGTTGTGTGCAGTGACCACATGTAGAAGGTCACTTAACATACCTTCTCTTACTGCTCTTCCTGAGGCCCCTGATGCTCTCACATCTACCTGTGGTGCCCTGTAGCCTCCTAACACCTGTCACTCACACGCCTCCCCCTTCTGTCTCTTTCGCCTCCTCTGGATCACAAGACCCAGGACTGTCCACCCACTGCTCCCTGGATACAGAATGATGCCTGCCCCAAATCCTCCGGGCTGTGAGAAGCTGCCTGCCATATGAGCCCCCCATCCTTAGCGTCCTGAATAAATACTAAAGACTCGTTATGGGGAGCTAAGGAAAATAAGACGTGCTCCCAAAGCCCCCAGCGACCCACAGTGTGAACACCCTCACCCCCTGCAGAGGCCACCAGCCCCCTCTGCGGTTGAAGAAGAGCCACTCAGTATTGGACTCAGAGGGGGCCAGGGTGCTGCCGGCTGGGAGCTGGGAGGGCGGGGCCCACAGAGGCAGGGGAGCTGAGCTGCTCTATTCTGGGCACAGTTTCAAGGCCAGCTGCAGGGAGAACAAGCAGTCGCTGTGTGTCTGCAGCTGGCAGTGGTTAGGCCAGGGCTGTCCCTCACTTGGGGTGTATTTAAAGACACCCCAGCAGATGATCATGCCAACAGCAAAAATGCACACGTAGCTCCAGCCACGTTCAGTCTCCAGCCCAGCCCTCTCCTCCTTCCCTGCAGCTCCCTGGCTGTGGATTTACGTATCCATAGACGACAGCGGGCACAGCGGGCTCCTCAGCCTTTCCCCGGTGGAGGTGGTACCACCTGGGGACATGTGCCCCCGGCTCCTGGGCCTCTCTGCCCTCTGACTGAGCTGGCTAAAAGTTCAGGGGATTAGCTGGGGCGGCGCCTCCCACCCTGGGGTTGGTAACCCGGCAACCGCTGGGGAGAGACAGGCAGATGAGTCAAAGAGAAGCACAGAATCTCTGGCTTTGTGTTTTGTTTGTGAAAACTCCCTGTGAATGCAGGCTCCCTTCTGCAGGGAGTGGCAGGGCTTTCCCATACTGCTTCAGGCGAAGGGCTCCTCCCCCAAGGGATGCCCGGGACCCCCTTGACTGCTACTGCAGGCTTAGGGACAAAGCCCATGGGCCGGGAGGAGCCCATCCTGGCTGAATTCTCTGACGGCCTTTCACTTGTTCTTCTCAAGTGAAAACAAGACTACAGGCCTGGATCCCATGGGAAGGGGTTGGTGGCGGGGGTGCGGGTTGGTAAACTGAGAACTATGGGCAAGGGACCCGATGGGCCTGAGGTCCCGCAGCAGGTTTGCAGAGAAGTTTGGGCTTTCAGGTGGCCAGAGACCAAGCAGACCTTTTCACAGAAGTGACAAGACCTCACGAGAGCAGTCCAGCAGATGCGGTGTGAGAGGTGGGAAGTGGGCAGCTTCCGCCGGGAAGGGAAGCTGACAAGCTAAGTGTCTGAGTCAGGCTGCTCCAAGTGCCAGCCCAGTGAGGAAAACACGAGTGCACCAGTGGGGTCAGCTGTGTAATTTGAGGGGCCTGGTTCAAAATGCAAATACAGGGCCCTTTGCTAAAAAATCATCAAGAATTTCAAGACAGTGTCAGAAGAGCATTAAACCAAGGGTCCTTCTGAGCGCCTGTGCAGGCTGCACGCCCATGAAGCCAGCCCTGGGTGCCCGTGAGTCAGCTCCTTGAAAGCAGCGGCGGGCGAGCTGGGGGATGTCTGGCCACCTCCGGAAAAGGGGAAATTTCAAGGCCACGGTGGGGAGAGGGCTGAGGGCCGGAAGGACTGCGGCCCTGAGTCCACTGGGCCTCTAGGTCTGGACGGGCCGAGAAAGGCAGGCCCCATGACTGGAGCCTCCTGGGAGTGAGGCCGTGGATGTGTTGGGAACAGGATGGATGTACAATGGACTACACTTGGGATCACCTCTTGAGGACGCTCCAGGACATGTCCTGAGGGTGCGTAACAGTCCAGGAGCAGAACCAAGGTCCAGCAAGCCTTGGGAACTCACCTCCAACTCTATGTGGTCGTGGAGTTTCTTGCAGGTGGCTGCGAAGGTCTCTGAGGTGCCGAATTCAAAGTACCACAGCTTGTTCTTCATCCTGGACCACGAAGCAGAAAGATGACTCAGTGTTCTGTGTTTGAAATGGCCGTGTACCACAGCTCTGCTGTCGGTGTCCCCAGTCTTATGTTTTCAGTACTTGTTAATTGGATCAGGGATGGAACATTTTTAACCAACCGTTCTTGCTATGAACTTAGAGAAAAACCCATTTATTTCTTAGACATCACGGCTACTCTGGGTGAACTGCCAACAGATCTGTGAACTTCCTGGTCAGAGAAGGAGAAAGGCCTGCTTTGCCTCTGTATCTGGATCAAGGGAGGAGTTCCATGAAAGTCAACCAGAGGCGGCAAGGGACAGCATGCTCTGGTCACTATCCTTTCTACTACTAACGCAGAGGAACTTCAATAGCTGGGGTACAAAGGGACGATCAGACAGCCCTTTGAGACTTGAGGGATGTACACTCTCAGGACAGAGGGGGAACAGCCCAACATTAAACCAGCTAAAATGTGTGCTGCTTTGCCTGTGCTTTGAATGGGAGAAGCAGAGTGGAGAGAATTGGACACAGATTTGCAGGCAAGGTGGAAAGAGAAGAAAAAACGCGAGTTGTTTGCTAGCAATAGTTCCCCCCACTTCTTTCTCAACTGTGTTTGCTTAGGCTATGACAATCCTTGTTCTATTTGCTTCAAAGTAAGAGCTCACTATTTTGAACTTTAAAAATTTTCAACATTTTCCTTATTGGGGGAAAAAAAGAAACACAACGGGGTTCCCACGCAGCCGGGAGCTTTGCGAAGTCAGATGGTGTGTCCTGACACTTGGTCGTTCTGATCAGATGGTCTCACCAGGAAGTGTTTCTGAAGGTATTCCATTCCTTCCATGCCAACTGTCATCCCCTTATCAGGGGCTGGCTAAGAGAAGGGACACTGTCCAGTTCATAAGCTGGCAGATTCTGCTGAGGAAGGATTTAAAAGAATCACATTCTTCTTGGCACACTCTTCAGGAGAGAGGATGCCGCTCTGCGTGTTGCGGATCCTCCATCCTCAGATCTGTGGACTAAGAGGAAAGGAGCATTCTTCAAAGGGAAGAAGGCTCTTATTTCTTCCTAGTATTCCTTAGGTCATACTGTTTAGAATAACAGACAAAACTTTTCTCTCTACATTTCTCAAAGAGTCCACCTAGAACTTGAAGATGAGACTGTGCCCTCCCATTGCGTGAAGATTTCTAAGACCTAGTTGGGAAGATTTCTGACTCTTGGTATGCAGGAGAAATGATAAATGATGAAGGAAATAAGAATAAGCAGGGCTTCCCTGGTGGCACAGTGGTTGAGAGTCCGCCTGCTGATGCAGGGGACACGGGTTTGTGCCCCGGTCCGGGAAGATCCCACATGCCGCGGGGTGGCTGGGCCCGTGAGCCATGGCCGCTGAGCTTGCGCAACCGGAGCCTGTGCTGCACAACGGGAGACGCCACAACAGTGAGAGGCCCGCATACCGCAAAAAAAAAAAAAAAAAAAAAGAATAAGCAAGATTTATGGAGTTATGCTCATGAAGAAAGTTAGAAGGACTGGGTGTGCTTTAAGTAGACCACTGCTTCTCAACCAGCGTGCTGCGGCACAGGTACGCCTGAGATACCAATCTCCTCAGCCTTCAGGGTGGCCAGGTTGGGGTCTGGGGCAGGCTGAGCACCACCCTCCCCATGCCACAGCTGGCATTCTCTTCTGTGTGACAGAAATGCCAAACAAATGCTTTTGTTTTCTGTGCCTGCCACGATATGCATAGGGAACACTGCTCCGATCACTAGTTCTCTGTATGCACAGTAATGTGAATACAAACTACCTGGGGATTTCATTGAAATGCAAATTCTGATTCAGTCATTCAGGATTTGGGCATAAGAATTCCTTGTTTTCTAATAAGCTGCTAACGCTGGTCCAGGGATCACACTTGGAGCTGTGAGGATCTGGAGACTACATTTGTGGTTCTGAGACATTAGTATTCGTAAGAATCACTTGGCGAATGTGATTAAAATGCTAGTTCCTGGGGTCCAATTTGTAGAGATTCTGTGTGAGAGCTGTGGGGCGGGGCCCAGGAATACGCATTTTTATGAGTGCCCAGGTGATCATTATGCAGGTGGTCAGCTGTCAGGACTTTGAGAAACATTGCTCTAGATCCCAGTGAAATGACACCCAAGGAAGAGGACAGACCAATTAACCCTGAAAGAGAGGATTCCTCGGGGAGGACAGAATGAGGGTCAGTGCCTTTCAATAGACAGTGATGGCAAAAGACCCAGTAACAGGAAAAACACAGATTGTCAAGGTTGAGGATGCCTCTGCAGCAGTGAAGGCATCTCTGCAGCCAGGAGACCCGCATCATGATTCCACTTGAAATATCACTGCTGGTCTGAATCATGACTTTTGAAAGTTATTGCCAGGAGAGTTAGAGTTTTAATAAAATTTCCAGAAGCCACAAGCTATTTTTGCCCAGAAGTGGCTCTTCTGATGATCTAATAAGGTTAAGAGGTCATGGTTAGGTCAGTATCACAGAATGACTGAGAGGATCAAACAGACTGCTATTCCATTGCTGGTTAAGTGTCCATTGCTGGCTGTGTAACCTAAGCCTCAGTTTCCTGATCTGTAAAGTGGAGATAATAAAAAGATCCGCCTCAAGGGGTAGTTGAGAAGATTAAATGGGATGACTGCAGAGCACTTCCCATAATGCTTGCTGCATGATAAACTCACCAAAACTGTCAGCTACTTACTTATCAGTTATAATTTCAATGTCTTTTGAGTTGGCATGTTTGGATAACATAATAAGGTTAAATGACAGATCAGGTTGGGTAGCCGTAGACATTATACGTTCAAATTTTTCTGGGACAGAAAAATATGTGATCATATTTGTCAGATCATGTGTCTTGACTTTTGGTTAAAAATACATGTTCCCAACATGTCTAATCTAATAGATTTTTTCCAGAGTCACAGACCACACCCTAATCCCTGGTTAATTATCTTGACTGGTCACATAATTGTCCAAGACGTGATGCTGATTGCAAATACGCTTTTGAGAAAGTGCACGTTTGGTGTGAGACAAAGTAGTTATCGATTCAAGAAATATTCGTTGTGCCAGGACTAGATGGGGTGTACTAGGTGCAATGGAGAACAAAACACAGCACTCCACGGGCCAGACACCTGGGAAGGGCAGCCAAGGAAACAGATCATAGGGTCGTGTGCTAAGCACTGGGACCACCTAGGAGGAGGGACATCCAATTCTTAGTGGGACCACCACTCATCCTAGGTGGATGATGAGTTCCGAAGGATGTGG